>NC_030815.1:77857492-78160522 GCF_001704415.2 Capra hircus
TTTGAACTGAGGGGTGAGGGCAGGGTCGGGTGCTTTGGGGGAACGGTGTCATGTGTGTCTGAGACACGAGATGCTGGAGGACAGAGAAGTGTCAAGTATTGTCCAGGTAGACTGACCAAGGACAGGGGACAGAGCTGGAGAGGGCGGCCAGGTGGCCTAGGATGGACTTTTTCTAGAGGGAGCCTGGAGAGAACTTTCAGCAGGAGAGGGACTTTGTCAACCTTGAGTGTTACCAAGTTGAGTGCAGATAAACCCAGATCCTTCCAGAACAAGTATCTGTTTCTAGCAGAAAGAAACAGAGCAGAGAACACAGACCAGAGCCCAGGAGGGGGTACGGTATAGCCGTGGGTGAGCTGCCAGAGGATGAGCATCGGGGAAGCTTGGGGACCACAAAACTGTGGAGGGGGAAAGGACGAAATGGTCAGATGGAGGCTGAAGATGCCTGATGGTGGTGTTAGAGGAATCCAGGGAACAGAGACATTTAGAAATAGTCTGTGCTTACCTGTGCTCACCAGTACTGAAGGCCCTAGCTTGATCAACTGGAAGAGGCTGGAGAAAAGGCCACTGAGAAGTTATTGCCAAGGCCTTTTGGTAGTATCAGGGCCCAGAAGCCCAGAGTCAAGCAAGTTGAAGACCTGTTTGGTTCTGCCACGGCAGGGGCTGAGGTGTCTGCCGCACCCCTGTGACGTGAAGAGGTGAGAAGAAGCAGGGAGGCTTGTAGGGACAGATGGCAGCTGCTGGCTGTCCTCAGGTGCAACCTGAAGAAGTGATCACTAGGCGAACTGGCTTCAAGCAAGCAGATTGTGAAATTACTGAGCAGTTGGGGAACAGCCAGAAGTCCTGGGGAGGTGAGCTGAATTAATTGTATTCATGCCAGGTCTTGATAGCCCAGAGCTAAGCCTCCGAAGCATTGGCTGCATAGAGTGCGGAGGCAGAATGCCTCAATGACTTGGCCCTCAGAGGCAGCTGCCATGTATCCATCAACTGAAAATGCCAACACTCAGGGCTTGGTCTAGAGGTGGCAAAGAAAGACAAGTTTGCATCATAGAATCTCTGAAGGTTTGAGCTGCAAATGGGGGTCTGAGGCTTCCTGGTTCCACCTTCTTGGGGAGACAAGCCCAGAGTGACCCTGGGCTTGCTGAGGTCAGCCTGAAGTTAGTGGCAGTCTTAAATCCAGGAGGGCTTTCTTGCCCGTCTGCCTTCCACCCCCGCTGCAAGTCTCTCCTCTCTCTTCACTCCCTGCCTGATGCCATGTCTTGCCTTCTGAAGACAGAGGTTGTCAATCAAGCTCATCCTAACCCTAAACTTCCTTACCACTTTGCTGTCTTCCTACCCATAGCAGCTCTTGCTGCTCTCTTCCTAGGAGCTTGTTAGGTGGTTGGTTAACAAAATAGCTTGTGTATATTGTGAGTAGGTGTCTTTCCAGGTGGCTCAGTGGTAAAGAATGCATCTGCCAATGCAGGAGATGCAGGAGCTGTTGGTTCAATCTCTGGGTCAGGAAGATCCCCTGGAGTAGGAAATGCCAACCCACTCCAGTATTCTTGCCTGATAAATCCATGAGTAGAGGAGCCTGGTGAGTTACAGTCCATGGTGTCTCGAAGAATCAGACCCAACTTAGCAGCTAAGCATGCACATTAGGGACACGAAACTGAGCACTTTAGGGGGTACATAGTAAATAGCTTGTGTATTAGAGATACATAGTAAACAGTTTGTATATTCAGTCAGTTCAGTTCAGTCGCTCAGCCGTGTCCAACTCTTTGTGACCCCATGAATTGCAGCATGCCAGGCCTCCCAGTCCATCACCAACTCCCAGAGTTCACTCAGACTCACATCCATCGAGTCGGTGATGCCATCCAGCCATCTCATCCTCTGTCATCCTCTTCTCTTCCTGCTCCCAATCCCTCCCAGCATCAGAGTCTTCTGCAATGAGTCAACTCGTCGCATGAGGTGGCCAAAGTATTGGAGTTTCAGCTTTAGCATCATTCCTTCCAAAGAACACCCAGGACTCATCTCCTTTAGAATGGACTGGTTGGGTCTCCTTGCAGTCCAAAGGACTCTCAAGAGTCTTCTCCAACACCACAGTTCAAAAGCATCAATTCTTCGGCGCTCAGCTTTCTTCACAGTCCAACTCTCACATCCATACATGACCACTGGAAAAACCATAGTCTCGACTAGACAGATCTTTGTTGGCAAAGTAATGTCTCTGCTTTTCAATATGCTGTCTAGGTTGATCATAACTTTCCTTCCAAGGAGTAAGTGTCTTTTAATTTCATGGCTGCAATCACCATCTGCAGTGATTTTGGAGCCCCCCAAAATTAAGTCTGACACTGTTTCTACTGTTTCCCCATCTATTTGCCATGAAGTAATGGGATCAGATGCCATGATCTTCATTTTCTGAATGTTGAGCTTTAAGCCAACTTTTTCACTCTCCTCTTTCACTTTCATCAAGTTTATATATTAGGGATATGTAATAAATAGGTTGTGTATTAGGATGTTGATGGATGTAGTAGATATGTTTCTCCCAGACAATGCATTCTCCCAATTACATTTTTAATATGGATTTCTCCCTCGTTCATGGACACACTCTCAGTCTGTAATCTAAGTGGTCTATATGCCAGTCTCAATATTCTATTGGAGAAAACTTTTAACTAGAAAAATGAAGTCAGGCAAACTTTTAATTAAAAATTGTTCTCTTCTTTGCTGTTACCTTCTTAATAGATTTCTAAGGGAGACTTAACCATCAGCCTCACAGAAGGAGCAAAAATTAGTAAATCTTTCCAAGACAGTTGTTCAGTTGATTGTGGATCAGTTTTTCCTTGGCTATTTTAAGTAGTGGGAAAATTGCACTTTCTTCTCAAACATGAATACAGAAGAAATATGACTGTTTCCCACCAAGATGTGAGGGTGAAGATTCCTGGCTTGGGTGAGGGATGTGGGAGTTGAATAGAAGAATAGAAAAGGAATCCATTAATGATTTAGAAGACTGCTTCATTTCTCTACCTCTGTAACAGAGAGACAGAGCTTGATCAATATCCTCAAGGTCACTCATGCTTGGTATTTGCTATGTCAGCTAGTCTTTTTTTTAAGTTTTGAAAACTATCCCATGCATCCATCCCAAAAGGTTTGGGTGGATGTAGTGCAGAGAGATAGGATTTTATGGAGCCGATAGGGATGTTGAAGGAGATGGGGGTCAGTGTGGTGGGTGTATAAAGGGGAGTTTACAATACAATTTCAATGAGTTGAAAGACTAATTTAGTTCAAGATTGAAACTAGAGAATCAATGGAGAAATTCCTCTTATAATTGCTGATCTGCACCAATAAGGCAACCATTATTGCTAAATAAAACCCTGGCTGTAATGTGGGTTTATTAATACTTGTGTCTCCTCTTCAGTTATTTGTGTTATATTTTCATTGGCTCTTTCCTTTTAAACATAAACATTGCCCCCTAGGGATCTGCCTAGTCATGTCATTTTTTCTGTTTATTTGTTGTTGTTGTTTAGCGACTAAGTCATGTCGACTGTTTTGAGATCCCATGAACTGTAGCCTGCCAGGCTATTCTGTCCCTGGCATTTCCCAGGCAAGAATACTAGAGTGGGTTGCCATTTCCTGCTCTAGGGGATCTTCCCATCCCAGGGATCGAACCTGCATCTTCTGTGTCTCCTGCATTGGCAGGCAAGTTCTTTACCACTGAGCCACTTGGGAGGTCCTCTGTTTATTTATTTCAGTATATATTGGCTTAGTTGAGCTTATTAGAATAAAGGTTCTCTCTGACAGACTGCTGTTAGAGAAATTCAAGCATCTTATTCTTCTGCTGAACAGAGCAAGTGTGGTGCTCTTTTGGTACCTTATGACGGGGGCTTTGATGGTTGTACAACCCAGCATCCAAATGGTGATCAAGAGATGAAAGGGGGCCTGGCCTATGGCTCCTGTTCGTCCAGCAGTTGTGTTCCTTTTGGTCATCTCATTGTTTGAGGACTCTGGCCAGAATATCTATATTAACACTTAGAGTTAACTGCTTTTGTCCTAGTATTTACTTATATTTGCTTATGTCTCCTATCAGCCAAAAAGGGAAAAAACAAACAAATGAAAAGAGTCAAATAACTGGCCATTCTCTCTGCAGTATTCCAAAGCAATCCTTGGTTCCATGCAGACTCAAAGGCAGGCAGAACTTTTACTTTTAAAAGTTTCTCACCAGAGAGTTTTTCTGACTATGGACACCTCAGGGGTAGACACCCTGAATAGTTCCAGAGAACACATGTGGTTTCCAGTGAAAATACTATGCAAATATTTTCAAATGCGTTCTTGACTATGGTATTTCCTCTCTATTCATTGCCCTGAAGAATGATGTTTCCTTATTTGTTGATATTTAGGGAAAAAAAAAAAAAAAACAACAAGCGGAGAATTTCCTCTTTGTGATTGGGTCTTAAGATCATATAAGGCAACACCCTGGAGATTAAAATCTCATATTTTATGGAAAAATTTTTATAATTGTCTCTGAGTTTGAAAGACATTGTCTAAAATGTAACTCAAGCTTGAAGAATGTCTAGACTTTCAACATATGTAACCACTGGGAACATGGGAAAACAACAAGTGGTTTAGATTCAGATGGGAAGTTATTTCTTTTAAACCTGTCAATGAGCAGATAGGCATTTGAGGGGAAGTCTCTCTTCCCTAAGATTCCCCAGCCTGGGAAGAGAAAGTTCAGTTTACTCCCAGTTCCCAACATGGAATGTGAAAAGAGAAAATCTGATTGTTCTTTCTTCAAATACTGCTGAATTATCCTCCTAGCGTTAAGTATCAACCACGACAGCAATTCCACTGTAGAATATTATGAGCAGAGTTAATTATAACTGCTTAATGAGGCAGATCCCAATTTTCTGTAGATCATGAACCTTCATACATTAAAGGAGAGAGACAGTTCGCATTTTTATTCAACTGACATTTGGTTAATATACTTCAAACAAGTTTCGGATATACCAAGCTGATTATGAAATAGCTTTGCCCTGTTCATAAAATGCTTTTAATAAAATGAAAAAACATCCATGTTTTTCTTATCATTTACCAGCTCCATGATGTCATTTTCAGTTTATCAAGAGACCGCTCTGCAAGAAATATCATTGTATTTCTCTGAAGGTCACTAGGTTAGTAAAAAAGAACTAGCTTCTACTATCAGTCACATTGAGATTAAAATCCCTTCTTTGCCACCTGCTATCGTCCTGGAGCAGTAACAACAATACTGCCATTTGCTGAGCAGTTATCAGTTTGAGCCATATGAAATTATTACTTTCCTAGGCTAGGATGTGGTTAAATAGAAGCCTTTTCTTCTGGTTCAGACTAATGCATGTGCTAAGCCGTCCATCTAGGAGCTTATAGACAGATATTCTTTCATCTGGTTCTTTCAACAGTCTTAAGAAAGTTGTAAGTATCACCATTTACAAGTGAGAACACCTAGCCTTGCCCAAGATTAAGAAAGTTGCTCAATGTCACAAATTAGTAAGGTGGAAGAGACTTAAACCCTGAGCCATCTTTTGACCTCAGTGTTCCACAGCCTTCCTGTGAAATAGATATTATATCAGTTCCCTAGTCCTCGATTTCCTCTTCTGTAAACAGGGAAAGGATTTGCCATGAGGATTTGAGATGACATGTGTGAGGGTGTTCGTTATGTGATGGATTAAAGTGGAGCTGTCATCACCATCAGCACCACTATCCAGGTCTAACATTCTACACACTCAAAGGTGTGTACAGAATGTGCACAATCAGACTATAAAGGAAGTCAACTGTCTGTGTGTGTGTGTGGTGTGTGATCTTTTCTATTTCCAGTAGCTCTTTGCACAAACTATAGCAGTTGGAGCCTAACCCTTGCACATGCACATTGCCCACTTTGCTATTTTCAAAACAAGAAAGAAATTGCACTGAAACTACCCTATCGAGAACAGAGGTGTCTGTGACAAATTGGTTTAATTGAAAACAACGTAAAAAACAAACAAAAAACAACTCTACTGGTTTAGAGCTGGTTGCGGGGGGGGGTCAAATTAACCATGGAGAATCTAAGTGGAGGGTTTTATTGATTGCTGTAGGCATGACCTAAATTGCAGAGTGTGAGTTATAATGAAAGTACTACTCTTTCTGTGCTAGTAATTGAGAGGCAGTATTTTTCATATGGTGAAGTTGGGGATGGTGAGCACGGCCAGGAATCTTCTCCCAGCTGTGGCCCACAGATCTGTGTGGCTCCAGCACCATTTGCCCACCCTGAGGCATTCACTTCTCCAGTCACAAACACAGATGATTATTTTATGAAACAAGATTTTGAATTTTTTTTTCCAGAAGGCATTTGAGGTACAACCTATAGGTAAATTTATACAGGTTGAGATATTTTAATGTGAAATAATTTCCATGCTGTTCTATTTCAGAGGAAGGGAGGACAACTAGCCCTCTTGCCGTGTGGGTCACAGAAATGACTACAGAATAGGGATCAGCACACCTGTGGGCCAGATCTGTTTCTCTGAATAAAATTTTACTGGAATATGGCAGCTTCCGTGTGTGGTGTTCCATGGCTGCTTTTGTGCTAAAACAGCAGAGTGGAGTGCTTGCCTCAGAGGGAGACCGTACAGCTGGGAATCTTTGCTGCTTGGCCCTTTCCAGAAAACCCGTGCCAGTCCCTGCTGTGGGAGCCGGGGAGGTTTCAGATAATCCATTCGACGACACACAAGCGCAAGCTGCTTTCTTTTCATGTCCAGAGATGCAAGTTTGGCAAGGAGAGGGAGGCTTGGTGGTCGCAGTTGATGTGTGTGTCTCTCTGGGACTATATCCAGGAACATTTCAACCCTCATCTTCAGCATTTGATGGTGCCTATGAACCACACAGACAGAGAAACAGAGAAAGGAGACATTGTATCTATGAAAATACCAAATTACAGGAAAGAAGATTGGGGGACATTGACTAGAAATAAGAATGAGGCATCACCTCCAAATGAGGGCCACTGGGCCATTTATTTTTGGGTTGGGGCAAAGGCTCTGAGGGCTCTTGACTTTCCTCTTTGGGAGAGAGAGTTAACAGGTTAAAAAAGCAATGCAGATGGGCTAACAAAATGGCAGAACACAGTTGAAAGCCAAACCAAAACAGTACCATGAGGTACGCTTTGAGGTTGGATAGAGCTGTGTTTTACTGTTTGTTGGAGATTGGGCAAGTTATTTACCTTCCTAATTTTCTTATCTCTGATACAAGGAGAAAGCTCACTTTAAATTAGTTTGTGTACACATAAAGTGCCTCACGCTATCAGACATGTGAGGAAAACGTGGTTGTTATCCTCCCTTATTCACCATCTGCCTTTCACAGATTTGTAGTTATGGTCGAGGTGAGTATCGTTCGAGGAGGGAAATTCTTGACTGTAGAAGGACGTGGGAGGTCTGGGATGAGGGTTGAATCTGATGTTAAGTAGACTGGATTCCTTTTCTTCACATTGTGATCTGAGACATGGGCATCTCACCCTCGTTGACATGTTTCCATCTTGCTGTGTTTGATCAGAAGACAGACTGTCAGTGAGATAACAAGGGGAGACACAAACACAGTCTCGTGAAATCTGTATTAGGAGAGACTATCACTTATGGTCTTTATTTTCCTCTTAATGTTGTCCTTTCAGGTAAACCCTGGAAGTTTAGGGATCTGAAGGACAGGGTGGGACAGACCTTTCTCAGCATCCTCCTGGCCCCTGGTCCTCCATCCTGGGTTTCTTCACTGCCCACATTCTGAGGCCTGCCATGGCCTCCAGCATTAGGCCACCCAGATTCTTCTGTGGCTCCCTTGCCTGATTTCATGCCCACTGATGCTCTTGGCCAATTCCCTGGCCCTCTTTAGTGACAGGCACCTATGGATGTTCTTGCTCAGTTCTCTGGGCTCAAGGGAAACCCAGAGGACCTGAGGCTATCCATCTTACAGCTTTTAGGGGCCCTGAGAAGAGAGGATACATGTGGGGCAGCTGCTTTCTAGAACCACCACAGGCTCCTCAGCCCTGATACCCTCAGACATCTGGGGGGTCTGTTAGTTCTACCTAACCCTGGGACTCGGCCAATGGCTGGCCAGTCCCCATGCTTTCTCTGCAGTGCCTGGCTCACTGAATTATACGTTCACACTATCTTTTCTCTGCTCAGTTCTCCTATTCTGAATACCCCCTTCCTTTCCCCAAATTTCTTTGTCTCCTTGATCATGTAACTGAGGGCATCATTCTTCTCTAAGGGTCACTTCTGTGACCCCTTTAGAGGCATGGGGGAGGTCCGGCTACCCCCACCCTCGGGCTCTCTGGGGCCCCAGGTGACTGTCCTTAGGGCAGTTCTGTCCTGGCTCTTCACCCAGCCCCACACTGTTGTGACATGGCTTGTTGCAGACAGTTCCAAATGTCACACAGATGCAGCACAGTCACTCAAAAGCCAATCACTTCTTTTTGGTGGTGGGTTCTTTACCACTAGCACCACCTGGAAAGCAGCAGGTAGACCTTTTTCTCATGTTCATGACCTTGTGGTCTCGGGGTGACTGTGTTGCCTCTAGGTGTCAAATCTATATGCCAGGTAGAAAGAAGGCAATGAAGTTTGACCTTTTCATTCAAGAAGAGAAGGAACCCCCGCCCCAGACTTCTTGCTGTATCTCAATGGCCAAGATTATGACATATGCCCACCCTTAGCTTCAAGGGAGACTGGAGAATCAATAATATTGGTCTCTCTCCCTCAAAGGTAGAGGGAGGCAAGGGGAAAGGGATTTGTGGGTGGGTTTTGAATAGCAACCCACAATATCTGCCAAAGGTCAACTGTTGGGGGATGATGTCAGTCTAGGATGTCATAGGATTACAATTTGTTTAGTTTTACTGACAGTGCAAAAACTCTGGCTGATTCAGATCATTAATTTAGTGAGAAATTGATTTTGGTAAAGTATTTGGGCATCTTCTGTGAACAAAAGAATCACCAAATCAGTCAATCGTGGAATAAGACAGAGTAGTAGGAATCATATTCCACTGTCTTAGGGAATAAACTTTTTAAGCCCTTTAGAAGAAATCTCATGAAAACAGTTGATGAATTATATAAATTTCAGTTCTTCTTTTCTTTGGGGTAAGGCTGAATTACCCCCTACTTGCCAAAACATGCTGGAAATGCTTTATTGGCTTAATTTCAATTCCTGTATATATATATGAAAGTAATAAAGCTGCATTTCTTTAAACATATTTCATAATTTAGAGTTTTCATAAATTCATGCTGGCTTTTCTTTCTAGTACACCATAAATTGGATTCTACTGCATATCGATCATATCATAGTAAGAATATTGGAATAGTATGAAAGTTCATTTAAGGAGGAAACTTAAGGTGGCAAGGGTAAAGGAACTAAGGTAAAAGCAATATAAGGCAATGGTGGCGTTAAAGATCTGCAAGCTGTGGCCCATGGGTCAGGTGAAACTTGTCATCTGTTTTTTATAAATAAAGTTCTATTGGAACATAGCCAGCTCATTCCTTCACATATCTCATGACTGATTTCATGTTACAGCAGTAGAGTAACATGCTAGTTGTAATAGAGACTATGTCCCAGAGAGTTGAAAATATTTACTATTTGGCTCTTCACAGAAAACATGTGACCATTACTGCTCATGGGTGATTCTGTGATAGCTGAACACAGTGATTGGGTTCCACTTCCCTTCCATGTGGAAATCAATTTAAAAATGTTTAGATAAAAATAAGATAAATAAGTGATTTAGCAGAAATGCATTCAAAACTCTTAGACAAGATCCACTGGGGCACTGGGATATTTATTTTAAAATTAAAAAAAAAATACAACAACAACAAAAACCTGGTTTGATTTCTGTCTTTGGCACCACGTTAACATTTTGTTCCAGCTCTGTGTCTGTAGCCAACACTTGAGTTTGCCCTTTGCTGGCTCTGTGCCTTTGAGATGACATGGGGACACTGCCTAGAGTGCAGGGGCTACAGTCTCTGAGTGTCCTTTCTTCACTTAGTCCTCTGATTCTATGAGAACATAGATCACTTCTTATCTATAACATAGGAATTTCTTTTATTAACAATATCAGTACCACGTAGTCTTTTCCGTTTGGTACATGTATTGACCAGAATGCGCAGCATATTAGGTCTGTGTTAGTAAACACTCACAACTCGTTTTGAACAAAGCACATTCTCTGGTTCAAAGGGAAAAATGCTAAGAGCTGGAGTGCAGAAATATCTAATATTTACTGAATGTGCATCATTCGCCACACACTCTTCTAAGCACTTGATATATATTAACTTATCTAATCTTCACAGGGACTCCAAATTAAATGCCATCATGAGCTTCATTTTACTGATGAGTAAACCGAGGCAGCCTCCCCAAAGTCACACCATTATTGCACATCCTAGTCTCAGAATCCTACTGTCAACCACTCTTCTTCCTGCCTCCCCGTGGGTCAGATTTTGCACAGCAGCTATTTTCCACCTTCACAGCAGTCAAGGGAAGAAACGAGTATGAGAGAGGCAGGTTGGAGTTCCTAGAAATTATGGACACTTTTGAAAATTAGAACAAGACTTTTTTTCACTTACCAAAAAACTTAATTCTGTGCCATCAAGATCACCCTCGAGGTTCCTCTTCTCAGCCTCTTCCTCTCTTTAGTTAGATAAAAGCAATTTTAGGACAATAGTTCAGGCAACACAGGTTGGAAACTGGGTCATTTTTGTGAAATCATCTTTCTTTGCCAAAACCATTTTTTAATTCTTTCTCAGAATTAAAAAAAAAAAAAAGCAAACAAACCATGTGGAACAATCTGTGGCAGATGGTTATTTCGGCTCTAGGTGAGTTTTTGTCATTATACTCTGGGATGGAGAACTCTGCTTTGTATAATCATCTGTTATTTCAGTGAACTGCCAGCTAAGAACTAGTGGAGCTCTGATGGTTTAGGACGGGACTTTTTTTTTTTTTTTTTCCTAGAGATGAACACGTAAGGTCTCTCCACTTGAGTTCTGTAGAATTTTAGATGCCATGTATAAACCAGTAATCTGACAGTTCAGTTAGGGGTTTGGAGAGGTGAGGTAGAATTAGTTAAAACACATTTGCCCTCTTTTCCAGGTTTAGCTTCCCTTGGAAAGTACAACCATAAACAGCTAAACTAAGGTGTTCAGTGTGAGCGCAAGTCCCTAATTAATTTATTTTATGTTAATTAAGTTTATAATTATATAGTAAAACAGTTACTTTCTCCCTCAAGAAATTGACTGAATCTTCTGAAGGGGCTTTGTGACTGTAATTTAGGTGCAATTAAGTTAAATTTAGTTAGGGTTTGGTTCATTTAGCTACTGCTGGAAGATGCTAGATGGGAGGAAATGAGCAACATCTCAGAAGCAACTCTGGATCTAGAGGGTGTGTGTGTCTCTCTTCTGGGCTCAGGCAGCTGGTGTAGGTGTCAAGGACAAGGGCAAACTGAACACCTATCAAGGTGAGGTTTCATGTTTGTCACCTCAGTATAGTCCTCAGCTGTGGAACTGTAGACTCCTGTAACTGTGGATAAAGGCAAAATATTTTTGCAATTTCTTTGTGTGTGTGTGGTTCTGGAATTGGAACTGAAGTCATGGAATAGTTTTCAGATGTCTTCCATCATGGGTGTGAAATCCCTGAATCCCTCTTCACAGTCAGTGATATCATCAACCAAAGGCCACAATTTTGGCATCAAAAAGCCATTTTACCTCCTTAGAGGAGTGGGAAAGGGTCCTTGGCCAGCCTGTGGCTTTGGTGGCTGGCTGTGGTTCAACACAGCCTTCTCCAGCAGTCCCAGGGCTTCTAACTGAGAGGACCACAGTTTCGCAGGAGTGTGAAAATGGACGTTTTGAGCAAAGTTCCCTTCTGTGAGTTTTTACTTGATAGCTTATAATAAAGAATTTGTTTAGGCCTATGATTGAAAATGCAGTTGAAAGCAATCATTTGCAGTGGCTGCTGAGTTGCCTGCAGGATTGAAGTGTCCTGCTCGTGACTGTGAATAGAAATCTGGAAAGTACAATTATTATCGTGAGTAGCATATGATTATACTAGAGAATAGCACAAAAGCATCTTAGCACACCCCAGTGGTGGACAGACTTCACCTATTTTAAAGTCCCCTTGGTTCTTGAAGCATTTATTTCTTGGTGGATGTCAGAAGTGCTTGTTTTGGAAATGAAGCTGGAGAATTTTTTTTGTCCTAAAGTGCCAAGCTGAATTATGCAAGATAATTTAAAAAGACGTTTTGATGTCCTGTTGTCACAGTGAAAGGTAACTTATTATGATCAGTGAATGAAACATATGCTTACAATAAGGATTTACCATATAGTGCAGGAAACTACAGTTAATGTCATGTAACAAACTATAACAGAAAACAAAAAAGAATATATATTTGTATATATTCATATGCAATTGAGTCACTTTGCTATATGCTTAAAACTAACACAATATTATAAATCAACTGTATTTCAATAAAAAAGTATACTTAAACAAAATGTGATCACTGAGCCCACTTCTGCCTATGTGCTTTTATCTGTAAAATGGAAGTGCTCACCTTGCTTTTCAATACTTAACAAGCAAATGATATTCCCCTTCCCAAAGGAAGTGTTAAATATGACTCATATATACTTGGGAAGGTATAGGGAAATCAGATTTTTATAAATTGAATGTTTTTTTTTTAGGTTTATTTTTTTTTAATTTTATTTATTTATTTATTTTTTAAATTTTAAAATCTTTAATTCTTACATGCACACCCAGTGTCTTAGTAGAGTAAAACAAAATAATCCCAGAAACATAATGGTGAGATAACTTCCAATAAAGTGGAAACTAGATTAGGTTATTAAAGAGGAAATTATATCATATTAAAATCTAGAATATAAGTTCCACTCAATAAACAAAAATAATGCTGTCAACATATGCCTCAGTTCTTTCCAGTCCACAGGAGAAAATGAGAGAAGGGCCCCGAGATACAGAGAAAGTAAGACATGAGAGAGAGGCAGAGACAGGGTTAGAGAAAGATAGAGTCAGAGAGAATAAGAGAAAATATATCCTCAAAAACACATTTGGACATCTCTGAAAAATGAAACAAAAGAAGGTATAAAAGTGGGAGATAAACTAGAAAGATTCTTGGCTACACAGCCTGGAACAGGACAAGTGTTTGTGGAACTTCCAGTCTAGAAAGCTTTAAGGAAGGATGTGGTCATTAGTTGGTTCAAAGTCATAGTAAGCATTTACCACAAAGTCCTAAATGGGCTCAATGAAGGTGGACGAAGCTCAGGAGAGAGATTATTTCAAATGCAATATATTTTTTTTAATCAGTAGGATAGTTTGGAATTTCCAAGGCTTGGCACTTAGTCTAAATGTCCTAATTCTAGCAACTGTACTGAGCTGAGGAACTTGACAATAGCTTGTGGAGTATTAGGTAATCATATCAACTCTACTCACTTCAGTATGTTAGATTTATTTCATCACTGTTCTAGAACAGGCAACTGAGGCTCAGAGAGGCCAAGAGAGCCAGGATCCAAGCTCAGTTCCGCTGGCTTCAGGCTGCTTTTTGCTCTCTAAACAGCCATCCTTGTGGTTTTCTTTTGGGCCTCATGAAATTAACAAAGAAGATAAAAACATAGGCCAACTGTACTTACTAAGATTCTGATTACAATGCCAGCTATAAATAAAGTTCTAGAATCTTGTAGAGTTAAACAGTGGATGGTAAGTGGCCATGATTATGAAAAATGGAAGAACAATTTATAATCCGGTCATTATGTCTATGCCCGTGTAATTAAACTCTATCCTTTCATCTATGTGACATTATAGATTTTTATACCTTTCACATAAGGCAGTGCATTTGTCCATCACATGTCCTTTGAATGCCTCTTGTGTTTACGTAGATGATGATTTCTGTTTTGAACTAATAACGTGTGTACAGTTACAAGATAAATAGCCTTTCCCTTTTAATCACTTTGACTTACTAAAGAACTTCCTGTAAGGTATGGAAAGCGTTCCTTAAAATAATGTCAGATGTTTGGATATACTAAATTTTCATTATAAGAAAAAAACTAGAATACATTGTTTTTCTAGTGTCTTGGTTCTAGTTGATTCTTGGCATGGTTGCTATAATTCTTAACCAAGCTGTTATATTTGGTATGCCATGTATGCCATGCATACTTTATTTAAAAAAGAAAATAAACTGTGAAATCTGGTGTGTGTAAAAATGCACTATCTTAAAAATTCAGAGTTTTCTACATGTATAAATTGTACCTAAACCAAGAAAGTATGAAGGGACTTCCTGTGTTACTGCATGAAAGAATTGAGGCAGAGAGAATCTTCTTGTCTTTCAGATACGGGTACTGCCGTGCTTAAAGCACTGAGGTTGATATCTGTTCCAGCTGCTCTAGGACATTGCTGCGGGGTTAGTCAGGGTCGTAAGGTGGGATGCGTTTTTTCCAGAATGAGTTCTTTTGAGCAAATAAAAAAGTCACAACAGTGGAGTCTTCCAGAATTTTGGGGTTAAGTCAAGTCAGGGGTTCAGCTGGCTGTCCAAGTCTGAATGCATATGAAGTCAAGTCAGGGCATCAACTGGTTGCCCAAGTCTGAATGCTGTGTCTATGGGACTGACTTTGCGCTTTTCATGTTTCCTATGGCAATTAGAGTAGGTTCTCCATATTATCGAGACTTTTTGAAATGGGTCACCTGCTGCTGATAAGAAGTGGTCAGCAGGGTTGGCTGTGGCATTAACATCCCAGGGGTTCCACCTGATGGGGAAATGCTTTTGGATCATGGATCCTGTTCTTGGTAGCAGGAATAGACTGGTATTCTTTCAGACTGGTGAGCACGTCTGGGACATTACCTTATGCATCTTGCTAGGGTAAGAGATGACCACTGGAATATGAGCTGGATTCACTTCTGAAGGGTCTGATCTGGGACTTTCAATTTGGTGTCAGGTCATGTCCCTCATAGGCTCACCAAGGGCAAGTGAACCACCTTCCAGACCCCAAATTCCCCATCGCACTTCAGTTGTTCTGGAGGAGAGGCATGTTTTATTTCTCATTCTGGTGAGATAACTTCTGAGATGATGGAAGTCCTTCTGCTAATGTCCTGGAGAAAAGGTCCCAGAGAAAAAGGGCATGTTTGGGTGGAGGACCTCCTTCCTGCCCCGTGATAGTCTCCTGTTTCTAAACTCAGGCACACACACTTTTCTGCATAAAAGGCTGGGGCCAGACAAGAATCTTGGAAGCCAGGCAGCTTCCTAAATGTGCCTGAAGCAGCCGTGGAGGCAGAACTGTAGTCTGGGAGCAGGTACCTGCGCAGCTGACAGTCATGTCTTTGCTGGTGGGGGCTGGGCAGTGGGGAGGAGGTGGTGTGGCAGCAGCATGTGAGAGAGGGAACCATCACAGGGTTGGGGAGTGGCCACACTAACTGGACTCCTTGAAGAGCAAGAGTTAAGCCCTCAGGATGTGGCCTTTGGCAATTTCACCTTGTCTGCACTAGGGCATCAGATGCAGTCCACCTCCCAAGATGTCCATTTCCAGACAGCTCAAAGGCCTTTGATTTTTGATCCTGTTCTCAGGTGGATTTGGATAATTCATGTTTATTGTAGGCAGATAGTAGAGATTATCAACCTCATTTCTCTTTGTTTTGCTTTCTAGAATATTTGGTGCTTAGCTGAGGTTTCATTATCTTGTGCACTTTGCTAATTGAATGGAGATGAGATTTATGAGGTACCTCTATTCAAGAGAAGGTAATTTGTTTGACCTTCCTCTCTGCTTCATTGGAACCATTAGTGGATCTGACTTTCGTGCTTTGCAGTAATAGGCAGGGACACTGGGCACTCCAAAGACCCCTGATAGCTGCTTTCTTAGCAGGCATCCTAAGTGTTACTAATGTTCACTCTGATGCTGAAACATGTCTGGGAATGCCTAATTAGAAAGTGGTGGTCCAGGACAAATTTTACTTTTACCTACTCTCTTCTTTGAAGGATCAGCTTGAATTTGGACATGGGATCTTAGTTCTGCTCTGAGGCCTTACTATATCTGTGTTCACTCACCAATAATTGGGGCTACCCTCTCTACATGCTTGAGGTCTCCCAAGTACATCAACAGCAGTGCTTTACCTCTAAGTTCTCCTCTTCCTCCTGCTCTTCCTTTTTCCATCTCCTACTTCACCACCACTGTCATTACCACCATAATCTCCACCATCACCACCACCATCATCTTCTCTATGATCATCACCACCACCATCATCACCATCATCATCACCATCAGACCAGCTCTGGCTGCCCCATGTCCACTTGTTTTCTGTTGCTTATTTTATGCATTATTTACTTTTCTAGAAATTTAGTTCCAGACTCATTTTGATCTGTGGGCCTTGGTTTTACCCATGACTGAGCAGAGCCGAGCAACTTCCTTTGTGTATGTTTGAGGTTCTTGCAGGTGTCGGTATTTATAGGTTAATTGAGAAACAGGTTTTATGTCATTTGTTTTCTGTTTGGATACTACATTGTCATCCTCTGGATTCATATACTAAGACGAATCACTGTCTGGAGTAGTTTGGCAAAAACAAATCTAGCCACAAATCTATATTGGCAGCAGCAAGTATGTGGTCTTCTATAATGAAATTGACAATTCCATGCTTATGTGTTGAATGTTTGAGTCATTGGTAAGCCTCTGGTCTGAGAATCATGGAGTAGTGTCTTTAGGAAGATGTCATTTCACCTTGCAAAGAGTTACCCTATAGATTTTGCAGTGTATGTTTATTGTCCGAAGTCAGAATGCAAGGCACAACCCACAGGAGGACAATAGGGTATTTCACTTTGTTTGTAGTACAAGCCTTTTGAGTATTTAATGCCCCTTAAACCATAAACTTGCTTTTCTTTCCTACTCTGCTTATGGCATTTTTAAGTTATTCCACAGATAATTGCAATGGCCTTGGTCTTTGGATGTGCTTCCCATCCTATGTGAAATCCCTGATGTGATGGTGCTTGTGGCCTTGGACACTTTTCATCAGGCCCTGCTGATCAGGTCACATCCTCCTTCGAATCATTGAATTTTAATTGCGCAAGAGCTTTAGATTTCCTTACAAATTCAGGTTTTGCCAAGAACTTTGTGTTTCCTGCTTTAATTTTCAGCTCATAACTTAACTTCATTTTATGAAGTCAAACCTGAGCTTTAAAAGCCTTGCTGACTGTCCTCAGCCATTTACTTTAGTTTTTGGTCTTCAGCTAACAAATGGGCAACAGCTTCCTTTTTCCCACTCCCACACCCCATAATTCTGATCATCATGAGAATTAGAATGAACCAAGTCTAGTACTTTTCCCTCAGGAGCTAAAAATGCTTCAGGAGGCTCCCACTGGTTCTTGTGTCTTAACTCTGCAAACTTCCATACACTTTTGACCAAATGTGTGATTTTATACAGGAAGGTTTGAAATGATTTGATTGACCCACTTACCAGTGAGAAGCAGCAGACCCTACACTGTATTGTCTCTCCCCTCCCTTCCATTTTGGGTTTGTTCCCAAGTCCATCAAAGTTCAATAAAAGTTTTAGACATTACTATGCTATGGCTGGGAATGCATGCTGTCCTTGGTAGCATGAGAGGCAGGTAGGGCATAAGAAGATGTAGAGACATGCTCTCTCTACCCTCCTGTGCTTAAAGTCTGGGATGCAGGAAAGTAAACAGAAAAGATACAGAAGTTTAGCCAAAGTACAAAAGAAGAACATGTTAGTGAATGGAAGAGAATGCTGTAGAAGTTAAGAGAGAAAGAACTAATTACTCGAAGGAAATGGCTTTTATGCTGGATCTTCAAGAATGGTGGAGGCTTGCTTGGTAGAAGGTGATCTTAGGAGATGTGATGGTGTGTAGGCAAAAGGAATGTCCTTGGAAAGGAAACGGGTGCTTGAAGGATGGTTAAGCACCTTTTGGAATGAGTGCAGAGAAGGATCTAAGTTTAACTGTTGGGAAATTTTTGCCACAGTTGCAGGTGATACCATTTGTAAAGAGGGACTGACCGTCCAGAGGTCTGAGTTTATACTTCAGCTCTCATTCTGTTCCTGGGTGACCATGGACATATTACAACAGCCATGTGGGCTGAGTGACTCACCTATAAAATATGATTGAAAAGGCACAAAAGCAAAGGCTAGTTGATGCAACAACCAACAGATACTAAACGTTTCACAGAGATGTCAAGTGAGGACAATCAGGGTTTCAGCCCAAGTGCTAAAATAAAACAAAATTGCACCTGGCTCAAGTCTAACTGAAGGAAAGGATTTTACCCCCACCATTTCCTGGACACCTAATCCTATAAGAACACAGGAGATTCTCTGATTTTTACCTGGTAAACATTTCCCAGAAGGCTCCGGGGATGTTTACTTTGCTTTCCAATGAAGGTGAGCTGCCATTCTGGCACCCTGGCCACCTTGCTGTCTCCAAGGTGGCACTGTGCCCTGCAGACACCAAGCTGGCACTTTTCTACTTCTCCAATAACAAATGCGATAAGATCTGTTTTTTTAGATTGCAGCTGCATCTTTCTTCCGTTCCTTTATCATCCTTTCAACTCAGCAGTTTTCCTTTTTGCTTCAGATAAATTGCTGTTAATTTAAATGTACTGCAGATCCTTGCCATTTTATGGCTGATTGCTTCTGAGTAATAGGAGGAAAATGTGTGCATGTTTGAGTGTAAAAAAATCTAAATGGGTCAGAAACCAATGGTAAAGAAAGCACAGTGCTTCACTGACCTTCATTCCCCTGGTCCTTCTCTTTGAAGAGGTTGATAAGTGGATCCAGAATCAGCAAATAGCAGAGACCCATCCGGGTTTTTCTTCTCTGCTTTCAACTTGACATCACATTTCTCATTCAGCACCTGCTTTATCCTTGTTCTTATTTAGCTCAGCTAAGTGTAAGCAGCGGTGGCAGAGTTTTTCTAGAATTGTTTTTGATAAAGGAGCTGTTGTCACGATAACTACCGTGCACCATCGGAATTCTGCAAACGCTTCAGAATGTCACACTGTCAAAATATCTATATTTCAGACTCAGAAGCTAGACAGCTCGTTTGGCTGCTAAACCCACAAGATGTTCAGCCATTTGTTGTGGTCTAAAAACTTTCCCCCTCACTAGGAGAAAATAATGATCTATTGTTTTATATCATTTTGTGGCCCTTTTTTGGGGTTTCTTATAACATGAGAGGGCACAAGTCATTAGATCTTGGTGGCTAAGTTGGGGTCCTAATTGAAATTTACCATCAACCCTTTGGAAACATGAAGCATTGGATGCATTTTCTTAAGGTAGTCAAGTTTTAAACGAAACTAATTTTTCATGAGTTAGTGGTGTATCTTTAGTGTATCAGTGGTATGTGTTGAGTATCAAGTATATGGGAAGGAGACTGACTTGCCTTCCTTGAGGTGAGGGGTGGTGTAAGCCATGCTTTACATGCAGACACTACCTACTGCTTATCATTATAACAAGCTGGCTTTTCATCAAGAAAGACATAAAGTGTGCATTTTAGGGTGGCTTTACTTGCTTTTCTTGCATGGGTGTGTGGAACTGAGATGTTTTTCTTTGAGAAGGACACATCACAAAAGGCAGAGCAGAAGAAGGTTACAGAGGGACACGACACGACACCAACTTAAACGAGGCAAATCCTGCTGCAGCCTGAGCAAATGGCAGTCCAAAAGAGCTTCCATCTAGTCCAGCAAATTGTTTCTCCCAATTAAAAGAGGCTGTACATTTTTTTTTTCATTTTTAAAGTTATTTTTTTATTGAAGGATAATTGCTTTACAGAATTTTGTTGTTTTCTGACAAACCTCAACATGAATCAGTCATAGGTATACATACATCCCCTCTTTTGAACCTCCCTCCCATCTTCCACCCCATCTCACCCGTCTAGATTGATACAAAGCCCCTGTTTGAGTTTCCTGAACCATACAGCAAATTCCTGCTGCTATCTATTTTATATATGGTAATGTAAGTTTCCATGTTATTTTTTCCGCAATCTCTCCCTTTCTTCCCCTCTCCCCATGTCCATAAGCCTATTCTCTATGTCTGAAAAATGTAAAAAAACCCAAAAAACAAAAGAGCCTGTAGTGCAGGTTGGGGAGCTGCATGGCAAGGAAGTGGCAAATAGAAGCAAATTAGAAGAGCAGCCTGGTTCCAATTAAACACTCTGACATCAGTCAACTCCTCAAGTTCTTGTATGGGGTTGGCCCAAAAGTTTGTTTGGGTTTTTCCATCAAATGTTACGGAAAAACACGAACAAATTTTTGGGCCAACCCAATGCCATAAACCCAGTGGAAATAAGGTTTGCATTAGCAGTTTAATCTGTTGTTATTTTAATCGAGTAAACCCTTTAAAATTGCATGTTCAGAGAAACTGGTATATCGAATCAGCAAATATTTTGTTTGAGGGTGATGTCTTCTATTTGTATCTCCAAGCTTTTCTTGCATTTATTGGCAAACTTGACATCCTCATATTAATCCCACTGTTTCGATTTGAAGGAATCTGAGATCCACCCTCTTGAAACCTGAAAGAGTAGCTAAGGTTAGTTCATTAGGTGTTCTCGAGCTACGTGCCGTAGTGCACTCTTCAACTAGCGCTGCTTGTGTTTGCCTGGAGGCTGGGCTTTTAGACAGAGCCTAGTGACAGATATGAAGGAGACGTAATCAGCATCACTGTGTGCTTCCTAAATTCTCAGTGCTCTGTGGGTGATTAAATCCATAAACGATGTTTGGCGTTTGTCCCTAGTTCTTTTCCTGAGACTTGGAAGGGCAGGAGAAAGAAATGCCATGGAAATTAAGCTCCATAGACTCTTTTAGTGTTGTTGTAAATGATTATACAGCTTGGTGATGGTAATTACAGCTCTGGAGGCAGATGACACCAGCACTTGGCAGACCAGACACCAGGTTGAGGAAAATCGGGAGTCTGGAGGGTTGGGTTTAGAAGTGTCTTCCAAAGCTAAACTTGAAAACGTCTTGGAAGCGTCTTGGGGGTTTCTACTATGACATCATCTATTCTGTCACTTATGAAGCTGATGAAGATTCATACAATTTACTCGCAGAATTCTATGTAATAAAACCTTCCCTATTCCTGCTGGGGTTTCACAGGCAAGTTCGGAGAAAGCTTATCACTTGTAAGGTCATGGTAGGGCAGCCACGGCACCAGAGGTTCTGGGAGTTTGAGTTCCATCCCACACTAGCTGTCAGAACTTGAGAGGCTGCTCAGTCTCTGGGCCTCAGTTTTCTCACCGGTTAAGCGGGTATAACAATAGAACCTATCTCCCAAGGTTATAGTGACTTATTTAAGCAAAGAGCTTAGAAGATACCCTGGCACAAAGGAGATTCCCTGTGCAAGTGATTCCCTCATCTTTCTCCACATCTGGAGTCAATGAAGTATTTGAAGTCAAGGAACTCCAGTTTCTTTATTTTTGCATCATGTATTACAGTGTCTGCTATTTAAGTTGGTTCTCAGTAGATGTGTGCAGAATTAGTTGATATTAAGTATTATGTATGTTTTATATTATGTGTACTAGATACTACATGTCTTAAATTGTATATATAATGTATGTACATACAAATATACTTCATGTTGTATGCTATATACCATATTTTATATAGCAGATTCTATATATGTGCCATAGATATGGTATGGCACTTAATTAAATATATGCAGTCAATTAATTGAGATTCCCAGGTGGCACAGTGGTAAAGAATTTGCCTGCCAGTGGAGGAGATGTAAGAGATAAGGACTTGATCCTTGGGTCAGGTTGGTCCCCTGGAGAGGGAAATAGCAATCCACTCCAGTGTTCTTGCCTGGAAAATTCCATGGACAGAGGAGCCTAGCAGGCTACAGTCCCTGGGGTCACAAAGAATCAGACATGGTGCACATACACACACACGCACAATTAATAGTAAGATTCCTAAAAAAGAATCTAAATCCTCACATGAGCTCAATATTTCTCCAGGTGAAGCCAGCCAGTTCTCTGGTCTGGCTGAGTAATTAGTTATTTTAGAAATAATTTGGTTTTATATTTAGGAAAAGAAAATTAGAATTTGGGTAGATATCTGTTATTGGATTTTATTTTTTCCTTATATATAAAAATTACCGAGGGGTCATCTTTTACTGTGCACAGATTTCTCCTTGAATTAAGGTGTTAGCATCTGAGACAGTTGTGGGTGGAACTGCATGCAGGAATCCTTTGCATCTCTTCCCTGTGTTTCCTGTGCCATGTAAACTCAGTTTTAAGTCTAAAACTAAGCTGTTTGATAATGAGACTCCCATTTTCTCCTGATTCCTGTTTTGTAATTACATTATCTTTATGTTTTCAAGCATATTCCATGTTGTGTCTCAGTTTTGATGTTTATTATGTTCTTTTAAAAGTGATTGTACTTGCATGTTATTTTCCATTGATTTTTCTTTTGAGCATGACTTATGTTTTATTTTGTGTTTCTTTTAGGTTTTGTTTTGTTTCATAAGATTCCACTGGATGGGTAACTGAAATAAAGGAAAAGACAGAGAAGGGGGCTGTGGTGCTTGTTGGTTGATGCTGCCTTGTAAGCTGGACTCTGGGTGCCGGCATTGAGCTTTCCTGGGAAGTGCCTCTTACCTGGGATTTCCTGGTAGATGTGGGTGGTATTTGCAGGAGGTACCGCATGAAGCCCACGGGTGCTGTGAACTGTGAATTGGGGACACCAATGCAGAGACAGCTCACAGGCAGCTAAGAAAGTCAAGAAAACAAATTAATGCTTCTCTTTGGTTCTCACGATCATTCAAATACAAAGTTGAATTGAAATACTGTTGGATTGTGCTTCTCTTCAGAAAGGTGTGTGCTGTTTGACCATACTGGAAATGTATTGATTTTCAATGTTGCTGTTTATTAAAGGTGAACTGCAAAGTTTTAAAACAAATCTAAATTTAGGAACAGGTATAGGTACACACTAAACAGTGTAATCTCCATTTAACATGAATTTTAGCACTGTTTTCTGTTGTTTAATCAGTACTGAATTCAGAAAGTTTCACTTTTCTACCTAGAAAGCAGTGATTAAAAGAGTTAAGGGCATATGCTCCATCGCTGTGGGGGCTTGGGGATAGCCTTGGGAGTTTCTTTCCTTCACTGGCTGTTAAGGTCCAGAGTCAATGCTATTGACAATAATGCTTTCCTTAAAGTTTATCAGCAGACAAAAAAAGAAATGGAAAAAGAAAAGAAATAAGCTAATTCGTAAGGGGATGTGAATTTTGGTCAGGCATAGTTTCAGAAAAATCGGAAAGAAGCAAAACATATACATATGGTGCATATGCCCTTTTGTTTGACCTCTGTGATCCACCTGCTTTTTAGAAGTTTGCCGAGTGAGAGGGCCGCAGCATCTCACGCTGTTCCCATGACAGAACTGTAGCTTTTTGCTCTGAAAAGGCCTGCGAGCTGAATGGCTGGCCTGCTGTGAGCAGGAGGCCACATTCTAAGAAGGGTAGTCCCCTACAACATACTCCACTCCGCTGGGTTTTCCTGAGCCGGACAGCTCTTCCTGACCCCAGCAGCACACAGGTGGCAGGTTGCTAATGAATACATGCTTTATAATGTCCAGCTTCAGTGCTGCAGGGGCAGCCTTCGAGTTACAGAATCCTGCATCCCTGCCTTACTCTTACGTGGACACCCGTCTCACGCACGTGGCCAGCACAGTGACCTTTGCGTGCACTTCGCTTAGTGTGCACCAGCCGGGATGGGACCCCTGTGAGGTTTGGCTGCTCCTGCCTGCCTCACACCTTTCCTGTTGGGGGAACTTCAGAGCCAGGCCCGGAGCATCTTGTTTGAAAACAGTTGGCTCTGACTGTTCACACCTGCCCATAGATGTCACAGCTGAATTGGAAATTTACTGACATTTTTGAAAAGCCCTTTTGGTGGGGGTGGGAGGGATAGTTACTCAAGTTTTGCAGTTCAGCTTTAAGGTTTTATAGATTTTTAACTGGTCCAACATATTCAGAAACATCATTTTGAATCCTGTGTAACCAAGGCATAAATCTCAACAAACTGGGATCCGTGTAGGCACCACTTGATATAAATAGATTTTCCAAGATGAATACTTTATACTCTATCTTTTACATTAGCCACGAAATGTGTTATTGCTTGATGCGGACATTTCACGGAGTCCTATGGATTACAGCATTTGACTCGGCTGCTCAGTACCCCTGCCTGAAAGAAGGGTGGTTCCTCCAAAGCAGAAACAGGCTGCTGTTCTCAGAAGTTGTGTTTCCCAAAGGGTTTTTGAGTGTGAGGGCAGCTGACCCTGGGCAGGGGGAGGTCTAAATATTCTCTGAATTCCCATTTTCTTGCTCACTGTTGAATGACAGTTCCTGTCACTACTTAAATTTTGATCTTTCCCAAAGGTGTCAATTTACAAAAAGGCCAGCTGATTGCAGAAATCCTGACCCCTGAAAGAAAAATGAAATTCAAACTGAGAGCCTGTCATAGGCTGTCAGGATGGTCAGGGTTCTTAAATATCAGCCATTTGGTGCAATTTTCTTTAAAGTTTTTATGTTATTCCGTGGAGTCATAAAAAGCCAATAAACTCTCTAAGGACTATTTTATAAGTATCCCAGACCTTAAGAGAAAAAAAAAGAATATTAGTCCTCAACAGCTAAAAGAGTTGCAGCTAGATTTTTGGAGAAAATGGAGAAAAGTGGACAGATAAGGCAATTGAATCAGTCAAAGAGCAGTTGACATCTCCTAGGGAACAATGAAAACATCAGGCTATTAGAAAATGGTTTCAGTTGGTCTTGTGTTCTTTGCTTTTCTTTCTTTTTTTTAAATCCCTGAAGACCTCCATCAGTAACCCAACTTCTCATTTCTGTACTCCAGACCACCCCACTCATTCTTTGCTTGTGATGTCCCCTGTAAGAAATCTTTTTTGAGCATCCTAAAGGGATGTAGCATGCGTTTTTCCAGCATTATAGAAAGAAAGGCAGCAGTTTTGCTGAAATCAAGTCCATTGTCCTCCAACAAGGATGTGGCATTTTAGTGCCAGGCAGGTATACTAAGTGAGCAACATGGGCCAGCTGAGTGAACACCATCCCCTCCAGAGGGGCGGCTGTCACCCAGACCAGCCAACTCCTGCCTCCAGGAATAACAGCCCAGATTTCCAAACCTTCTGATTCTTTAAGAGAAACTTGAAACCTGGATTTTTTATGTGAAATGTCTCTATTTTTAAAAAGTTGGCTCAGTTATTTTTAAAACGTAATGTAGGCCAACAAAACATGTCTGTGGGCTGCCAGTTTGTTCCTCTGGTCTTAAAGCAAGATCATTGTTCTTTCACTGTATCCAGCGAGAGATGGGAAAGCACAGGTTCAGATGGGAGAGCACATGGCCCCACTTCATTGGTTTTCCTTAATGTACTGATACAGCCTGTTGGTGAATGCAAAGCAGGTGTGTCCTCTTCAAGAGGTGTGTCTCAGGTCCTGTATCTTGATTCAGGTCCCACTGAGACCCTCCCAGGCAGCTGAGAGAGAGAGGAATAAACTCCCACTGTCATCGCATGATACATCAGTCTGAGACTGAAGGAGATCAATCTCTTAACAGGAGGAATGGATCTCCACACACTGTCATGGATTCAGAGGCTTTCTCTCCTGGTCTCCAGCAGGCACTGCTTTCATTTTGACCCACTGAATCTTCTTTCCAAGAGTAAGGAATAGAAATCAGGCATGAACAATCCCAGCCCCAAGCCTGCAATGCAGAATCCAGGATTCAGTTTTGGCTGTGAACTCTCTCTCCTGCTCCTCACCCGGCTTACACCCCACCCCCCAACAGTGACCAGAGGCCATCAGGATTCAGCCATTGGATGAGTAAACAACTCAAGGAGTACAGGCATGAATTCAGGCCAGGGGTGAGAGCCAGCATGATGCAAGCTGTCTTACTTTTTCCTCTCCTCCTTTTTTTTTTTTTTTTTGTTGATTCTGTTAAAATCTCTGATGTTTCTCTCTCTCCAACACTCTAAATTGACTCCATGACAGAGAGCTTATTTTTATTTGCTCTATTGGTTACTTTGCACAAACTTTTTTTTTTTTTCATTGCAAAATGGAATCAAAGCACTAACTGGGACCAGTATTAACTCTTCTCTAGCTCTCCAAGATGATTTATGCTTTCACTTGCTCCATTGCTTTCTGTCTAGTGCCTCCTCCCTGGGTTTTCATCTAATTTCCTCCCAGTACAATAGAAGCTCATTTCATCTTCTTTTGTCCAGACTCTAGATAATAGATACCATAAACTCCAGGGTCTTCAGCCACGTGGGCTGTGCCATTCCTCGCTGGTGAAGGTCAGTGGACCCCCAGGCTTGTGTCACTCAGCAGGCTGTATTCCGGGGAAACTAGGACAGAAGTGGCCATGCCATTAAGCACGTTCTGCTGTGTTAACATACCTACAGTGCCTATAAAGCATGACAGGTCTGTTCAAGGACACCTGGGAAGGTTAAGGACCCTGCTGGACAGGGCAAGGATACAATTTTCTGTGGGGTGCTGCCAGGCTGAATTAAGTTAACAGACTTCCTAATCCAGAAAGTGATATGAAAACAGTTGTCAGAGAAGGCAGTTTTCAACTCAAGTTAGCCCATTTCCTTGTTTTGGTCTTCAGGGACAAAGGGACCTCCCAGCCATCTAATTTTGACAGTGAGATCACCCTGAGTTGAATACAGGCTAATGTGATTTGGAGCCTCAGGCTGGTCATTAGTGCTCACCCAAGATGGCTTGACGTTGGCTATGTCAGGAGTCTTAGTTTCACAGAAAAATAAGCATGTGAGAGGTAAAGGAAAGCACAGAGATTTTCACCACCTCTAAAATTCACCACCATCCATTTATGAATAGAGCTTCTATAAACAAATATAAAATAGCAAGAGATTCTATTCACAATGTATATGTATTTCAAATTGTCACACTGTACACTTTCAACATCTCACAATTTTCTTTGTTGATTATACCTCAGTGAAGCTGAAAATACAAAAAAAAAGAAGAAAGAAATGGAAAAAAAAAATAGCAGGAGACTCCAGAGAAAGATCTTTGAGTTTCACTCATGTCGTGTTTAAATCCATTTGCTGTAATCCATATAGGCAGCCTGTGAATCATTCTCATGCCCTGTTTTGTTCCCCATAATGTTCCAGGTCTTAAAGTCATTTTCCCACATTTCCTGTAAATAATGGATAATCATTTTTATTTTATTTTTAAGTACTGTTTTAACAATGTGGATAGACCATAAATGTACTTGCTGAATTCATTCATGTTTTTAACAAGTCAATAAAGTTTTGTAATTCATCTCCATGTGTCTTGCATTCTCTGTAGGGACTTGTATATTTCCACCTACCACCTGCTTCAGATACATACCATCACCTCATGTGTCGTTGGTGGTGTTCAAAACTAAAGGTGTTAGAAGAAAGTGTGAGAAATGTCACTGGAGTGTGGGGGAGTCCCAAAGCCCTGTAGATTCTGAAATAAATCTCTTCTAAAAAAGATTTTTTTAATTTCAATCAATGTGAGTTGCACATTTATGGTTTATTGATTCTTGCATCAGATATATTTTCATTGGCTAAAAGGCAATCCTAAAATACAGCAAAAAGTTTAAGGGATTAAAAAGATGAAACTTAACATCCTGTGGGAAAAGTCCTTTGGAATGACTCACATTCCTACAGGAGGTATTCTCAGTGCTCTCTCCCTCCGTTCTAACTGACTTTGTGGTCAAATGAACCTGATAACTTGTGCTATGAAGGAGGGAGGGAGACAGAGAGGAAGACAAGTGGGCACGGAGATAAGGTACCATCTTGAATCTTAACTGTGAGCATGGTGCCCATACTTCACACCCCTTTGGTCTCCATTTCCTGCCTGGCCACACTGTCTTCTCTCATTTTCTCCTTTTCAGATAGGACCTAAAATCAAGGTCCCCAGCTTTGATTCATTTGAGATTGCTTTCACTTTCTTGTAACCTTGTAAGTGTTTTCACTCTAAATCGATGACTTAGGAATTGGAAAAACAATATGGCCTGATGTCATACATACTTATTGAGCCAAATATGCCGACCCCCTTCAAAGAACCTGTTTAGTGCTGGTGACTTGTGTGTTTTCTAAGGCACTTTTAAATGTGCTGAGCTGAGAATAGGTTTTGATGGTAATTTGAAAGTTGTATGGTAATCTGAGGTGGTAGGCACTGGATGCAGACTTCGCGAGTTTGAATTCCAGCTCTGTTCGCAGACTAATTGACCTTGGGAAAGCTACTTCACGACTCCATTCCTCAAGAGATGAGGATAATGGTAGCAGTGTCTCCCCACTGGGCTCCTATGAAACCTAGATAATGTACTTGGCATGGGGAGAAGTACTGGGTATCACTAATAATAATACTTGAAAGGACATGGGTTTGCACTGTGCTTGGGTCTGCCTCTGTAAATGCCCTGGATTCACAGACTCGCTTGCATGTATGGGTCATTCAGCAATTGCTTGGGTACAATAAGAGTTCTCATGAAGGGGCGCTTCCCTCCCTGGGTCGTTTTGGATGTGGTCCAAGCAGGGAACGACACTCTGAGCTTTCTCAGGGGTTCTCCTAAATCTCTTCCTAGATTCCTCTCCCTGACCATGTAATTTTTGCATATTGATCACAGTCAGATTTGATTTTGATAGAATAAGAGGTCATGGTCTGTTTGGGCCTGCATGCATGCATGCTAATACATGCATGCTAAGTTGCTTCGGTTGTGTTCGACTCTTTGTGACCCTATGGATTTTAGCCTGCAAAGCTCCTCTATACATGGAATTCTCCAGGCAAGAATACTGGAGTGGGTTGTCATGCTCTCCTCCAGGGGATCCTTTTGACCCTGGATCGAGCAGGTGAGTTCTTTACCACTAGCACCACCTGGGAAGCAATCACATCCCGTATCCTTAGCCTACTTTCTTTTTCTTCATAGCACATAGATGGCAGCCATTTCTTAGCACCAGTCAATTGTGTTCCTATGGAACTGGGATCTCAGTGCTGCCAGATCCTTTATTTACCAAAAGATGTCAGCTGTGTAGGCTTTTTTTTTTTTTTAATTGCAAAATGTTCCAGTTCTTAAAGAGCAGCTACAAATTCATGCCTTTGCAGAAAGAGGGTGCTGACCATGTAAAACATTCCAGGACTACTCCCTGGCTGTCAGTTTTTGGCCTCTGCCTTAATTCTCCTGACTATGGCCTTTTATCACTCCAGTACTCTTGCCTGGAAAATCCCATGGACAGAGGAGCCTGGTGGGCTGTGGTCCATGGGGTCGCGAAGAGCCGGACACGACTGAGCGACTTCCCTTTCACTTTTCACTTTCATGCATTGGAGAAGGAAATGGCAACCCACTCCAGTGTTCTTGCCTGGAGAATCCCAGGGACGGGGGAGCCTGGTGGGCTGCCGTCTATGGGGCCACACAGAGTCGGACACGACTGAAGTGACTTAGCAGCAGCAGCAGCATGGCCTTTTACAGATAGGGAAACTGAGACCTGTGTAGGACAAAGGACTGTGTTCTCAAAGTGACCCAAGCCCCAATGTTTCCTTGTGTGATGGGGCAGGGTATGGTTAGGAGGAAAGGGGATAGGAAGAGGCCTGTGGGACCACTCCCCACCCCTCAATAAGCATCTCCGTGGTCCCCTCATCTCCTGGTCCTACTCGACTGGGCCTGTGTGTGTGTTACTCACTCAGTCGTGTCTGACTGTTTGCGATCCCATTGAGTGTAGCCCTCCAGGCCCCTCTGCCCATGGAATTCTCTATGTGAGACTACTGGAGTGGGTAGCCATGCCCTTCTCCAGGGGATCGTCCCAATCCAGAGATCGAACCCAGGTCTCCAGCATTGCAGGCATACCATCTGAGCCACAAGGGAAGCCATAGTTTGGGGCCGTATTATGATTGTTCAATGAGTTCAAGTGATGCTCTGCAGTTTGAGGATTCTGGAAGAAAAGCATTGAAGGTCATATCCCAAATATGGTTTTCTCCTTTGGTTCTCACTTCATTAAATTGGAATTTTTCATCATTTGAAGGGGTTCCTCCATTATCTTTAACTTTTGAATTATCTATTTGAAAATCTTTGGCTAAGGATAAAAATAACACAAGAATTGGCTAAGAGATTGTTTGAAAGGAAAAACTTGTTTCAAGTTCCTTTAGAAACAAGTGTTTATAGGCAATGGGTTTTCTGAGTCCTGATGTAGTTTTTCATAATAGCTGTAGCAGGCAATACAATTGGTCACACTTGGGGTAATGACATTTCATTTATTTAAAAATATTTTGTAATTTGGGCTTTTTTTTTCTTATTAAATCATTTTAAGTAAGTGGTACTGAAGTTTTACCAGCACATAATTTAAGGTATTTTTACAGTTGTTACTGTCTTTTCTAACACTTTTTAAAGCAGTGTTTATCATTGGATCTACCTTTTAGAAAAACAGGTATCAGGCTAATAGGTATTGGTTTCCAACCATGTGCCAAGCACTATTTTAAGTGCTTTGTGGTTCCTTTAACAGTCTATGAGGCAGATGCTAATATTGCTCCCACTGGAAAGGTTAGGAAACTGAGGAGCAGAATGATGAGGGGCTTGTTTCAAGTTACCTAGCTAATGAGGGGGAATGCCAGGATTTGAATCTAGGAGAAGGCAATGGCACCCCGCTCCAGTACTTTTGCCTGGAAAGTCCTATGGACGGAGGAGCCTGGTGGGCTGCCGTCTACAGGGTCGCACAGAGTCAGACACGACTGAAGCGACTTAGCAGCAGCAGACTAACTCTGGGGGGCTTCCTAGGTGGCTCAGTGGGTAAAGAATCTGCCTGCAACATAGGAGATGTAGGTTCAATTCTGAGTCCAGAAGATTCCCTGGAGGAGGGCATGGCAACCCACTCGAGTGTTCTTGCCTGGGAAATTCCATGGACAGAGGAGCCTGGTGGGCTACACTCCGTAAGGCAACAAAGAGTCAGATGTGGCCGAAGTGACTGAGCATACACACAGGGTAATTCTGAGAGATAGTGCTTGAAAGAGCTAGTGGGCTTGGGCTGGGCCCTTGAGGAGGGCCAGGACTGGAGTAAGGCTAGTGAGGTGGCTAGGTCACCCTCAGGGCTGTGCAGTAGTCACTCCTACAAGCACTAGCAACTGAGCAGAGATTATTGTTGTCCAGATGCAGAATAGTAAGGTTAGTTGAAGTCACAGGAGAGGCTTTATCCCAGTCAACACCACCACCCCCCCTCCACCCGTCTCCCTCAGTAATTCATGCTGCTCACAAAGTCCTTGCCAATCTTGACTTGACAATATGTGGCACTGTAGTGAACTTGACACTCGCTTTCTAAATTTCACTTTATGAAATGGAAGTTGCATCCAGTATGTATCTATTGCTAATTAGCTATTGAAAGCCCAGAGTGTGTTTGCCTTTTCTCCATTGTACCTGAAGATGGATTTATTGACTTTGATCATTCTGAAGTGAATTTTCTTGTTGCTCGGAATCTGGAGCACTTCCTATTTATATGAAGCAGTCGCTTGAATTTCCCTGGTAGCTTAGCTGGTAAAGAATGCAGGCGACCCCGGTTTGATTCCTGGGTTGGGAAGATCCCTTGGAAGAGGGCATGGCAACTCACTCCAGTATTCTTGCCTGGAGAATCCCCATGGACAGAGGAGTCTGGCAGGCTAGAGTCCATAGGGTCACGAAGAGTTGTACATGGCTGAGCAACTAAGCACAGCTCTCCAGTGAGGATATGTGAAGGTAGAGAAACCACTTCAGTGAAGATGCAGGTCAGGGACGTGAAGGGAAGGTTTGCTTGAGAACACATCCTGCCACCTCCATGGAGAGGATCTGGACTTTGGGACAAGGTGTTGGAGATGGCTGAGCTCTTTCTTGCCTCAGAGACACAAGACAGAGCAGCATCTGAGCCACACGGTCATGTTGCTGCTCCTGTCCCTGAAGGTCCTGTCTGCAGCCAGTGTCTGACGGAGACTGCCAAGGGCACATGCTAATTTTCCAGTCATTTGGTCAAGTCCCATCTCACATACCACAGACCCCGGGGCCTGTGTTTACTGAATCAAAAATCTCTGCTCAACCATAAACTAATGAACAGACAATTCTCTCTCCTTTTAAAAATTTTACCATGTGTTGAAGGAAGAAAGGCAAAGCCTCTTTTGTGTTGGTTTACCACCCTTTCATCTCTTTCTACTAGTTCTCATCTTACAGTAATTAGTCTTGCTGAATTGATAAATAAAATGTAGATTAGATTGCTCTATGAATTAGAATTCAGCTTCAGGTAAGCTCACACAATTTCTCTGAAGACCCTGGAGCTGGGTGGGAAGTACAGAGGTGTCAGCAGTATTTGGACTTTTGGGGGAGTTCTAGGTTTTTAACATGAACTATGAATCCTGAACTAAGATAGTCTACTTCTCAGATGGCTCAGTGGGTAAAGAATTCACCTGCAATGCAGGAGATGCAGGAGACTTGGGTTCAATCTCTAGGTCAGGAAGATTTCCTTGAGGAGGAAATGGCAACCTACTCCAATATTCTTGCCTGAAAAATCCCATGGACAGAGGAGCCTGGCAGGCTACCATCCATGGGGTAGCAAAGAGTCAGACACAATAGGTATTGCTGAATAGTAATAATAGATAATCTATGAGGGTGCTTCAGGATATTCAGATATTACACTCAGAGCAAATATTTCTCTCTGCATTTACCTAGACTCCTGGATTTGGGGGAGGCCAACTACCTCTCTATGGCTCTCTTGCTCTAAATACTGTTGAGTTGAATGCTGGTGAGCTCCTTTGTCCCTTCAACCCTCAGTTTAGTTCAGTTCAGTCACTCAGTCGTGTCCGACTCTTTGCGACCCCATGAATCGCAGCACGCCAGGCCTCCCTGTCCATCACCAACTCCCGGAGTTCACTCAGACTCATGTCCATCAAGTCGGTGATGCCATCCAGCCATCTCATCCTCGGTCGTCCCCTTCTCCTCCTGCCCACAATCCCTCCCAGCATCAGAGTCTTTTTCCAATGAGTCAACAGTTCGCATGAGATGGCCAAAGTACTGGAGTTTCAGCTTTAGCATCATTCCTTCCAAAGAAATCCCAGGGCTGATCTCCTTCAGAATGGACTGGTTGGATCTCCTTGCAGGCCAAGGGACTCTCAAGAGCCTTCTCCAACACCACACTTCAAAAGCATCAATGCTTCGGTGCTCAGCCTTCTTTACAGTCCAACTCTCACATCCATACATGACCACTGGAAAAACTATAACCTTGACTAGACGGACCTTAGTCGGCAAAGTAATGTCTCTGCTTTTGAATATGCTATCTAGGTTGGTCATGACTTTTCTTCCAAGGAGTAAGTGTCTTTTAATTTCATGGCTGCAGTCACCATCTGCAGTGATTTTGGAGCCCGAATAATAAAGTCTGACAATGTTTCCACTGTTTCCCCATCTATTTCCCATGAAGTGATGGGACCGGATGCCATGATCTTCGTTTTCTGAATGTTGAGCTTTAAGGCAACTTTTTCACTCTCCTCCTTCACTTTCATCAAGAGGCGTTTTAGTTCCTCTTCACTTTCTGCCATAAGGGTGGTGTCATCTGCATATCTGAGGTTATTGATATTTCTCCCGGCAATCTTGATTCCAGCTTGTGCTTCTTCCAGCCCAGCATTTCTCATGATGTACTCTGCATAGAAGTTAAATAAACAGGGTGTATACAGCCTTGATGTACTCCTTTTCCTATTTGGAACCAGTCTGTTGTTCCATGTCCAGTTCTAACTGTTGCTTCCGGATCTGCATACAGATTTCTCAAGAGGCAGGTCAGGTGGTCTGGGATTCTCATCTCTCTCAGAATTTTCCACAGTTTATTGCGATGCACACAGTCAAAGGCTTTGGCATAGTCAATAAAGCAGAAATAGATTTCTTTTCTGAAGCTCTCTTGCTTTTTCGATGATCCAGCGGATGTTGGCAATTTGATCTCTGGTTCCCCTGCCTTTTCTAAAACCAGCTTGAACATCAGGAAGTTCACGGTTCACGTATTGCTGAAGCCTGGCTTGGAGAATTTTGAGCATTACTTTACTAGCATGTGAGATGAGTGCAATTGTGTGGTAGTTTAAGCATTCTTTGGCATTGCCTTTCTTTGGAATTGGAATGAAAACTGACCTTTTCCAGTCCTGTGGCCACTGCTGAGTTTTCCAAATTTGCTGGCATATTGAGTGCAGCACTTTCACAGCATCATCTTTCACGATTTGAAATAGCTCAACTGGAATGCCGTCACCTCCACTAGCTTTGTTCGTAGTGATGCTTTCTAAGGCCCACTTGGCTTCACATTCCAGGATGTCTGGCTCTAGATGAGTGATCACACCATCATGATTATCTGGGTCGTGAAGGTCTATTTTGTACACTTCTGTGTATTCTTGCCACCTCTTCTTAATATCTTCTGCTTCTGTTAGGTCCATACCATTTCTGTCCTTTATCAAACCCATCTTTGCATGAAATGTTCCCTTGGTATCTCTAATTTTCTTGAAGAGATCTCTAGTCTTTCCCATTCTGTTGTTTTCCTCTATTTCTTTGCATTGATCACTGAAGAAGGCTTTCTTATCCCTTCTTGCTATTCTTTGGAACTCTGCATTCAGATGCTTATATCTTTCCTTTTCTCCTTTGCTTTTTGCTTCTCTTCTTTTCACAGCTATTTGTAAGGCCTCCTCAGACAGCCTTCAACCCTAGAGGTGGGAAAAACTTCCCTCTGTGGTCAGTCTCCATGAGTCGCCACCTCTTGTTTGTCCCTTTAGCCTGCCCAAATGTCTCTACATCATCCCTACATCTCTTCATGTGAAATCCCTGGGGTGAATTCTTTTTTTGTAACACCACCCCACTGAGATCTATGTATGAAAGTGAAAAGTGGAAGTGAAAGTCACTCAATTGTGTCTGATTCTTTGAGATCCTGTAGACTGTAGCTTGCCAGGTTCCTCTGTCCGTGGAATTCTCCAGGCCAGAATACTGGAGTGGGTAGTCTTTCCTTTCTCCAGGGGATTTTCCCAACCCAGGGATCGAACCCAGATCTCCCGCATTGCAGGCAGATTCTTTACCATCTGAGCCACCAGGGAACTATCAGTAAATTCTTTAGTACGTTATCTTGTTTTATCTTAGCCAGACCCTATTCAAAATCTGGTTAAGTATTAATCATCAATTATAGGTTAGACATGAGCCAGGTCCTGGGAAGATACCACAGTTAGCAAAACAGATGTCCTCTTTGATCTCCTGGGCCATACAGTTACAGTGTCTGCAATGTTGACACCGTTATCATGCATACTTTGCAAGAGGGAGAAAAGACTTGAAAAGCTAACTTGTCCAAAGTTCCACAAATGAGATCTGTCTGCCTAGGAATTCATGCTTCTGGCCCTCACTCTCTGAGGACAGTGCTCTTTTGTTCTCTTGAGGGACCCCCGGCTGCAAACTCTGAGAGAGCCATCAGACCTCTGCTCTTCACCTTGGTGGTGCTAATTCTTTTTGACTGACTATAAATTTGTGAAAGGTGTCCCAGCTCTTGGTACCTATTTTGTCTCTCTTCTTTCTTTTCCGTCCTCTTTTTTCTTTCCCTCTGGCTGCCTTTCCACCAACATAAACAGACACAGCTATGCTTTATCTATTCTTTAATTTTAACAGTTAAATTTTAAATTTACTATTGGTTGGGTGGAATACGTATTTAAAAAGTGAGATGGTATGTGAGTGAAAAAGAGAAAGGAAGGAAGGAAAGACGTAAGAATTCTCTTTCTCACACACACACAGGAAAGGAATATTGCATATGTTAAGCTTTGTTTGATTAAATTAGAAGTTAATTCCAGCACATTATACTATTATCACCTTCCCACTGCTCACTGGGATTTAATGCTCCTTTAGAAAACTTTCTGTATTGTATTTTTTGCTTTTGTTTTTACTTCCTTATAAATAGCAAAAAGTTTTGCTGAGAAGAAGTTATTACAAATCCCAAAAGGTTGGTGTTCCATTCTGAGCTCCAAGATATAAGGATTGAGTGGATTCAAACTTGGCCAACTTTCTGGCTTGGCAAGTGCTTCCATCCTTATTTATGACAGCTTGGAAACTTCCATTTTCCAGGGCTTATAAACGATGTTGCTGATTTTGCCTTCCTTTTCTATTTTGCTGTGAATTATGAAATAACCAGCCTGAAGGTTAAAACATTAACCCTCTTAGCAGCATAAGTGTGTGTGTGTGTGTGCGTGAGTGTGTGTGTGCATGTGTGTGTGCATGTGTGTGTGTGTGTGTATGTATGTCTGGCTGTGTTCTTTCTTTCTTTGGTTGTCGGCCACATTTACATTTTCATGCAGGCAGTGAACTTCCCTTTTCTGCCTTTCCACAAAATGACAGTCGGAAATGCTGAGGTCTAGGGTATGGAGAATGATAGGCTTGTGGTCTCTATTGTGGCCACAAAAGACTTCTTGGTCAGCTGTTCTCCAAAGGACTGTATATCTCTTCCTCAAATGGCAATTTAACAGCTGGGACTCCAGAGCAAGACAGGTAATCAGGAAGTCTCAGGGAGTTTTTCTGAGAGGTATGAGTTGGTTGTGTTCTGGGGCTCTCCCTGCTCGTTTTCTCAGTAGAAAATTGTCAGAATGGAGGAACTACTGAGAAGCTGTCTTCCTTTCCTTCTTTTTATCTTAACTGCATATCCAGTTCCTTGAATACTCATCTTAAGTACTTTTTTCTTTGGATTCCTGTAATGTCACAAAAGTTGGGAGCCTCTGATTATTGGGTAGAGGATACAGATTTTTCAGAATATAGGCAGGAGGAATTTTTGAATGCAGAATGTGTCCTTGGAGAAGCAAGTGCCAAGTGGGGATTAAAGCTGCAAGGATTTTTTAATCAGGAAAAACTCTTGTGTGAGAGAAAATGGAGAAGAAGCCAGAGAAGGCTGAAGGAGTATCAGACTGCCTAGCAAGCAGTGCTTTGAAGGGACAGGGGTGGGAAGAAAGCCTGGGTGAAGCACCCCAGATTGCCACTCTCTCTGAGCTGGTGTTGGCAGAACTTTGGGGTAGATTTGGGGGATTTGGGGCTGCTGGATATCTGTGAGCCACAGAGGGCCATCCGAGGAGTACCTCGTCCTCTGGGATATGTCTACCTTACAACTCCAGACTAGACTCAGTCATTGGTTGCTGGAGCAGCCCACAGGAGCATGGACTTTATGCAAATGAAAGGGTGGATTTCAGAGCACTGGTGAATTTCAGGGTGTAGCTTGATCAATTTTTCTCCCTGACACTGAGGGTCCACAGGGTGCTCTCATACAATAGGAGCAGGCTTATCTGACCTCTGCTTCTGTGATGTACAGGATGATTTCACTTCCCATCTCTCTGTAAAGCATAGTGCCCAACTGACAGTGCCCTGCACACCTCTGGCTGGACCGCTGGGCTCCAGAGTTGAAGGGAATATTTAAGTCATTCTTTAAATGACCTACTACCAGTTATATTGGTTTAAAGGGCTTCAACCATACCATGTTTCTTTTTTAGAAGTGCAAACTGCGCGAGTCAACATTTTGAAATGTTTAAAATGTCATTTTTGAGCTGTAGCCATCCTTTTATTTATGGCAACATAAAACGACATCTGAAGCTAAGACCTGTTTTTGCTTTTCTTGCCTACCTCCCCAAACTACCAGTGACTTGATTTCACTTCATTCTGTGTTCGCTGTCAAATAAATGTCCTATGGTGGCAGCTCTCCTCATCGACTTAGCTTCTTTCGGAAGAGTGTTTATGGAAGTACCTTGCCAGGCATGAGGAAAGAGCTGGAATGGAGCTGAGCGAGGCGTCCTCTTACACAATTCTTCACCCCAGCCTCGAGTTGAATTGTTTTCAAGAAAAACCCTTGTTCAGATTCGACAGACTTTACTGAATGCTTTCTATGGGCTACACCATAGATTGCCAACTCCACTGACTCAGGAGACCAGATGGGTCATGGGAATGAGTAGGTGGAGTGGCCCCGTGCATGGGCAGAGCTAGCCCACCCCAGCTAGTGTTGCTCTGCAGGAATTCAGGCTCACGGTCATCAAACCTGGTTTTACAAGGCAAGGGAAGATCTGGAGTTTTGTGTGAAATCTCCCAATTTTTAAATGTTGGCAAGGCTCTTCACATTTTTTAAAGTCTCCACGAGCCAAACAAAACACGTCTTTTTGCCAGATTTTTCCTGTTGTGACCCTTGTGCTGAATATTCTGTTCACTGCTTTTAAGATCTGTTCCTCCACAATGGCCTTGAACAGATACTGGTCTTTTGGTTGAGTTTCCTGGAAGCCGACTCTGCCTTGGGGATTCCCGTGGGAGTGATTGATGAAGGGTGAGTCTCCGGGCTGCCCAGGGGAGGAGTGGAGAAGGCAGGACAGGATAGGGGGCTCCCAGGAGAAGATTTCAGACAAAGCTTTGTGGAGGGGGAGCCCCTCAGTGTAAGTTGTCCTCCAGAGATTCAGAAGTCAGGCTTTCATATTCATGTGCCCCTGATCACTGACTGAGGGTCCCAACAGACAAAAGTGAGTTCCAGCAGCTCAAGGGTGGCCCTCCAGCAAAGAGACACAAGTGCTGGCTGTTGCCTAGGCTGGGCACACAACAGCCATGCCATCATACCCCACCACAGGGAGCTATGACTTTGCCCACTGAGCCCACAGGTAAAAAGAAGCAGAGGTCAAGCCAGAATTCCAGCCTGGATCTTTTGCCTCCAGTCCAGTCCCCTGCTTGCTGATACTTTTTCCAGATGCTTGTTACAGAGATCGGGGTGCTGAGTTGGGAGTATCTTAGTTCCTGACTACTTGATGTGTTGGCCCCAGACTCTCAGCTGGTCTCTTCCTCTCAGGTTACCTGGAGGGAGGACAGCATGGCTCTTTGGAGAAGGCAGGGGCAGGTCAGTAGAAACTCGGAAGATGCTGTGAACCAGCAACTCCCTAGACAGTTCTGAGAGGGCTCGCTCAAGCCAGGAGCTCCTAGCTCCAAGGTTTTCACACTGGGTTTGATGCTTCATATCTGAGATGTAAGCGGTGTTTGGGGTGCTCTGTACCCTAGTACTAGGTTCTGGGCTTATAAGACACATCTTGTCTGATTCAAAGCTAGAATATTCTATTTCCTTTGGAGAATTGAAAACTGTTCATGTGTTTAATTAAAGATATACCCTCTAAACTCCAAGCAGCTCCCCTTGAAGGGAATCCACTGGAGGCAGGGAGAAAGGCAGAAGCTGTAGTACCATCTGCTAACCAGACATCGCTGGAGTCTGAGGGGCCCAGAGGCAAGGAAAGATCAGATTTTTTTTTTTTTAACCTGAGTCTACCACGTAGGCCCACGCAGCCCTTGCCCTGTGCCCTCTACTGTGGTCAATGGCTGGCTCCTCCTCCCCAACTTCCGGGTGAGCCAGGACAACTTCCTTGGCCTCACCCTTTGAAGGCCGTCCTGAAATTAAGCCCGGTCTTGCTCCCCAGGCTTTCAAACCTGCTCTGTGTTTGTCACTCCCATCACCCCTGCCTCCCATAAGGCCCTTGAAAGGAGCAAATGGGTGTTCTCACCCTCTTGCTTTCATCCCTGAGTGCACCATTTTCCTCCCAAAATACAGACTTGTGCTGGTTGGTCCTGTACTCACACACCTCTAGGGACTCACACAGCTAAGGTGATCAAAACCAAGCTCCTCAGAAGGTAATTCTCTCTCCAGTCTGTTTTCACAGCCATCCCTTCTCCATATGTCCCCTCTGTTCCTCTTTCCCAAGATGCTCACTCCACCTGGTTGGAGCCTCTTTCTCCCACCACCTATACTTTCAACTGTTGAGTCCTCCCACTTATTATCTGGGTGAACTTGAACTTGGCATTTATTTCTCAGAGTCTCAGATTTCCCCTTAAGAAAATGATGGAAGTAAATGTCTAACTGGTGGGGTGACTGGGAGAAATACATTGGAAATTTATTGCAGGTCAGTAGGACAGTGTTTGACCTTTTGCAGGTGCTGAGTAAATAATACCATTGTTTTGGCTCAGCAGTAAAGAATCTGCCTGCAAATGTAGGAGAATCAGATTCAACCCGTGTGTCAAGAAGATTGCTTGGAGAAGGAATGGCAAACAACTCCAGTACTTTTGCCTGGAGAAGTCCATGGAACCTGGTGGGCTACAGTCCAAGGGGTCACAGAAGAGTCGGACTTAGTGACCAAAACAACAACATGATGATTATCCTCGCTCTTGTCCTTTTTCAAGACGCAGAATGGATTCCCTTCTTTCTCCCAGAAGCTTCCCCAGAACAGCTCACACAGAATTCATGCCTTCTACAGAATCTGCCTGTAATGTGGGAGACCTGGGTTCTATCCCTGGGTTGGGAAGATCCCCTGGAAAAGGGAACAGCTACCCACTTCAGTATTCTATCCTGGAGAATTCCATGGACCGTATAGTCCATGGGGTCTAAAAGAGTCGGACACGACTGAGCGATTTTCATGTCACTTCACTTCATCTTCACATGGTAGTATCAAGCCTTATTTGATCTGGTCAGAGAGGAACCAGTGATCAAATTGCCAACATCCGCTGGATCACGGAAAAAGCAAGAGAGTTCCAGAAAAACATATATTTCTGCTTTATTGACTATGCCAGAGCCTTGACTGTGTGGATCACAATAAACTGTGTAAAATTCTGAAAGAGATGGGAATACCAGACCACCTGACCTGCCTCTTGAGAAACCTATATGCAGGTCAGGAAGCAACAGTTAGAACTGGACATGGAACAACAGACTGGTTCCAAATAGGAAAAGGAGTACGTCAAGGCTGTATATTGTCACCCTGCTTATTTAACTTCTATGTGGAGTACATCATGAGAAATGCTGGGCTGGAAGAAGCACAAGCTGGAATCAAGATTGCTGGGAGAAATATCAATAACCTCTGATATGCAGATGACACCACCCTTATGGCAGAAAGTGAAGAAGAACTAAAGGGCCTCTTGATGAAAGTGAAAGAGAAGAGTGAAAAAGTGGGCTTAAAGCTCAACATTCAGAAAACAAAGATCATGGCATCTGGTCCCATCACTTCATGGCAAATAGATGGGGAAACAGTGGAAACAGTGTCAGACTTTATTTTGGGGGGCTCCAAAATCACTGCAGATGGTGATTGCAGCCATGAAATTAAAAGACTCCTTGGAAGGAAAGCTATGACCAACCTAGACAGCATATTAAAAAGCAGAGCTATTACTTTGCTAACAAAGGTCTGTCCAGTCAAGGGTATGGTTTTTCCAGTGGTCATGTATGGATGTGAGAGTTGGACTGTGAAGAAAGCTGAGTGCCAAATAATTGATGCTTTTGAACTGTGGTGTTGGAGAAGACTCCTGAAAGTCCCTTGGACTGCAAGGAGATCCAACCAGTCCATTCTGAAGGAGATCAGCCCTGGGATTTCTTTGGAAGGAATGATGCTAAAGCTGAAACTCCAATACTTTGGCCACCTCATGTGAAGAGTTGACTCATTGGAAGAGACTCTGATGCTGGGAGGGATTGTGGGCAGGAGGAAGAAGGGGACGACAGAGGATGAGATGGCTGGATGGCATCACTGACTCGATGGACGTGAGTCTGAGTGAACTCCGGGAGTTGGTGATGGACAGGGAGGCCTAGCGTGCTGCAATTCACGGGGTTGCAAAGAGTTGGACACAACTGAGCAACTGAACTGAACTGAACTGAACTGAGAGCATGGGTCCTCTTTTGCGGCATTAAGTTGAATTTCTCCAAAGCCCTGGACCACATACCATTCCTGACAGAGGTACTCCCTGTGCTTTCAAAGAAGCAAAGAAAGTATATGTAACTCTCAACTGAGTTCACTTTTGTTGAGGTTTGAGCTAGTTTCTGGATACAGCTGTGTGGGACCTCAAGCTGAAAGGCTTCATCAAAGATAGGGAACTTCTGAGGTAAAGATGACCAGTAAAGCTTTAGGATCCCAAATGCAGCATAATCCTCACCATGAACAGTACAGGCAGAGTTTTCTGGGGGATCTGCTCCAGTCCTGGGGACCAGGAATATTTCAACGTATTAGTTTTCTAGGGCTGCTCCAACAAATTACCATGAACTCTGTGGCTTCCAACAGCAGAAATGCATTCTGTCCTCATTGTGGAGACCAGAGTCTGAAGTTGAGGTGTCGACAGGCTTGGTCTCTCCTAGTGGATCAGAGGGGAAGTTGGCTCCCTGCCTCAGGTCCAGCCTCTGGGGGTTGCTGACAAGTCTTGGGGTCCTGTGGCTTATAAATGCTTCACTCCAATCTCTGTCTTCACAAAGCCCTCTTCTCCCTGTATCTGCAAGGATACTTCTCTTCCTCTCAAAGGACTAATGGCCACTGGATTCTGAACCTACCCTGCATCCAGGATGATAGTTTGAGATCCTTAATTAACTTGCAAAGATTTTTGCCAAATAAGATCACCTTCCCATGCTCCAGGAATTAGAATGGAAAATATTTTTGGAGGTGACTATTGAACCCTCTCCTCTTGAGAACAGAGTTTAGCTGAGAGGTTGGTAGCATAATGAATTGCACACAGTGTGGCTGCCAAGCACACCTAAACTCGAATTCCTGTTCTACCCATGCTGTGGACTCAAGTCTCAGCTTCCTTTTCTACAAAATAGGGAAAAGAATTTCAAACAGGTTGGCACATAGTAGATTCACAATATATTTCTTCTCTATAGTGATTTCTACTACTCATTCATTCATTTAACAAAAATTTAAATCTCTGGCCATCAAGGTTAAAGAGACATATCACATGGCCAGTAACACTTAGAAGTGGTTCAGTGTTTGTTGAATGAACAAATGAATGATCAAATTTATCAGTGTTACTTGCTCTCTTCCAAGCGCTGAAGGAGGTTTGTGGCAAGTCTCTTAGTTTTGCTTTCTGCCTGCAGGATGAAAGTTCATGCCAGACCTCCAAGGGAAACTTGCTTTTGGATGATTTAAGTCCTTAAAGATAATACTGCATTGTTATTGTGCCTCAGTGGCCTGCACATGTGGCCATGAGAATGGGTTCTGTGGGGAATTCCTGTCATGATGTCCCAACTAAATGAAAATCTTACAGTGCAAAGTGGAAAACTCAGATGACTTTAGGGGCTAGGCAGGTAGTCCTTTGGGTAAGGGACCTCAGGAGAGTCTTATGTAAAGAGGGAAGATGGCAGCTGCTGTCCACTCATCCATTCAAACTTTCCTGAGTACCTTTTACATCTCTTACATACCCTACACTGTTATGGTTGCTCAGGACAAGGACTAAGTGAGGAGAATTCCTGTCCTCATGGAGTTTATGCTTTCTATCCCAGCTCCGCTCACCAGTCACACAGCAATCCAGGCCTGTTGCTGCCAAATCATCTGCTTTTTAAAGAGAAGAAGTCAGATTGTTATGTCCAATCTCCTGATTTTTAAATGTTGGCAAACACTGTACATTTTTAAAAAGAACACTGTGCAGGCCAGAGAGAACTTCTCTCTGGACTCAGTTTGGCCTCAGGCTGCCAATTTGTGACCCTTGGAATGGAGTCTCATGACCTTTAACTTGAGAAGCATTTTTCCAGTGTCTGATTTTAAGCTAACTCTCATTTTTTCTGACCTCATTAGAAGTTACTTCTTGTTATCGTGTCCTCCTGGATTGAATGATTCTTAGGTGCTTCATCCCCATGTTTCCTGATGAGCTTAACTTCCATCTATCAGCTTTTCTTTTCCAATTCCATCTCCAGATCTTTACTTTTTGCAGTTCTCTCAAGCTTCCAGAAAGCTCACAGCACTATCATCTGGATCTGAGTGTTTCTTCTCTGGAGGATCGGGATCTAGCACAAACTCTTCATTAAACTGCTTATTGACTAGTCTACTTCTAAGCCTCTCTTTCTGACTGTGCCATCCCAATTTTCACAGCCTCTGTGTTGCACCGACTCCCAACCTTAGGTGTGATATTAATTTCTCTCAGAGGGACATGGGTTTAATAGATTTTTTTAATTAACATTTTGTAAAATTGGAGCTGTCATGCATTATGGCAGACTGATACAAATGTCTATAATTACATTTTTGGCACTACCGCTTGGGAATAGTCTAGAAATATTTGTTTTAACCCCTTCCTAAAGCGTTCTGATTTATGGGCAGGCCTCTCTATGTACACCTCTAACAGGCTCAGTTGTCATGGCAACCCAGAAAATCATTTGTCAAAAAGCTATAACTTCGTTCTATGTTGAAGCTAAAAATTTATCTTTTAAGATTTATTCTTATGACAGGAAAATTTTGCGTTTCCATAGTTCTTCTCCCTCATTCTGCTTGTGGTTAGAGAGATTCAGGCTTCAGGAGAAGATTTTCTAGAGAATAAGACAAATTCCCCAGCTTCCATCCTGCCCTCCAAACAGATGAATTCTCTTACCTGTTTCAAAGAGAACTCAAAAGACTCATTAGTAACCCCCCAGTAAAAGATTTATCCTTCTTGAGTTTCTCATTCAGTATGTTTTTATTTCTTGAAAAAAAAAATTAAATTTTTTTATTGGTTGACTTTTGTTTTTTGCTAGTAAAATTCAAAGAAAAGGAAGGAAGAAAATGTCTGTCAGTCTCTTCAACAAGCTGGGGCAGAATGAAATTTAAATTTACTGATATCACCAGTAGTTCAGGGATTGTGGACTCATTGCCTATTACAGGGTCCAGGCAAATACATCAATCTGTGCAGCGGACTCCTGGCCACACTGCATGCCCTGTCTAAAGGGTGTCACTTTTCCACTTCTGCTGACAGGTTGTGGATCATTCTGTAGGGTTGTCCATTTTATCTTGGATTTTTTTTTTTTTTAAGAAAAACCAGAAATCAATATTTCTTACATGAAATTTCCTGATTTTAAAACACTGGCAGATCATGTAGAATATTTATTAAACAATGCAATAGTCAAACTAAGCACATCTGGGGACAAATTTCCTCCACGGACTCCTGGATGCAGTTTCTGCCCTATACAAGCTACCCAACAGTTTCTTGTGGCTTTGCTTCTTCCAAATGGAAAAACCAAGCCAATTTTGCTCTCAAGTTCTTCTTAGAATCAGATTTGTTAAATCATCTTGTGATCGGTCTCCGTGGCTTGGGTAGCTTTCAGGATCCAGATCAAGTGTGAGAGGAGGCTGTGATGGGGGTGCATCTCAAAGACTCACAAGCGCTCCTCTCTGACATTCCAAGATGGATGGTGGGGTCCATCTGATGCCTTCTGGGGTTGTTCATGGATTTATGACTCTCTTTTGCCTTTGATGGATGAGGCAGTTTAATCCTCTTCACTAAGCTCCATATTTTTCTTTTGTACTGGGAACTCCTGGATGGCCATTGCCTTTCCACAAGAGATAGCAAGGACTGTTTTTTTCTCACTGAATGTGAAGGTGTTGTGCGTCTCATCTATCAATGGATGACAACACTAATCATTCTTGGGAATGTGCCATCAAAAACATCTGGGGGCAGAGCTGGGCTGACACTTCTCTAGAATAGGAGTGGTTTAGATCCCCCTCCCTCAGCAGTAGACATTTCTCACCTAGCCCGCTTGCAGTTGAATTTAAGGCATTATGGGATTCATGTCATTTATGTGGAATATGGAAACACACAGTAGCTCTGGCAGTGGGAGCAGGTTAGGAGACACTTTGTGCGTTCAGATCCCACCGTTGTCTGTTTCCCTACCTTTCCCATCCCCATCCTGGGATCACACTCTAGGCTCAAGCCTTCCTGAGAGAGAGCTCCGATCAGTCCCGGTGCCCTTCACCTCTGTGTACAGGGTCCTACACCTGGAAGGCTCTACACCATCTCATTTCAGCTAAACCAGGAAGGGCTTATGAGTCTTTATGAAAGTTTCCACTTTGGCAGTGTTGGTTAGCAAGGTGATGGGAATAAGTAGCTCATAAAGCTGAAGCAACTGGGCTTTTTATTACTCCTCTTGCCCCCTTCCTGCTTTGCTGGGTAGCCTGAGGGGTATGTGTGTTGCCGTTGTTTTGTTTTTCAGCTTTCTTTGAACAGATCTTAGCCTACAAGAGAGAAAGGTCACACAAAAATAAGAGAGGGTATTGCATGAATGTGCTCTTACCCTATTTCAGGGTAGGAATGGTTTAATATCTAAAGCTTTTTCAAACATCACATAAAATATTTTGAGATCTCTATACAGTGAATGAATTAATTCTGATGTCCATATTCTATGTTATGTCCTTTCCCAAGTGATTTTTGAAATCCTAATACTCTGTTTTTAAAAACAGTATAAATTACAAAGAGATACAAGACTCCTGCCATCCAGAAATATTTTCATTTTTTCCCCTCAATAACCTATCTCTCTATATAATTATCACATTACTGAAATAATGCTATACAGCTGACCTTAGAACAATTCAGGGATTGGGGGTACTGACCCTCTGTTCCAGTGAACAGCCTCCATATAGTCAGCTTCCATATTTGTGGTTACACATCACTGGGTTCAGCCAACAACAAATTATAAAGCACTGTAGCATTGACTATTGTAAAAACTTCACATATAAGTGGACTCATGCAGTTCAACTTTATGCTGTTCAAGGGTCAATCATGTATAATAATATAAATGGTTTTTATTTTCTATTATATATACTAAAGAGTGTATTATAAAGATTTCTTCATGGAATTAACACATCTCATAAACATTTTCCATGGCTTCATAGTATTTCATCCTGTGAGTAAACCATAATCCTTCATAATATTTCATCATGTGAGTAAATCCTAATATTTATAATCATTTCCTAGAATTGGGCATTTAAATAATTTCTTTTTGAAAAAACACACTGTCATAGACATCTTTGTGCCTAAACCACTGTTCATATCTTTGGGTTTTTCCCCTTAGGATTAATTCACAGATATAATGTTTCTAAATCACAAGGTCTTAATATTTTTAAGACTCTTACAGTATTTACTTTCTGGACATATTGGCTAATTTGCAGTCACACCAAAGGCATATAGTATGCTTATCTCTTATATTCTTATTAGCATTGAGTTTTGTTAGTTTTCTCTCCTAATTTTTGCTTTCATGTTTATATGTTGTTTTGTATATGTGTGAACCTATAGTTAAAAGTGTGTGTGTACATGTGTATACCCATTGCCAATAAGAAAAGACAATGCATCTAGTCTCCCAGAGTCAAAGAGAGGCAACTTACCACGTACTTGAGTGCTAAGTCACTTCAGTCATATCTGACTCTGTGTGACCCTATGGACTGTAGCCCACCATGTTCCTCTGTCCATGGGATTTTCCAAGCAAGAATATTAGAGTGGGTTGCCATTTCCTTCTCCAGGGGATCTTCATGACCCAAGGATTGATCCTGTGTCTCTTACAATTCCTGCACTGGCATTGGCAGGCAGGTTCTTTACCACTAGGGCCACCTTGGAAGCCGTACCATGTACTAGGCAGTACTTTTAAGTGGTGAACATATGCCAACTCCTGAAATCCTCATAGCATTCCTATGAGATAGGATGGTAGTGGTAGATACTAATCATAGTAGGTACTACTTTTATCCCCATTTTTCAGAGATGGAACAGAGACTCCAACTGAATTACTTGAGGTCATAGAGCTAATAAAAGTCACAGCTAGCATTCAGTCCAATCCTTCTGTTTCCAGTGTCAACACACAACAATTTCTGGAGAACGTTCAATGACTATAAGGGAAAAAGGGAGACTTTGGGGATTAGGCCAAGTAACAAAATGTGCGATCAGGAGACCCTCGCAGGATGGAAGTAAACTTAGATTCTCACAAGCTCTTCTCTGTGAATGGGAGAGTAAGTGTAGGTTCCAGGCTTAAAGGAAGATACACCTCTAAGAAAGCAAACTATTTAAGCTCAAACAGGAAGGTCTTTTACAGTCTCAGAAAATAGAATTTGTAAATTATTCTTCATGGTAACATCCTAATCAACTCCAAAAGATTCAGAAATTTCATTTGTGGTTGTGTCCAGAAAAGATTATTTTAAAAATAGAGAGAAGCGTTTTCCTTGCATGCTATTATTAAGAATGTAAATTCAATGAACTCAGATCCTCCTGTATTCTCCTGTTAACTTTGGTGCTTGAGGTGTTGTAGCAACAATCACAATTTAGTACACAAGCATCTGACATTCACACAATAATGATGGGCATTTTAAAGAAATACAGAGAGATGAGGCATGACTTCAAGAGGTTTATAATCTCACAGGTAATTTTAAGTTTACAAAAGAAATAGAACAAGATGGAATAAGACACCATTCAAGAGATTTAAACAACGACAGGGATACTGTGGACAGAAAGACACAATTTCTTGTTTTGTGGCGATCAAGAGAAGGATTCATGGGGAACCGGCTTTTCTGCCGACACTGAAAGGATAGATAAGACATCATGGAGGTGATGGGAGGCCTGGGGCAACACATCAGAATCAGGCACATGTGGGAACAGCAAAAGAAGGCCCAGTTGTATCACATGATGACATAGTTTATGTGTTGAAAATATCACATTGTTATCCATTGACCCTGGCTTCATGCAAGGATGTGAGGGATTGGCCTCAATCCTTGGTTTTCTTGTCGGAACCATAAAGTGATATCAGTAACTGTTCCAGCCCCAAAACAGAGTATGAGCAGCCCCCTCACTTTCCTTGGGTCCTGGCTGGGTGGGGGAGGACGTCTCTGGCAGAGAAGTCCACTGCTCCGGCTACAGCAGTGTCAGCTTGTTAAAATGCCTACTTATGGTGGGATGGTGGTTTGGGGTGAGGAGGAAATCTACATATTTAAATGTTCCCTGAAGGCGTCTGATGCACTATGAAGCTTGAGAGCCCTTGTTCTGTGAGGTGGTCCTAAGCTCATACTGTAGGCTAGAATCCCTGGAGGGCTGTTAAAAATGCTTTTGCCTGGGACCCACACCAGATTAAGTCAACGCAAATATCTAGGGATGTGGTTGGGTACCAACTGATTCTAAGGTGAAGCTTGCACTTTTAGCATTTTACATGAAAAAAAGAGAGAAATGATCACTCTTGTAGATGGTTATGTGGATGTCCAATCCGTTTCCTACCCTCTGTTTGGAAGATACATATACTTGATGTTTGATAGTGACATCCACTGATGAACCAAATCCAGGAACCCACTGGGGTTTCAGTGCAATAGTTCTCTCCTGGGGAACTTTCTTTTATTTTTTTAAATCACAAAAAATATTTTATTCAATGTTAATGTAGTCCAGACTTTTTACCAGTGATGGGTAACTTTCATGTCTAAAATTTTTCCATTTTGAAACAAGGAGCAATATATAAGCTGTTTACTTTAAAGGCTACCCACCCCAGTGTGGAAACCATGACAGACTTCATTTGGGCTTCCCTTGTGGCTCAGCTGGGAAGGAATCTGCTTGCAATACAGGAGACCTGGGTTCGATCCCTGGGTTGAGAAGATCCCCCGGAGAAGGGAAAGGCTCCAGTATTCTGGCCTGGAGAATTCCACGGACTGTATAGTCCATGTGGTTGCAAAGAGTCAGACAAGACTGAGTGACTTTCACTTCACTTCACTTCCTGATAATAATTAGAAGAGCCTAATGCTCCATCTATATTTAGTAATGATTTCAGTTTCACTTGTTTTCTGTTTTCATATGGCTATTATTATCTAGTACTGTGAGTGCCTCATTTGCAAAGTCAGTCTAAAAGCAAGAAGATATTTCTCTAAAAACCCCACTAATATGTTCACATATATAAATGCCTGACTTGATGGAAAAACACTACTCACGATGGCATTTTGTACCTTTTTTGCCTTCTGATCTTTTTAAAAATTGTTTATATTGCAGTGTGGCCTATTAACAATGTTGTGGTAGTTTCAGGCGCACAGCAGAGTGACTCAGCCATACATATACACGCATCCATTCTCTCCCAAACTCCCCTCCCATCCATGCTGCCTCATAACATTGAGCAGAATTCTATGTGCTATACAGTAGTTCCTGTTGGTCATCCATTTTGAACATAGCAGTGTGTACATGTCGATCCCAAAGTCACCTGGGGAACTTTCGAAATTCCATCTGCTTTGACTACCTCTCGGACCAATTAAATAAGGATTTCTGGGGTACAGAATCTTGGTATCAATGTCTTTAAAACACCCCAGGGGATCCCAGGGTGCAGGGAATATTAAGAACCACAGACAGGTGAGGATGGGCACACAGGTGTCGCCTTTGCTTAGTTCTTTTGAGTTTCCCTTCCAGTTGGGCAGCTTGGCTATAGTCACTGGGGCCATTCCTACCTGTTATACTGTCACCTCCCTCAAATTCTAGCTCAGCTGGGAGAAGCTGACATTTTCTTATAGAACTTTATAAAATATGGAGGCAGAATCTATCAAGAACCTAACAAAGAGTTGCCAGGTTTGGAAATGCTTACCCAAAATATTATTTCCTGAATGTCTGAAATGGGAATTTAGCTGGGCATTCCGTGTTTATCCAACCTAAAAAAGAAGTGAAATCAGGTCAAAATAAAATTGTAAATGGCAGGTTTCTGATTCTACGTTGATAACAGGTCTCCAGGGTAGCAGACCCTAGGATGCTCTGGTGCTTACGTCCAGGGTAATCAGACCTGAGCCCCAAAGGGTTAGCACTTCTTCACTGAGTGCTATCTTCTGAGCCTCTGCTCACTGAGCATCTTTTCACAAGGTGGGAATGACTTTAGAGCCAATCGGGTAACATCAACTCCTAATCACACTTCCTCCTTGATTAGCAAGGTCAACACTTTGCCTGGAGCTTCCGGGACTCCTCCAGTTTTCCAGTTCATTTTCCATTTCTTATTTGAGAGAAGTGTTTCATGTGGAACCAAGATAGCAGTTGACCCTACCTTTCCTGACTCAGATTATTAGGTCTGTTCACCTGTCAAGCCATCTGTTAATCCAGAAGTCCACCAATTACAGGTAACAAGAAGGATAACTGTAACATTACATACAAACCATTACTCATGCTCAGGACCGACTTCATGGGAGTGAATCTGTGTCTTCACACAAGTCCCCTGCCAAAGGGCTGTGTTCTTGGTTTAATGCTCTGCTGTCAACATTTTTGAAATTCTTAATAATTTATGAATAAGGAGCCCCCATATCATTTACTAATGGGCACTGCTTAGTCTTCTCTTGTGGGTAAGTGGTATTCTAACAACTACTTATGCATTTCTTCCCACTGCTCCAGGCACGCCTGTGTTCAGAAAGACTTGCACAATTCAATCACAGCCATTTTATCAGGGAGTTTGAATTAACTTAGGTATATTTTCAAGAGTAGTTATCTTTTAGGATGGCATTTAATAGCTGTTACCATTCATCAGTCAGCAATTATTGAGCACTTGGCCTCCTGCAAGGCACCTCTCCTCTCTTGCCCTGTCATCCTTATCAATCATCACAGTAGACATATTCAATGTTCATCTGTGCATGATCCAGCACTGCAAGGTGGAGTGTGCTGAGGTGTTTCCTGTTGGTGAAACTAGCCTGGCTTTAAAAGGAGCCATTGTTGCCTTTGGAACTGTGGGTTTTTCCACATCAAACAAGGGTGTGTCGTGTCAGGTGCCAGAACTATGGGATAATTTTTTTGGCATTTGCTACTGTGAGATTCAGATAGAGATAATAATAAGCTCACTAAAATCCACAGATGATGCATTAGGTTGGCGACAAATCAAAGCTGTCCTCCTCCCATATCCCTTGTGATTGTCGTATCTTAAAGTTCTGCAAAATCATGGCTCTGTCCATGCTGAAGATAGCCGCGCAGGTAATGGCACCTAAGGTTGACCTGGGAGGTCAGCTGGTGGGAAACAGTTCTGAAATCATGTATGTGTAAGTACTTTGAAAAAACTAATGTGTAAAAGCCGTGTCAGTTGTTGCTCTTCCTAGTCATGGCTTATAGAGCCGGCTTGAGGCAACTTTGGAATCACCCGTGCAGGGGTGGCAAATCCTCATCTAATATACAACTCAAAACCACAGACAAGATGAAGCAGCCCCAGTAACATAAGAGGGCCCCTGTAGTTGAAGCGTAAGGCAGAATTTAACATTTCATGCCTTGTGTCAAGGCAGAATGCTGAATCCCATTCCGTCAGGCGGCCACCTTTGAGCAGAAACCATAGAGAAATAAGAGTTCCATACTATTTGAGCAAGCACCACAGTTCTAATCTTTTGCTAACATGTTTTGAGTTAGCCTTATGGTGAAGATAAAATCGTTAAGATGGGCTGACAGCTTTCAAGAATTTTATTAATAACAAGGCTACTTTGCAGATATTGAAGGCCAAACAGGTTGATATGAGGCAGAAAAGCATCTCTAGGTATATAGACATGCAAGTCAAGGGCAGCCCTTCCTATGGTCTGCCCTTTTGGTTTTCCCCACAGCTGGTTAAAAAGCATGGCTGGACTGATAATGTTATCTGAGGAAAAGCCCTTCAGGGAACTGAAATATCTTGGATCAAAGAGCATGCTCTTGGACTGAATTGATTTGAGTGGAATGATTATCAAGAACTACCAGGGACTTGGAAACATGTGAATTACTGAGGGAGACAGTGTGATGAGTGAGACAAGTCAGTGCCTTCAAAGAACTTCCGCCCTTTAGCTTTCTGAGAAAGTCATTATTTCTTTAATTTGTTTTGAAATAAGTTGATTTCCAATGTTGTATTAGCTTTACGTGTACAGCAAAGTGAACCAATTGTACATACAAGCATATATATATATATTCATTTTCAGATTCCTTTCCATTATCAGTAATTACAAGATATTGAATAGAGTTCCCTGTGCTATACAGTAGGTCCTTGTTTATCTGTTTTATATACAGTAGAGTGTATATGTTAATCATCCCAAACTCCTAATTTATCCCTCCCTCTCTCCCAGGACTTGTGTTCTAATTGAGAGAAGAAATTACACTATTAGATTCTACTCTAATGTAATGTGATTCTTTTCTGACATAATCTAATATTATCATGCATTGTACGGGACCACACTTTTTTTTATCCTTGGAACCAGGTGCTTTAGATTCAGAGATTTCTTAAATTTTAGAAATGCAAGATGCTTCCTCCAGTGAATATTACTACCACCTCCAGTAGGACCTGGGGGAGCTCTTGGTAGTCACACTCCATGATACTTCTTCAGTGAAGCTGAGACCTAGTTGTGCCAACTGAAATAAGTTAAGTCTACAAATAGCCTCACAGTGAGTGGTTCAGGTCTGGTTTTAACACCAAGTGATTTTCTTTTGGGTTTTGTGAATGTTTTAAGTTTCAAAAGTGCAAGTAATGGATTTGGAGCTGTGGTAGAGTGTCATACATATAGAACAACGTAATCTCAAATAATTTCGGAATATACAATGACAGAAGTTCCATGAGGGCTGTGGTATTTCTCAGATACCCTGAATGATGTCTGGCACTGAGTAGACATTTAGTCAATATTTGCTGCTGCTGCTGCTAAGTTGCTTCAGTCGTGTCCGACTCTGTGTGACCCCATAGATGGCAGCCCACCAGGCTCCTGCATCCCTGGGATTCTCCAGGCAAGAACGCTGGAGTGGGTTGCCATTTCCTTCTCCAATGCATGAAAGTGAAAAGTGAAAGTGAAGTCACTCAGTCGTGTCCGACTCTTAGTGATATTTGCTAAGAACGTTAAAAACAGTAATGAGAAATGTTAACTGTTATTTCATTGAATGTTTCTTTCATATCATAGAGAGTGTCACACCGGTGCTACTAGGTGGGTATTATTCCTACTATCATCCTTACTCAAGAGGTGAGAAAACTGTTTCTAGGAGAAGTCATGTGACCCACTGAAGGCCCCCGTGGCAGGTGATACAAATGTAATCCCAGCTAGGAGCACGGCCATCTGTGTGCATACATTTGTGTCGGGCTGTCTGGGGCCAGTTCCTCACTCTACCATTCACTGGCTGTGTGAACTCAAGCCAAATGTTTGACGACACTGTGTCTACAGTTCCTCAATCATAAAATGGAAATAGCTATACTATATACCTTATAGGAGCATTTAGAGATGCATGTAAAATGCTCAGAATCTGCCTGGAACCAATAGGTTCTCAATATTAGTGAAATCTGGGGCATTGGGGGAGATTTTGTCACATGGCACTTTGTCGAAAGGAAAAAATGAGGGCCTTTATTTTTTAAGATGTTTATTATTTTTAAATTTTATCCTTTTTTGGAGGGGGTGGTCACACTATGCCGCATGATCTTGGGGATTATGGGATCTTAGTTCCCAAACCATAGATAGAACCCACACCCCCTGCAGTGGAAGCGTGGAGTCTTAACCACTGGACCACCAAGGAAGTCCTTAAAGAGAGGGCTTTTATATATAAAAAGATAAAAGTCCATATAACTTTTTATAAAACTTAATAATAAAAGAATAACCTCAATGCCACTACCATGGGAAATAGATGGGGAAACAGTGGAAACAGTGGCAGACTTTATTTTTCTGGGCTCCAAAATCACTGCAGATGGTGACTGCAGCCATGAAATTAAATGACAGTTACTCCTTGGAAGAAAAGTTATGACCAACCTAGATAGCATATTGAAAAACAGAGACATTATTTTGCCAACAAAGGTCTGTCTAGTCAAGGCTATGGTTTTTCCAGTAGTCATGAAGGGATGTGAGAATTGGACTGTGAAGAAAGCTGAGTGCCGAAGAATTGATGCTTTGAACTGTGGTGTTGGAGAAGACTCTTGAGAGTCCCTTGGACTGCAAGGAGATCCAATCAGGCCATTCTGAAGGAGATCAGCCCTGGGATTTCTTTGGAAGGAATGATGCTAAAGCTGAAACTCCAGTACTTTGGCCACCTCATGCAAAGAGCTGACTCATTGGAAAAGACTCTGATGCTGGGAGGGATTGGGGGCAGGAGAAGGGGATGACTGAGGATAAGATGGCTGGATGGCATCACTGACTCGATGGACATGAGTTTGAGTGAACTCCAGGAGTTGGTGATGGACAGGGAGGCCTGGCGTGCTGTGATTCATGAGGTCGCAAAGAGTCGGACATGACTCAGCAACTGAACTGAACTGAACTGAATAATAAAAGAATAACCCCAATGCCACTGTGATAAGCCAAGAATCCAGTGATTAACTCACAAAAGAAAATCTGGTGATTTCCATCTGGTATCGGTGTTTACAATATTAAATAACTTATAAAACTTGCTAGACTAAGAAGAATACCCTCTTTGTGTGATAAAAAGGCTACATCTGATATGATCACCATCAAACTTAATGGTGAAATTTCAATAGTTTTCCCATTAAAATCTGAAGCAACACAAGAATCTGTGCATCATCACTGTGATTTGATCATGTTCAGGAAGTTCTAACTAATGCAGCAAGATGTCAAGTGGATGTAAGACACTTATTTAAAGAAAAGGGAAAGATATAATATTTACAGATATTATTAGTGCCTTGAAAATGGCCGAGAACCAATTTATAAACCTAGTTCTGATTCTAAAGTTTCTATGCTCTGGCAGGATACCAGATTATTTAATAGCTCACCCATATGTGAGCAATAATGTTAGATAATATAATGGTAAAGTAATATCCCTCAGAGCAGGAAAACAACAACAACAGTCAGTACAGTACATCTGGAAGAAAACAGGTACAGAGATGGGGAGGAAGCTATTTGGTTAAAGTTGATACTCTCAAGACTTCTCTGGCGGCCCATTGGTTAAGAATCCACCTTCAGTGCAGAGGATGTGAGTTCCATCTCTGGTCGGGGAACTAAGATCCCACACACTGTAGCCCACATGCTGTAACTACTGGGCCCTCAAGCTCTAGAGCCCATGTTCTGCAGCAAGAGAAGCCTGCCACAACAAAGAGCCCACACACCACAGTGAAGACCCCTTGCAGTGAAAGTAAATAATAAATAAAATAGATACTCTCCGCAGAATTTACAATAGCAAAAGACAAAAAAACACAAGAAAAAGAAAAAACCCTAAATGTTCCATAGTATGAGAATGAGTAATTAAATGATGGCAAAATTCCAAAGACAATAAGGTAAATGATGTGCTCACCATGTAAAGTGAAACGTTTAGAATATTAAACTGTATCTAGTCTATACGCATTCTGATTTCAAACTTAATTTTTACACAGAAAAAAGTGAAATAAAATCATCAGAATGTCAATATTATGAGATGTGGGATGATATTTTCTTTTTTATACTTTCTGTATTTTTCAAATTTTCTATAGAAGATAAGCATGTGTTTTATAATGCAAAAAGTTATTCCAAAGCTTTTAACAAAAAAAAAGTATACCACAGGAGTGAGTTCAACATACTTAGTATTACTTTTCTTCCCATAACATATACTATTTTGTGAACTTTTATTGCTGACATATAATTTAAAGTAAAATAAATAATGGCTTCTTTACTGAAAATAGTCAAGTCTTTTGTCTTTAAAATGTAGAACTGTTTTAAATACTATCTACCTTCTGCTTCTTTGATTTGAAATAATTGAAATTCCACACAGAAACCTTAATGATTCTTTTTGCCATGTCTTCCTATGAGACTTGGATTCAATTTCTAAAACAAAGACAATGCCGAGGTGTACAAGAAGGCGAAACATTTACTTCATTAACTCTTAGAAAAAATAAATTACCTCACTTCCTTTATTACTGTAGTAATTAACCCGCATTGGTACTGATTCTGACGAATACTATGTATTATTTATTACTCTGCTTTGTGGTTTGGTGGTCAACCTAATGGGTATTTTTGAGTTTTATGTGTGAAACACTGAGGTGGCTCTCATCTTCTGTTCTGAGAATTTCTTTCCAAAAGAGTCAAAATACACATTAAAAAAAATAAATAAACTGGGGTATAGTGGCTTTACATTGTTGTGGTAGCTTCTGTTATACAACAAAGTGGGTCAGCTGTATGTCTACACATATCCCGCACCCCTTCCCCACCTATGGAGCCCCCCTTCCACCTCCACCTCCCATCCCACCTCTCTAGGTTATAGCAGAGCGCCAAGCTGAGCTCCTTGTGCCATACAGCAGGCTCCCCCTAGCTGCTTACACGTGTAAACCATCTAAGCTACCTGCACTCAGTTGTGTCTGACTCTTTGTGACCCCCATGGACTGTAGGCCACTAGACTCCTCTGTCCATGAAATTCTCCAGATAAGAATACTGCAGCGGGTAGCCATTTCCTTCTCCAGGGGATCTTCCAGACCCAGGGATCGAACCCGCATCTCCCACCTTACAGGCAGATTCTTTACCATCTGAGCCACCAGGGAAGCCCCATTTTACACATGGTAGTGTGTGTATGTTGAGGCTACTTTCTCAATCCATCCTACACGCCTTTTCCCCATATCCATGTCTACACGTCTGCTCTCTACATCTGTATCTCTTTTCTTTCCCTGAAAATAGGTTTATATGTACCATTTTTCGAGATTCCACACATCATATATTACTGCACATATGTCAAAGTAGACATTTTAAAAAGCTGAAACAATATAGACGACAGGTGAGCACAAATTTTAATTTGACTTGTTTTGCCCTTTATTTTGACTTCTCTGCTTTAATAAATATGTAATATGGACAGATTTCCATGAGATCCCCTGTTCTTTGTACAGAGCTTAGCACACAGTCGTTGTTCACTGTAGGTTTATGGGTTGGACAGAAATGAGAATAAAAATCTGGAGCTTCAAACTATTGGCCCCACCATCTCCTTTCACCGTGGCACGTCCCTTCCCGAGCGGGGGCTCGGCACAGTCTGGCCCACATCCGAGGGCACTCGGGCTCCAGGAAGATCCAGAGCAGAGGTAGGCACCTTCATCTGGACAACACCAAACCTTTACGGAGCACTTGCTCCATGCCTGGCTCTGTGCTGAACTTGGCCAAGCGTGAACCTCGCTGCCGTGGAGCAGATTTCAGAGCCTGAGCCAGCGCAGAGCAGGAGGCTTCCTCTCCAGGCCAGGCCCCAGCATGCCTGTGGCTCTCCTCTGCTTTGCTGCCCGGGAGTCCTGCCGCCGCCTCCTCTTTCCTGGATCCCTGAAAGACAGCGCATATGTGGAGGCTGCCAGCACTTCAAACTTGTCTGCAAAATTCAGACAGATTGCTGCTCTTTATTAGTGGTCCAGACGAAGGATTCAGGGATGCTCTGAGCTCCAGGGTATTGGGTTTCTCGGGTCTTTTTCCTTAAGCACTGCGTTCAGAAATCTCATGTTTTGAGTGGTGTGTTTGGCCACCAGTGTCTCCCTTTCTCTCCCTCCCTCTTTCCTCCATTCCTAAAGACTTTAGAAGTAGATCTCTTTATTGATTATTCTCACTGACTAGGGAAAACACACATCCCGTTTGGTCCTTTGTGAGAAACGTGCCCTCTGTCCTGCTGTGGTCACGCTCTCCTGGAGATGTTTGCTTCACCTTGCCATTGCCAGCCTCCATCATCTCAAGAACCCCACCCCCCAGTCCTCTTTCTAGCTCACTCTCTGCCACCAGCCAAGAGTCCTTCAACCTCCTCACACCACAAACACTGACACCCACTTCTTTTTCTGTCTTTCCTGATCTCCCTCCTGGAATACCTGAACTCCCAAGCCATCTTGCTCTTCACAGCCACCCTGGGCACGTGACCTTGTACATGTAGTTCCCTCTTCTGGAGTGCTCTCCTTCCCTCTTGCAGATCCTTGCTCAAGTACCACCTCAGGGAGGCTTTCCGCAATCACTTATTATCAAATTGTGATAGTCACTTCAACTGGATAGTCATCATCCATCTTACTTGTCTCCAGAGCCCTAAATCACTAGCAGACAGGCTACACATTCAGATATGTTGCATCTTATAGACAGAACATTAAAGCCACAGGCATGATTATTAATCCTTTTCCCCAGAAATTTGATGACCCAACCAATGTGGGTGACTCTGGAATCCTACCTCTTCTCCTGTCTCCATCCACCTTGCATGCCACTGCAGCTCTGAGACACAGAAAAGGACTGAGTACTCTTAGTCTGGGTGTTCACATCCTTGGGAATACAAATGTATTTCATGTGAAGAGGTCCTGGGTTTTTTGATCAACATCAGGGATCTCATAGCCCATCACCCTTCTGATTCAAGTCTTGCTCTCTTGTAAATAATTTTTCCCATGACTGCCAGGGTTATCTTCATAAACATATGTTTACACTATTGGAGGGCAAACACTGTTTTTCCGGCTATGTGTGTGAATACCAACCTCATTCTGGATGACTTAATCAAATTGGCTCCAAACTCAAAGGAAGACCCTCAGCCAAAGTTGTTGATTTGCCTCCAGACTTTTCCTCCACTCCAAGCCTGCTGGTGTCAGCCTGAGCTCCCAGGGCTGGGGCTCTGACTCTTCCTCTCTTTGTCATGCACTTAGTGCTGCTTTTCTGGTCACGCTGTGTGTCCGGAAATGACCCGCCTGTTTGCGGGAGCCCACTCTCTCTGTGAGCCCCGGATTTCAATGAAGGATTGGGGTTTTCCTCTATTTGAGAATTGTAACCTCACTTTGTCCACAGCCTGGCACTACTGCCTGGCAGCACTGATGAGAATCCTTCATTCTTTAGGTTGAATCTGACTTTGTTGAACATCTGGGAAAACAGATGGACAGACATGTTCTAGACCCACTATAAAAGCCAACTCAAAGGTCTTAAGGAGACCTTAGACTGTGAACACTCAGTTTTCCAGAAGTTTATGAAAGACCTTGAGTATTTGTATGGGGAGAAGTATGAGAGAGGGTACATACTTGGATGACTCCCCAGATTATCCTTGTGACCCAGGCTTTCTGACTGATTCTTGACTATGCATTTATTGTGCTCCATTTCCTGTCTATATGATTCAAAGACTACTGAATTCCTCTGTTTCAGGAGTGAGGATTATAATACCTACTTGATGGTGTAATGGTGAGTATCCAATAATAAGATACCTAGCACATAGGGGAAATGCGGTAAATGTGAATCCTTCCCATCATATTACACACTTTTTAACTGATGGATTGATTTTGTGGTTCTGCAATAACTAAGCAGTTCTTATACCTGAAGGTGTTCAGGAAGGCTTGTGAAGCAGACCAACCTTGATTCCTGTAGCCCTCACTCCCCTTTCAGAGCCTCTTTGCCTAGTGCAGGCTTCTGCTAGCACCAAAGAAATCTCCTAAGCTTCAGGATTTTCTTTTTTTTTGAAGTCTAGTTGACTTACAATATTGTTAGTTTCAGGTGTACAGCAAAGTGATTCAGTTATACATATCTACATATATTCAGAAGGTTTTCCATTATAAGTTGTTAAAAGATATTGAATATTGTTTCCTCTGTTATATAGTAAATCCTTGTTGCTTCTATATTTTATGTATAGTCATTTGTATCTATTAACCCCATGCTCCTAATTTATCCCTCTTCCCTTTCCCCTTTGGTAATCAGAAGTTTATTTTCTGACTTTTAGTCTGTTTCATATATGTTTGTTTTTGTAATTTTTTGGATTTCATGTTTAGGTGATATCATATAATATTTGTCTTTCTCTGACTTATTTCATTAGGTCCATCCATGTTGCAAATGGCATTATTTCATATTTTTATGGCTGAATAATATTCCATTACACACACACACACACACACACACACACACACACACACACATCTTCTTAAACCAGTCATCTGTTGATGGGCATTTGAGTTGTTTCAATGTCTTGGATATTATACATAGTTGCTTTTCACTTTCCTTCACTTAAAGATGGCTGCCCATTGTGCTTTATTCCTCAAGGCCCTACTGACAGGTTGGCTAGCTGCTCAGTTAAACAATGCTTGGTCTTCATAGCTGTAATGGTTTTATGTGTTTTTATGTACTTGATGGTTGCCTTTTCCACAGTAATTTCTGAAGGCAGAGAATTAGAGGTCAAAGATGTGGACCTCTAGTGAGGACCACATGCTGCCCTACCCTGCCCAGACTTGAACAACTCCAAGGGCACCAGTGAGGGGAGTGTGAAATGACTCAGCCCTATATGTTCCTGTTTCTGGAGGCAGAGGCTTCTCAAAGATGTATAATCTAGTCAAGGACTTGGTTAGATATGTGAAAAAATTGTTATAATGCTTGGTTTTAATCAAGATATGCAAAGAGTTTCATGTGAGCAGAGAAGAGAAACATTTAGCCTGGTCCAAAGTGATCAGAGAGGCATGCTAAAGGAGGTAAGCCTTGAGTCGTAAAGGATGCATAGGAAAAAAACTAGAGAAAGGATTGGTGAAAGCAAAGACATAGGGTTAAGGCACAGACAAGACACAGCACAATTTAAGCAGAAAGCTGCCAGCTGCTACCTCAGTTACTAGGGCTTAAAATGAGAGAAAAGAGACTGGAAGAGAGACGTCTGGAAAGGAACTTGAATCCAAGCCCCATATTAGGAGTTTGGGTTGTAGGGCAGTGATGTGGACCCCTTGATCAAATTTAAGTAGCGTTGATGAAGAAGATTTGCACATTTTAGCAAGTTCTGTCCAGCTGCAGAATGGAGGATGGAACTAACGAGGGTGAGAAGAAGGCAGAGGCTAAGTAGGTCAAGATAGCAGCTGTCATGAGAGCTGGAGAGGCCTGGACCAGAGCAGAAGCCATTGCCTTTTCAGCTAGGATGAGTCCAGTCATAGATGGTCCACTGTTTGAAAAAAACAATGGGTTCTGTGTTTACAAACATAGCTTGTCATAGAATATCAGAGAACTTTTGTGTAGGAGGTAAATAAAGAAGCAGACCATGGTGCCCCTGATATTCTGCTCTTATTACATTTCTTATTACATGGTTCTGGGAGAACATACACATGTCCTAAACATAGCTGATGTTTCTGAAGGGAAACTGAGACAAACAGTTACTGTTAGAAGCTAGAAAGTGCTACAGAATGCTGAGGGATGTGCTGTTATTTGTTTCTTCCTATTGCAGAAAGGGAAACTGTCCTGAAAATACATTGTACAATTTCCTGGGTTGAAAAATCTCAAATAAGACTGGTAACTACTAACGGGGGAAGGGATGTCTCATTTCATATCATTGTCAACTAGACGTTCTTCTTGCTAACTTCCATAAATTAGTGCTTAGTTGTGTAGAACCAAGCTTCCAAGCTCAAGGATTCAATGTTAATAATAATTTAATCAGTTGGCTTAACAGTTAAGCCTGCCATGGACACAAACTCTTGAGAGTACATTGTCTCATATAATAATAACTTTAAGAATGATCTGAGAAATGGACCCTCACAGAAAGACTTTTCATCTTACTCTCCATCTTATCAATAGAGTGTAGTTTTTCCAAGCAAAATCTGTATTTATAAATAATTTTAAAAGGAAAGAGCGGAAATTTAATTTTAAGCCACACACTTGTTTTTCTTTTACAGTCAGTTCACTCTTCATGCTTCTTTATTTTCCCCACCAGCATCTTTCACCTTAGTGTTTTAAAGGAGTGTTTTATTGCCCAAGGCTTCACAACATGGAGACCTACAAGCAGTTATACAGAGTGAGTTTAGATGATATATATTAAAAATGATAAATCATTTTCTAGCCTTCCATAACATTTTATTTTCTGTGCATCCTTACCTCTTTCTGACTCATGTACCTGGGCTGATTAATATCCCCATTCCCCTGTTACACTTTAATCCAGGGCCCGTGTTTCATTCGCCTGCCAATAGTGATCACCAATAAATTCATCTTGCAGGCTGCTGCCAGTGTAAAAATGCCCATCAAAAAGCAGGTGGTTCTGAGCCTACCTTTATCTGGTACCCTGAAGACTCACATGGTTCCACAATTGGAGCTGTAAATGCTCATTTCTTCATAGGCATGGGCTGGGAAAATGAGAGAAGGCTAATTAATGCATTCAAGGGATCCCACTGAATCAGCAAGCTCCTTAAAGGCACAACAGACACAAACAGGCAGCTGCAGCTCCTTGGAATTCAAAACAACAACAAAGGGGCTAGTTAAATATTTGAATAGCTAAAGTATATGTCTATTCATTCCCATGGAAATTGCTAAAATAGGCTGTCCTCCCATCTCCTGAAGAGTCAAAGTCATTGAAAACCCAAAGCTTTTCATCCTGTCAAACAAGCCTTTGAAGAACAGGACATTTACATCTCCATAACAGGCCGATTCAACATTAGTGGTAATAAAACTTGGATGCGTGGAAGGACTCCAGAATACGGTACCCATTTACTCCAGCCTCTGGGGCTGCAGGACTGACTTACTGACAATTACACGACTCTTGCTCCTTCCCTGTTTTAGTTTGGCATCTTACAGTTGCCTTTAATAATACTCCCTGACAATTTACTCCCTGACACCATCAGGGAGTAAATACCAAGCTCTAGATATGGCTTGATCCAAGGCCCAAGCACTGATTGGCTTGATTCAAAGACAAGCTTTTCTCTCAGGGTTGCAGTTCATTCAGTCCTGATGCTAATCCCTCCAAATCCCATCTGAAAAGGGATCACTTCTGTCAACCTTTGTACACGCATCCCAGACTTGATTTTGTTCAGACTCACTTTAGTCACATGCCAATTCTTGAACTATACCATGGGCAGGGAATGGAATTATGAATTTTTGTGTCTGAGCCATTGGTTCCATCTTGAATCAAATTGGCTGTTTCGGGGTAGGTGGATAACCAAATGAAAATCATGACCAGTTGAGGACAAGGAAGTGGATACAGGGTGGCAGTCCAAATAGCGATAACAACGGTAAACAAACAAACAAAAAAAGCCAACAAACAAACTGGACTGGTCTGCGCAGGGCACCACAGTGCAATATCAGATTGGGTGGCTTAACAAAAAGCATTTACTTTCTCACAGCCCTGGAGCCTAGAAGTCCAAGATCAGGTATAGCTAATCAGGTTCCTGACAAGGGCCCTCTTCCTGGCTTGAAGACACCACCTTCTCACTGTGGCCCTGTGGACAAAAAGAAGACACCAGTCCTATGAGATTAAACTCCCACTCTTGTGGTCTCATTTAACCTCATTACCTCCTTAAAGGCCAAATATAAATATATTGGATATTAGGGCTTCAGCATATGAATTTGTGGAGAAGGAAATAAAAACCCACTCCAGTATTCTTGCCTGGGAAATCCCATGGACAGAGGAGCCTTGAGGGTTACAGTCCATGGGGTCACATATGAATTTGGGGAATACGCAATATAATTCAGAACACAAACAAAAATAATCTCTAATAAATTCTGTTTTAAGTGGGCTTTTATCCACCAGGATTCAATTGCTTTTATGATAATATAATCTGAGAGTAAACGTACTTAGTTAGCTTCTAACAGATGCCTTGAAGAACACCCAGCCATGCTTCCACTCACGTTGCCTCTACTTAGTGGCCATGAATTAAGGGGCCAGGAAGTTACTAGTGACTGACATTTAGTCATGATTTTATAACTATGTAAAAGTTTGAGACTCACTGGAAAAGAGAGCGTGTGCATTTTTAGAATTCATCTTTCAGAAGTGTCTTCAGTGAGAACTAATGAGCTCTACAATAATGGTGGAGACTTGAGCCTACAGAATTGGACACCCTGGCGAATAATTGTGTTATGGTCCAGCTTAATCACCCACACATTCCACCAGACCTGGCTCTAAGTGATCTTTGGCTGTTAAAATATCAAAGTTTCCTCTCCAATAATGAAGATTCCCATAGTTTGAAGACTCCGTTATATTAATTAAAGATAATTCCCTGCAATAAGTTCGGAAATGTGACAAACAGGACCAAAATCTTTGGAATGAAAGCATGGCCTTCTAAGGGGACTGCTTAGAAGTTTGCAACTCTGGATTCTTTGCTTTTCTGTTTCTTGTTTCTCTTCTTATCTGTTAATTCATTCTGATTTGCACTGTCCCTCCCCCCTCCTTTATAGCTTAGTACAATACTTTTATATTTAGTGGTTCTTAAAGAAAAACATTTTGTTTCAGATATCAGTTTTTGTTTTGCTTTTGTTTTATTTTTTAATTGGAGGATAATTGCTTTAAAATATTTTGTTGGTTTCTGCTAGTGCAACAATGCGAATCAGCTACGAGTATACATGTCCCCTCCCTCTTGAACCTCCCACCCGCCCTCCACCGCATCTCACACAATTCTGATTTCTTCACGTGAATTACAATGAGTTTTTTTTTTTAACTTTTTGTATTCTTTTATCATGAATATTTATACATTATGTATTTATGCACACACTTGCACATGCTTTAGAGAGTCCATGTGTGTGCATCTATTCTCTTAACCATACATATCAGAGTCTTTGAATAAAATAAAAGCCTGATATTTTTATAGATAAGATTATCTTTTAGTAAGATTCACTTGAAACTTTACTATTGTATCAGTTAGAATAGGCTAAGTGATGTTATAGAAATAAGTAACCATTAAAAGAGAGAAGATTATTTTTCCTCATACTCCATGTACAACACAGTGCATCCGAACATGAGGTTTCATGGTCCATGGTGTTAGGATGAAAAGGAAGTGGAAAACTTATGACTGACTATTAAATATGTGTCATTTCTCTTCCCTTTGGTTTGTAAAAGCAAGTTATGTGGATTGGTGATGGTGGGGGTGGTGGTTTCTAATCCTCTGCTGGCCAGGGAGCAGAGGGAGCAGTCCAGTGTCTTAACACAACTGTGATCCCACATCACTCCAAATTTGGTTCTTGATCAATGAATCCAAAGGTGGAAAGTTGGAATTCATTTGCCTATCCATTCAGTAAATCTTTATTGAGCACCTAAATTGTACCAGGATCTGTGCTCAGTGCTAGAAGTACAATGGAGATACAAGACAGAAATATTTTTGTTGCTCATAAAGAACATCCAGTGAGGAGAAGTTACAAAAAGGAAGTAGATAATTAAAATTCAGAGTGAGATAATATGACAGGCAAAGAGCAACGTGCCTTGGAAATACAAAAAGTAGTGGTCATCAGTCCTTCCAATGAACACCCAGGACTGATCTCCTTTAGGAGGACTGGTTGGATCTCCTTGCAGTCCAAGGGACTCTCAAGAGTCTTCTCCAACACCACAGTTCAAAAGGATCAATTCTTCAGCACTCAGCTTTCTTTACAATCCAACTCTAACATCCATACATGACTACTGGAAAAACTACAGCCTTGACTAGATGGACCTTTGTTGGCAAAGTAATGTCTCTGCTTTTTAATATGCTATCTAGGTTGGTCATAACTTTCCTTCCAAGGAGTAAGCGTCTTTTAGTTTCATGGTTGCAGTCACCATCTGCAGTGATTTTGGAGCCCCCCAAAATAGTCTGACACTGTTTCCACTGTTTCCCCATCTATTTCCCATGAAGTGATGGGACTGGATGCATGATCTTAGTTTTCTGAATGTTGAGCTTTAAGCCAACTTTGTCACTCTCCTCTTTCACTTTCATCAAGAAGCTCTTTAGTTCTTCTTCACAAGCAGAACCATAAGGGTGGTGTCATCTGCATATCTGAGATGTGGATATTTCTCCCGGCAATCGTGATTCCAGCTTGTGCTTCATCCAGTCCAGTGTTTCTCATGATGTACTCTGCATATAAGTTAAATAAGCAGGGTGACAATATACAGCCTTGATGTACTCCTTTTCCTATTTGGAACCAGTCTGTTGTTTCATGTCCAATTTTAACTGTTGCTTCCTGACCTGTCTACAGGTTTCTCAAGAGGCAGGTCAGTGACCGAGCGCACACACACTGCTGTATTAAGACTCAAACCCAAGCCTTGGAGTCCAAATGCAGCTCCCATCCTCTCATACTGCATTGCCTAGCCCATGTGGACCAGGATAGCATTTTTTGGTGTTTGGGAGCAACAGAAAGTATGACATTATAGCTATTTCTTGTGCAGTATGAGAAACTGAAAGGGACCAGTGACAAGAACATTGGATAACATGAGAGAAGAGACTCTTACAGTGACAGTGAGCTCAAACAGGCTAAGGTTTCTTTTTAACAGGATTTGAGGATAAATTCCACCTCTGCTGGGCTATGACTTATGCCAATGTTTCTCCGTTAAGGCACCCTCGATGTTCTAAGACTTAAATTCTTTGTTGTGAGGTGGACTGGCCTGAGTACTGTTAGCTGTTTACCATCATCCTGGCCTCTACCCACTGCATGCTAGAAGCACACCTCCTCCACCTCACCCTTCCCATGGTGACAAACCCAAATGTCTCCAGACGTTGTCCAACTTCCACTGGGAGGCAAAAATTCAAGAATCTCTGACCTAGCCAATCAATTTTGGTTAGTTTCCAGAATAGCAGTGGATCTTAAAGAGCACAGTGGGCAGTTAGTAGGAAACACAAAGGAAAGAAATGCAGTTAACATCTTATGGATTTGAGTTTCTTCCACTAACGGTGTGTAACCACCTCTAGTGATGTTAAGCAAGAAGTGGATGGCTGATAGTTAATTCATGTCACTGGTACTGCATTTTCAACAATGGGTTTTCATTTTGTTCTATTTATGGTTATTTTATTCAATTATTTTTATTCAGCACCCAGCTTTATAAGTGTATATAATCCTATTATGTTCTATTCCATTACAGGAGCTTCCTAATAGAAGAGCACATGGTAATAAAATTAAATAAACATCTTAGCTATTGTATCAGCCTCACACATTTCCTGACCTTGGCTGGATTCAAGAGTCTTGGTGTGGAATGAGGTTGACAATGGGTCACTGGAAAGAAAGGCAAAGGTCACCACATCCCAAGACTAAAGAGAAGGATTTGAATACAATTGAAAATATTTTAAAGTGAGATGGCTAGAAATGCTGCCATCCTCCTACTCCTTCCAAAATTCCACAATAAAACCACAAAAAAATTCCTACATGGTGCTTTGAATTAGCTTCAGTAAATGTTGGTTTAGAGAAACTGAAAAAAGAATTTGCATGCTATATTTATATATATGCATAAATATGAATATAACTATGAATCTATAGCAACAATTGCAAAAGCATTTTCAAATTCATGTCCTATGGTGACAGTTTTTGTGCAAGGAAGAGCAGAAAGCACGTTTTGGCCTCAATTGGTGAAGGCACCACAGACAGGCCTGAACAAGTCAGCTCAGGTCTCCGAGTCACTGTTTAGGTTTTCCATGGAAATGAAAGCTCAGGGGAGTCTGACATAAAGTGTTTGTCAGACTCTATGGGTTTGTCACTCTCTTTGAGGCCACTAATATCACTTCTCAAATGATAAATTTAGCCAATTTTCCTCCCGAAAGACTTGCTCCAAGTGCTTACCAGTGTTGCTTTGCAGAGAGAAGGGAGTCTGGGGTGAATCTGAGGCAGTATTTCTTGAATGTGAAGACAGTATTAGGGAAATGTTATGTGTGTGCAACCAGACATCCCCTGTCTTCCCTGCAGGGAGTTTGTGACAGCTGAAAAAAAGTGTTTAGAGTGTTTTGAGCTCTCGCTGAGGTGGGACCTCAGAAAGGCAAAGCTTTAATATTCCTCTCTTACGTTTGTCAACTATTACTAGTAAACAGAGGCTGCTTCTGGGTTTCTCGAAGTTCCAAGTTTAAAACTAACCCTTTGGAATTACAGTTTCCTTTTTTTTTTTTTAATCCACTCAGAGTAGATAGTGTGACCTCCTGTGTTAAAGAATAACCTTCAGAATTTACAACAGATTAAAAAAAAAAAACACTTTGTAATGTTTGTGAATGACAGAGACATAGATCAAATGAATTTTCTTTGAAATAGTCTACGTGTTCAAAATGAAAGAGGGATGTGGTTGGCAGCATTTTGTCTTCAAAATTAAATGTTTGAAGGGGAAGAGATCATTTTGCCACATTTTGAGCAAGTCTGTTTTGTCTATTCTCACTTGAGGCTTCTGAACCTTAAGTCTGTAGGATATAAAAATCACTTTAGCTTAATTTTATTATTATTTTTTAATGCTGGAATAGAAGCTGACCAATTTTCCCTAATTAAAGTAATATCTAATCTCCAGTAAGTGTCCTAACATCTAGCAAGTATTCAATAAGTACCAGTTTTTAAAAAATTGCTTTTGCAGAGCACAGGCTCTTCTGACAAGATGAGGAAATAGTGACCCCAAAGCGTCTGAATATTATTTAGCAGGAGGAAATCTAGGCTGGTGGACAGAGTGCTTTTCTTTAAATTGCACGTGATCTCACAATCCCAAAATACCCATGCTGAGGAAAGCTATGGAAGGCCAAGTGGCAATTTATTCCCAGTCATACATGCCTGATGAACAGTATTATGGATTGCTAGGGCTCAAATGGACCTTTGATGCCACTTTTCAGCCCCTGTCTTCATGGAGTAGGAAGCAGAGCCTGTGATGGAGAGAAATGACCCACCTAAGGTCATGAAGTTTTTTTCTTACAGCATCTAGCGAGACCTCGCACCTGACATCTTTATCCCAGCATCTTTATTCCACACTCCTGCCCAGAATGCTGGGTTCTGGGTATTGCTCACTTTTTAAATACTTTTTTGAGATTCCATGGTGGGGGGTGGGGCTGCAGGTAAAGGGAATAAATTAATCAAGAGGGCAGCAAATATACTTGCAAAATATTGTTGTTTTTATGTTGAGCGTATAATTTGCCTGTTGATATTTTTACTAGACTTGCAGTCCTTCCTACTGTTATGCTTTTAAACATGATTCTTCTTGATAAGTATCTAGTAAGGGCCTGTTTTAGGCACTAGAGGTGGTGGTGAGCAACATAGACAGGATTTCTATAGCAAATCCTGTTTGGCACCCCCATCAGGTCCTCCCAGGTCCCACCATTTTGTGCTCGCCCCCATGTCTTGCTCCAAACACTGGGAACTCTGCCCCAGGGCTCTCTCCTAGCAGAATGACAAATGGTGTTTGGAAGGTAAATGACACAACTTCCTCATGTTTTGGTAAGAAACACTGTGAGATGCATTCTACACCCTGTCCCCAAGCACTCAGGGATTTGAGCTCTAGTTGTCCCCAGTGTAACCCACCGGATAACATATCCACTCCAGGCTTCTTTATCTCCCTGTGTCAGGGGCTCTCGCCCCCTCTAGTGTTCTTGGATCCTTTCTGATAAACTGAAGGATTCATCACTTGAATCCTTGTGTCAGAGTCTATTTCAGGAGGGTGGAGCCTCTCCTAAGACAGTTACTGACTTCATGGAACTCAAGTTCTAGTAAAGGATAAAGACAAGAAATAATTCCGGAAGTGAGTCAGATCCTTTATTGGTACATACTGAGAAGGAGGGCTCCTGGTAGTTCAGCTGGTGAAGAATCCACCTGCAATGCAGGAGACCCCGGTTTGATTCCTGGCCTGGGAAGATTCCCTGGAGAAGGGATAGGCTACATGGGAAATAGATGGGGAAACAGTGGAAACAGTGGCAGACTTTATTTTTTTGGGCTCCAGAATCACTGCAGAGGGTGACTGCAGCCATGAAATTAAAAGACTCTTACTCCTTGGAAGAAAAGTTATGAGCAACCTAGATAGCATATTCAAAAGCAGAGACATTACTTTGCCAACTAAGGTCCGTCTAGTCAAGGCTATGGTTTTTCCAGTAGTCATGTATGGATGTGAGAGTCGGACTGTGAAGAAGGCTGAGCACCGAAGAATTGATGCTTTTGAAGTGTGGTGTTGGAGAAGACTCTTGAGGGTCCCTTGGACTGCAAGGAGATCCAACCAGTCCATCCTAAAGGAGATCAGCCCTGGGATTTCTTTGGAAGGAATGATGCTAAAGCTGAAACTCCAGTACTTTGGCCACCTCATGTGAAGAGTTGACTCATTGGAAAAGACTCTGATGCTGGGAGGGATTGGGGTCAGGAGAAGAAGGGGACGACAGAGGATGAGATGGCTGGATGGCATCACGGACTCGATGGACGTGAGTGTGAGTGAACTCCAGGAGTTGGTGATGGACAGGGAGGCCTGGTGTGCTGTGATTCATGGGGTCTCAAAGAGTCGGACACAACTGAGTGACTGAAGTGAACTGAACTGAACCCTCTCCAGTATTTCTGGGCTTCCCAGGTGGCTCAGTCTGTAAAGAATCCTCCTGCAATGTGGGAGATCTGGGTTTGATCCCTGGGTTGGGGAGATCCCCTGGAGGAGGGCATGGCAACCCATTCCAATATTCTTGCTTGGAGAATCCCCATGGACAGAGGAGCCTGGAGGGCTGCAGTCCATGGGGTCACAAAGAGTCAGACACGACTGAGCAAGTAAACACATGCACACGTGCACTGAGAAGGAAGGGATGACAGTGAGTGAGAGTGGCTGAGAGAGATTCAGGTTAAAAGGTTGAGGTCAGGGCCCCTCTGAAGTGTGATAGTTGCCCTGAAAACTGAAGGATGAGAGGTGGTTAGGTGTGAGGAAAGCCTGAGCAGAGGATTTGGGGAGGAGGCAGGGAAATGTGCAGAGTGTGCAGAAATGGGAAAGAGACCACTGTGGCCATTTCCTAGGAGATGGGAGGGTAGGGGAGCCCACATGGTACAGGACTCTAGTCATCATCAGAAGTTTATACTAATGTGACAAGAAAGCTTTACAGGGTGTCCATTGGAGGAATGCAATAATCTGACCAATACTTGAAAATATTATTCTGGTAGCTCTATGGGAAAGAGGTTCAGAGGGGGCAAGAACAACCGAGCAGGAGACAGGGGAGAAGGTCCCTGTAGAAGTCTAAGTGGGAGATGACAGATGGTTCTGAGCACCTGATTCAACAGTTGCTAGGGAATATAGTTAAACAGAATTCAGAGAATGCAGAGTTGTTGTTTAGTCACTAAGTCTTGTCCAACTCTTTGCAACCCCATGGACTGTAACCCACCTGGCTCCTCTGTCCCTGGGAGGCAAGAATAGTGGAGTGGTTTGCTATTTCCATCTCGAGAGGATCTTCTCAACCCAGGGATCTGAACCCATGTCTTATGCATTGACAAGCGGATTCTTTATCACTGAGCCACCAGGGAAGCCCAGATGTGGAGAACTCACGCAATTAAACTTTTGTCTCTGAAACAATTTATATGTATTTCATTGGTTCTTAGCATTTTGCAGTGAAGTACCTTTTTCAAATCCAAGGAAATATGTGGGTTTTCTCTCCAGAAAAATACAGATATACATGAAATGTAATTTTGAATTTGTGAATTGGAATTTAGAGGTCATGGGGTCAGTTAATAACTGTGTATGTGTGCTGTGCTGTGCTAAGTCGATTCAGTTTTGTCAGACTCTCTGTGACCCTATGGACTATAGCCTGCCAGACTCCTCTGTCCATGGGATTCTCCAGGCAATAATACAGGAATGGATTGCCGTGCCCTCGTCCAAGGGATCTTCCCGACCCAGGGATCAAACCCGCATCTCTTATGTCTGCTGCATTGGCAGGTGGGTTCTTTACCAGTAGAGCCACCTGGGAAACCCCACAATACACATACTTTTCTTCAAATTTGTCACTTGGAGGTGTTCAGTGTTACTTTTCTTAATAACAGTGAACATAAGTCACCCTGGAAATTTGAGGGAAGGGAAAGGATGGAGCCAATGGAGGCTGGTCAGGAGGAATCTGGAACCCTTTGGAACTGTGATTTAACTTAAAGTGAGCCCTCTTGCTGGTCTGTGAAGATGGGACTTATATAAAGGTTGTGTCCTTAAGTAAAAGATTAAGTTAAATCGAAGTGGAAACTTGGCCCCAAACTACATTGTTCTGTGCCCTGTGGAACTGGAATTAATTTGAAGCAAACTATTACTCACTCTGATTATGTGTCAGTTGGAAAGAGAGATGATTGTATCATCAACAAAGCGATCCTTTTCTTTCATTTCCTTTCTAGTGCAATGACCAGTCATCCTACTTCTTTGTGTGAGGTGACGGGCAGTCAGCTGCTCACCCAAGCACTATGGAGTGTGCTCTGGGCTGAACACTTTCCCTGCAGCCAGGCAGCCCATGGCTCCTCTCTCACCGGTCCTCCAGGGAATGGGTGTGGCCACGAGAAGTTGGACGTGAAGTGCATTTTTGTCAGTGAATCGTATTTTCCCATGTGCTTCCATCATCACAGCATTAGAGATGCTTTTCTTGGGGGTGGAGGGTGATGAATCTTGCCTTGAAATATAGAGAAATTTCAATAATAAAATTATAAAGAAATTTCAATTGATGACACAGCAAATTTTAATTCCTCCAGAGTTGGAAGAGTTGCTTTTCCTTCTAACATATAAAAACAATTTTTTTCTGAAACTTACAAATCACAACTCCATAAATGACATCCTCTTGAGATCAGAACCCTTCTAACAATCACATTTAGTGTTTGTACCATTCAGCACCACAGGGAAGATTAAATTTCTTCCACTTTGCCTGTTTCTCCCTCCTTTCTCTGATTCTCTCCCTTACATCATAAATATTTCGTTTCAACCCCTAAATTTTAGTTTTCCTTTGAGAGACATTTGAAAAGCAGTCTTTATGGCTATTTATTTTATTTAGTTTGAGTCTCATTTTAGAGCTGTGCTATTTTCTTTTCTATCTTCCTTTTCTCTGCATGAGGAAAAACTTTCTAGAACTTTCTTCAAGAGAGATGGATTTAATTGGTTAATTTCATAATATAGAGTCTTTGTTGGTCTAGATTCCAAAAGAAGGAGTTCCTTTAAGCTTGCTGCAACTATATTTGCTTTTGAAGGAGCCCTTTATGTTGCAGTGAATAAAGTGTCTCTTTATTAAATAGAAAATAAATGAATGTTTGGCAGGACTCTACTCCCAATGGGTGAAACATTGCAGGAAATTGAGAAATTGTTTCTTTTTGGCCTCATGGGAAAGTTTTGCGGTTGACGTTTAGTATCACGGTTTTAAGACTACTGCTTAAATTCATCAAGAAAAAGTTGTTGAACAAAGGACAGCTTTTGGAGGGGAGAGAGGTATCAATGTGATAGTGCTCGGCCTGGTCTGTTAAATTTTCCAAGAACTTTGGCATTTGGTCAAGGATATTACATTCTCTCTTACATAATAATTGTGTTAATGTTAAAAAGAACTTAGAAATATTTTAGCAATTTAGGAACAAGCTTGTTAAAAGTTAGCCTCAGTTGTGCTCTTTAATTTGTACCTGCCAAAAAGAGTGTTTTGCATGACCAAAGAAGAAATGTGTCTCAGTTGCAGCCACTAGCCTCTGTTCTCATTGGACTCTGGGTTCTGGTTAAACTTGGTCAGATCCACTGGCCACCTGATGCAGAGAGCTGACCTGAAAAGAGCCTGATGCTGGGAGAGATTAAGGCAGGAGGAGAAGGGGATGACAGAGGATGAGACGGTTGGATGGCATCACTGGCTCAACGGACGTGGGTTTGGGCAAATTCCAGGAGATAGTCAAGGACAGGGAAGCCTGGCGTGCTGCAGTTCATGGGGCTGCGAAAAGTCAGACATGACTTAGCGACTCAGCAACAACAACTTTGAGCTCTAGACCTGAGATTCCAACCCTGGAAGTCTCTCTCTTAGGTTTTCTCCACATGCTGCTGGCGCCTAGGTGCTCAGTCATATCACATTATGACTCTGGAATGTAACCCACAAGGCTCCTCTGTCCATGGAATTTTCCAGGCAAAAATATTTCCTACTTCAGGGGAGTCTTCCAAAAGTTACCTTATTTGGGATTTGTGCCCCATACCCACACTGTGAGTTGAACCCCTAAGCCTATTTCTCTGTCAATTTCCTTGGAGACATTGGGCAGCATCACCATGTGTATTGTTGTCTAAACTCAAGAATATCTTTGTCCATTTCTGATACTCTCCTCCTCTACTTACAATGTCCATGTCCTCTTGATTCCTTTAAATAGACCAGACAGCAGTCCCCATCTTGTCCCTGTCTCATTTCCCTACTACCAGGCTCAGGTCATGGTTTTTTCAGGCCCTGATTTCTGTAAAAGCCTCCTCAGCCAGTCTGTTGCCCTCAGTCTTTCTCTAGTATCATCTTGTTTCTATCCTGCAACCCCTTTCTAAAACTAATTTTGATCTTGCTTCTTCCTGGCCTAAGGTTGGTTGATTGGTTTCTAGGGTCTACCTGCAATTTCACCATAGATTCCAAACTCTTGGCTTGGCCCTTATTTATGTGTCTCAGCATTGTTTTTTGTTTTTTTTTTTTTTTTTCCTCTTTCCAGCTGCATCAGCCCCTTGACAAATATGATGCTTCCCACTCTGGTCATAACTGAACAATTCACAGTGAAAATATACCCCTCTGCTTTTTCCCATTCTTGGTGAATTTTAGTCTGTTGTCAAGAAGCCAGAGAACTCTTCCCCCATAACTGCCTCCCCACTCTGCCTCCCAGATTCAGCTAAATATCCCTCCTTTGAGTTCCCAAATACCCCTGATGTTCTTCTAGGAGAGCTGATCCTTGATCTTAATCTCCTTGAGGGAAGACCATGCAGTTCTTTATTCTTGACTCTTCAAATATGCCTGCTGAAGAAAAAAATGAGGAATGAATGACTAATTCAAGTGTTTTTCTATGTGTAAAATTGGATCCTAATTATGACATTATAGTAGTAGCAGCGTTAGTCACTTAGTCATGTCCAACTCTTTGAGAGCCCATGGACTGTAAAATCACCAGGCTCCTCTGTCCATGGGATTCTCCAGGCAAGAATACTGGAGTGAGTTAGTTGCCATTCTCTTCACTTTGGCTAATTTTGGTTATTTGGAGGATTGGAAAAGCAATTATGAAAGAAAAAATTCTGGATTTGGCATCAGAAAGCTAGGTCCCTGCTCAGTCACTAATAACCGTGGCTTTTGCTAAGCCTATCAGCCAGTTGTTCTGAGTCAGTCTCTTGTCAAGGAGCAGGGGTTTATTATAAGATCTGGCTGAGAACCAGGGGAGAAGAGTCTGCGGTGGGAGAGGAACCTGGTGAATTATAATGACTACACAAGTGGTATCTGCCTTACTCTCATTCTTTTTATACCTGTAGTTCTCCCTACTGCACCTATGCCAAACCCAGCCTAGGACAGGTGGGGCGTGGGGGTGGTGAGTGGTTTCATGTGGCAAAGATGGGAGGCAGTGTTTGTTCAATTAGTTGAAGACCTACCAATGGCAGGATGGATATCAGAAATGGTTCACCCTTAACTTTCCTTTTGGAAATACACAGTCCACCTTCCTATACACTGTTGGTGAAAGTAAGACCACATGTAGTGAGACAACAATTAGATAATGTGCATTGAGAACCTTAACAGTATTTCCCCATTTTGACCCAGTAATTCTATTTCTGGAATTTATCTTGAGGGAATGATCTCTAAAAATGGAGATGGGAGCACCTAAGACATACAGGGATATTCCTAGAAGTTGTGGTTATGACACTGGATAATGGACAATAATCTGAAATGGGTAATCTGTGAGGGGCACTATGGCCTTGCTCTTCAGTGGGTGCTCAGTAAGATAGAAAGATGATTTTGAGAAAATACTCAAGTGAAAAAAGAGTCCAAATATTTAATCCATGATGATAATTAAAACTAAGTAAATCAAAAGAATATAGAAAAACAAAAGTGAACATTAGGAAAATTCACTCTGTTTTGAAAGAGATTAGTTGTAACTAAGAAATCCATAGGCCTTGCTACACTGAGGACCCAGTAAATGAGGTCACTGTTTTCATGCAAACGAATCTTTCTTTAGCATTGGGTAGAGGCCAGGCCTTCTCTCTGCCTTTTAAAACCTGGAAAAAAGCATTCAGAGAAATACCAATCAGAAGTAAAAACTAGTTTACAGCTGAAATTGTAGAATACCAATAAAGGAAAGGCTTAAATGTACTTTAAAACGATAGCAATCGTGACAACTTTGTAAGGCATTTTTGAGTGTGCAAAGAGTTTTTATATACATTTTTCATTTCCATGGGCTCTTTTCTTATGTAGTCTTTTATCCTAGCTGCCTGTAAAAATCACTGCAGATCTAAGGAGCTGAGAAACACAGTTACTAGTTATTTGGGCTCCATTCTCTTTATCAGACATACTTGGGGCTCCATTACCTTGGGCAAATTTGGAACAGGGAGGCCTGACATGCTATAGTCCATGGGATCTCAGAGTCAGACACAACTTAGTGACTGAACAACAAACCCTTGATTGGCCTCTTATCCAGAGATTTCCCTGCTGTGCTGAATTTACTTTGAACCCAGGGGAAATTACCTAGAAGGGAACAGTGGGGCCCAGGAAGCAAACAGGGATTTCACTGTGGCTTTCTTCACTGAGGACCTCCAAACATCTGGTAGACCTTTTCCCTCACATGCCTCTGGAGCCTTGTGCTACAAAGAGGCGCGAAGCTGCTGGGAGCTGCCCACCATCACACAGCAAGTCGGTTGTGGAATCTATGTATAATCATGATCCTCTTTCTTTCTCTTGAATCCCCATCCAGCCTGAGTGTCAGTTCTCCCATGCGATTTCATGTTCTTTTTTGTACTGCTTGTCTTTGCTCCAGAAAAGATCTGTTTTCTTTGATTATTTCCCTACATGTCCGTGGTTGAGAACCAGGGTGTGTTTGCCAAATGCACTGTGTTGCTTTCACCCCAGCAGTTCCCTGTTTGATGATTTGATACTTAGAGGAAAGAGAGACAGTGAGGAGGAAAATCTGCTCAGTGCCTTGAACCCTGGGTTTTGGCCATTTTTCGTGAAGACAGCCTCTTGCCGCCTCTTTTCTGATCCCAACCTCCCTGTTTTCAGGACGAGAAATAAATCTTTACTCAAAAGCCCAAGGGTTTGTTTCCAGGTGTTTGAGGGGAAGCTTTGGTCCCCAGTGGAGCTTTTTGGGGGAGTTTGTTATTTCACTAGGGATAGGGCTGAATGCCTCTGGTTTACGCTTCTCTTTCGAAGTTTATTTTATGTTTTGTTGTGGTTTTCAGATTTCTCATGGTTTGGATTTGGGAAAGTAAAATCAAGACAAGGTGTCGGTAAGTAGTTCCCACTTCTCTGGATAAGTAATGAGTTTGTGTTGTTTAATTAGGATGAAACTGCTTTGACCTTCTTTATTAATACTTGTTGGCCCTTGATTCTTTTTCTGTGATCCCAATTTTTGTTTTGCCGAATCAAGAGGTCTAGAATTTTCCAAAAAAGGAAAATTGACTTCAGTAGATCGTTTTGCATTTTGACATCAACTTGTTTTGTCCTATGAGGAAGTGTGAACTGTGGTCCAGATCTAGCTTGTGGCTGCATTTTAAAGGTTAAGGGAATAAAATGCGACTGTACTCCAACTCCAGGTATAGCAAACAGTTGGCTGAATATTCAAGTCTGGGCAAGCTTGGATCTTAACTTTCTTCCATTGGCCAACATGTAATAAATTTCTGAATTGGGAAATCAGCTCTTCATTTATGACCACTTCTCTTTCAAAGCAAGACTCTAAAGTCCAGACACTATGATTTGTGCTTGATTGCATTCTGCTCCTTACATTCAGACTATGTGCCGGCAATTGAAAAGCAGAGTTTGTAGCTACCAAATGAGTGCAGATAATGTAGCTCATCACTAGGATTGGAATCAGGTGTGATCTCCTAGGGCCTCTAATTTGTTCAGTATTTTCTATGGCTATAGAGACAATGAACAGGAATTGCTTAGAAGGCATGAAAAAACACTGTCTTTACATCTTGTGTGTGCATTTCCAAGATCTGGCCCCATCTTGACTATCTGTTGGTTAGCATTTTAGCAAAGTTGGTTATAGGGAAAATTGTACAATAGGGAAAGCATACCAGGGTCAGTCTTCTAGTTCTAAACCACCCACCTATTGCGTGTTCATCCCATCCGTACAAAGAAGCCTGTTTCCTTTCCCTTGTCGAGCCTGATAGCAGATCTTTCCTAAAGGATAGTCTTTCTCAGTGTCTGTCCAGTGATCCAAAATATTGCACTGGCTGGGCCCAGAGGTGGCAGACACTGAGCCAGAGGGGGCCTGATGGGGGAAATCATCCTGACCCTTAACTTGCCCCAGGAATTCCAAGACTAAAGCTCTTAACCAGCAAAGAGAAGGTGGAATGTGTCAAAGTTGGAACATTAAGTGCAACCAGCTCAGGACTTGTCTGCAATGACCTGGGGCAAATTTCAGATCCGGCTCATCATAGGCGATTTGCCAAGATATTGCTAAGATAGCAGAGAGGAGATTTCCTGCCTGTGCAATCTTGGAGGCCTTTCCAGGGCTTTGTGCTCACTCTGTGTGTGGTTGTGGTGAAGAGGGGAATTGAGTGATAAACTCCCACAACAGTGCTGTGAGATGAGGTCTTTCCTCCACTAAACAGCAAATCACTGCAACCATGTGAATGTTTTCCAGGCCAGTTTGCTTTGTAGAGAGGCGCTTATTCCCTGTAAGCTTCAAAAACCGGGCTTCATCCTTTCAGGCTACAGCTGAGGGAATTCTTCAGAATTCTTGTTCTTTCAACTACAGTTCATCAGAGGTGATGCTGCTTTGTAGGTTTTATTATTATTCAGGTGTGTTGAGGCCAGTCAGGAGATGACTGCCACTGAAAATGTAGTTTGTTACTCACAGATCCCAAGAGAAGAGGGCAGATCACGCCATGGTGGGGACCATGATGCTGAAGAGGGCACGGGGTCCATCAGGAAGCAGAGGGAGTGAGGGTGAAACATAGACAAGAGCCTCTACTGTGGTTTGTGCAGAAAGGAATGGGTGAGGCAGGGTAAACAGGTTAGAACTGGCTGGGTTGAATAAGGGCAATGGGCTCTGGGATATAGGGACCATCCCTAGTTGTCTGATCATGTGCTCTGGGGTGATGGGGCAGGTGGGTAGTGGCCTGGAGTGTGATAGCCTGATAAGGAATGTGGTTTGGGGCTAGGTCGGCTTATATCTGAAACATACTTTTGTAGGCGAGCAGTTTATTATCTCTAGGAACTGGCAGTCCCTTCTCTGTCACCAAGGCCCTAGATGTTGAAGCAGCAGAATACAGAAAACAAAAGTCATGTTTGATATGGCTATCTGATTAACAATAATCTGTCTCTCTCCTCGAAAGCATGTTGGCCTTGAGAAAAGGAAACCCCTTCTCCAGATGACCTACATCGATTCTTACCAGGGCAAAAAGGTCTCAGCCAGGCTTAAAAATGTCTGTAAAGTCATAAATGCCAGATACATTACTGAGCAGCTCTGGTAAAAGAAAAATGCCTCCTGGTACATGAGACACAGTAAAATCAAAATGGGCTAAAAATGTTTCCAGGCAGAGCTCCTATTTGTCAGCTCAGTAATTAGAATTATCTACCCCAAACTCAGCAAGCTGCACATACCCAGCAATTTAAAACTTCTTATTAATATTATAAGACATCTTTTCAAGTCCTCCTGTGAATTTCTCACATGCTGTGATATGCCCCCGATTCTTCTTCTGTCTGTCTTTTCTCAGTGTTTCTTCCACGTGCACAGACACACAACGAGACATCCATGATATGCACAGACAGGCTGCTGTCAAATTATATAGACATTCATCGTCTCCCCCGAGAGCTTTCCCCTTCCCGACTTTGCTGTGCTCCATTAGATCAAAATGTTCACAGAAAAATGGCTGAAACTCTGCAACCTTGCTAGCTGTATCAATCTTCCAGGATTTGGAACATCAATAATGAAACAAACAGCACTTGAATTAACATGCCACTTGATAAATTGTTGAGGTTTATATGTTGCTCAAATTTGTCAACAGTGACCTTCTGGCAAAGTGAAAAGGCTTTTGAAAAATTACCTCTAGTGCTTTATACTGTTTCTGTGCTCAAAAAATTTCCCTCCAAACAGAGCCTGTTCCCTTAGGATCTGTTACCTCGGAGTTGGGGATTTTACTTAGCAAGACGGGGGAAGGGTGTTCTTCGGTGATGGGCGAGAAGCAGAGAGCAAGTCCCTTGGTTGAACTCTTTAAGTAAGGCTCTGCTGTGTACATGGCAGATGCTTCAGAGCCTGAATTCCTGGAGGAATTTCAACATTGTCTTCTAAGTATCAACCTCCTCCAAAATGATTGAATGCTATGGGAATGTGGATTGCCTGCCCTGGGCCAAAAGAGAATCAGAGACAAAGCAACTGGGATCAGTGCGTTTCTAATTGTTGCAGGGAATTCAGAAGCAAATATTACTGGCCTTCTGACAGCATGTGGAGTGTCTGAACATGACAACTCTTGCATTTCTGGGGGTAAATGTGCAGCCTGGAATCTGCTGAGAAATGCCTTCACTGCACTCTTCTCGGGCTCGGGTAATAGCATGCTTTGCTAACCTCGAAGGAGTGGACAGCTGAGCCAGGACTGGAGCGAGGAAGCCCATGGAGGGGAAGGAAGGTCTTAGGGACAAGATGCAGAAACCTTAGCATAACACATTTCCATTTTCCACCTCTGGGTTTAAGCTCTAGGTGATAGGGGCCTGTCAGAAAGCAAATCATGAAACAGGAATGGTTAAGAATATTAGCAAGAACTTGTCTGTATAGCTAATCTTGGCAGAATTTCCACTGTTTACAAACACCAGTGAGCTAGGCTCAAGATGAGCACAACCAGGGAGCTTCCCTTGGCTTTGAGTGTTTGGTGGCTTCTAAATTGGCTGTGTGAGAACTTGCTTGCAGAAGTAAGCCAGAGTGTATCATTAAAGGCAACTTAAATACACATCCCCTTGAGAGAATGCTTTTTTAAAATTACCTATAATAGCAGTTGGCTGCCTCCTACATAGTTTAAGACAGCTAGCTGGGGAATGTCCAGTTGTTATCCCTCCAAACAGTGATAATCCCCATATAAGAGAGAAAATGGATTTGGGGGGTTGGGGATGGATTACTGTGATATTTCAGAGGGTATTCAAAAATGTATGATATAACAGCTTTTGTTTCTAGAATTGCTGTGCTTCTTACATAAAAAGTTAAATGTGAAGGAGAAGGTAGAGATTGGATGGAGGTGCTGAGACATCCTGGTGGTTGGATGGATGCACATGGCCTTGCTCAGGAAATAGGCATTCAGGCTTTCATTTCCCTGCCACACGTTTGTCTTGGCTGCACACTGAATTTTGTCTTCTCTTTGTCTTTCCTCCGTATCCTTTTCTTCCTATATTTCTCTTAGCTTATTATAGTAGCCTTGGCCACTGGGAGCCTTCTTTGGGACCTTGAACCTATTCAACATACTACAGAAACACATGTACTATATGTCTAGGGGACTTTGTCTACTTTTCTTGTAGGGTGTGTCTATCAAGAGCTCCTGAGATCTTAATTGTTATGAAGTTTTTAATGAATGTAGACCTTTATCTTTGGAAATGTGTTTTGGTTGCAAACATTATGGGTTTAGTGGTCAACGGATGAATTGTTTACATAAGACACAGTAGACTGTATTTATAGGCATATACATTCTGAGATTTTGGACTGTAAAGTTCAAATCTGGCATGCAAAAATGTTATGCTTATTATTTTAATATAAAGATATCCATGTAATTGCTTTACAAATAATATTATAGCTAAAGGCAAAGCACGGAACATTGTTATTGGATTGATTGATTATTGCTATGAAAGTATCTTGTAGGCAAAAATGGTGTAGTCTCTGGGAAAGTGAACATAGTAACAGGACAGTCCAATACAATTTTTGTTGACCAGTTGTAAGTTTTTTTAGTAATTCATACATATGAAGCAAATTTTCATCAGAAGTTTCATTCAAAGCCTAATAAAGTAACAAAAATATATCATTTTGCACATTTTACACATGTAAGTGGATGTAGAGGTACAAAAAGGTAAGTGATTTGTCCAAAGAGTGGGGAAAGGATCCAATCTTTGAACTCATAGGTCATCTTTCAGTACACTGTACAACAGGAATCCTAGATTCATGCCGGGAATTTCAATGAGTGTTCTAAAGATTTTCAGAGAACAGAGAGGAAAGCTGCATATCAAATTACAGGAGAAGGAAGTAAAGAAATTGAAACCCTGATACATTGCTGGTGAGGATATAAAATATGGAAAACAGTTTGGCAGTTCCTCAAAAGGTTAACCATAAAGCTACTGTGCGTGCATGCTTAGTCTCTCAGTAATGTCCAATGCTTTGCAACCCCATGGACTGCAGCCTGCCAGGCTCCTCTGTCCATGGGGATTCTCTAGGCAAGAATACTGAAGTGGGTTGCCATGACCCAGCAATTCCACCCAAGACAAATGAAAAATATGTCCACATAAAAACTTGCACATGAATGCTCATAGCCACATTATTCATAGTAGCCAAAATTTTAAATAACCCAAATATCAATCAATTGAATTGATCAACAAAAATGGGACATATCCATACAATAGAATTTTGTCTATAAAAAGGAATAAAGTAATGATGCATATTATAATGTGAATCAACTTTTAAAATGTTACACTAAATGAAAGGAGCTGGTCCCCAAACATCACATCTTATATGATCTCATTTATATGAAGTATCCACAATAGGTAAATCTATATAGATACAAAGTAAACTCATTATTGCCTAGGACTGGAAGTGGGGAGAATGGGGAGTGACTGCTAACTGAAATGATAATTGTACTGATGGTTTTACAACTCTTTGAATATGTTAAAGCCTATTGGATTGTATACTTTAAATGCGTGAATTATATATATATATATTATATATAATACATGTATATTATATATATATAAATTATAGCTCAACAAACCCATGAAGAATTATAGGAGAATATATGTTTTTCCAACTTCAGGCCCAGCCTCGGTTATCAGCAATGATGATGACTCTGCCAGCCCACTGCATCACATCTCCAATGGGAGTAACACCCCATCGTCTTCAGAGGGTGGCCCTGATGCTGTCATTATTGGAATGACCAAGATTCCTGTCATTGAAAATCCCCAGTACTTTGGCATTACCAACAGTCAGCTCAAGCCAGACACATGTAAGTACAGCTGTTTATACTTACTGGCCCATTTGCTTCATAGCTGTATCTAGCAGCGTGTTTATCAGAGTCCCTGACGAGGATGATTGAGGGGAGGGTGAAGTGAAATGTCTTAAGGATTCTTGAGGCTTTGAGCCCATGGAATAGATCATTTAGTTTGTTGATTATGACATTCTTAGGGTGTGTCTCCTGCTGGGATGGGAACTGTGGGCAGAACTAAGTTCTCTTGGGATCCATTTTCCAAAACCATTTGTCAACATGAACTTGGAATCAGGCATGCTTATCTTGAAAAAGATAGAGACAGAAACCAGAAGCGTCATAAGATAAGCAATTGGTGGGATTCAAATTTGGTTTATTGAAAGTCTTTAAAATAACACACCAATGGTTGTCAGGAATGTTCTGTGTTGCACACAGGTGGTATCAATTTAAGTAGTTCTGGTTTTTTTTGTTCAGTCTTAGTTCTTATCATGAGACTTACTGTGATATCACAATAACAAAGGGACTTCACAACAGGTGTGCCTACATTGAATTATGTTTCTCAGAACCAGATGAACCCATTAGCCTCTACTGGGGAACTTAAATCTTTCTTGGAGACTCTATCCTGTTTTCTGAGCCACTGCTCAAATATAAAGAATGCAAGGGCAAAGCCTGAAGGACAACAATAAATAAAACCACAGTGAACAAACAGGCTTATGTCATTGGAACTATAGGCCTTCCCTTAAACATGAATAAGGGACTCTGAGGGTCAGACTGTCAGGTGGCTAAGGTCCCCTGGGTTCCTGTCACTGACAAGTAGGCATCTTTTTTTCTGTTTGCATGTTCTTACCCCATCTTACTCTTCTCCTGCTCCTACCTGTCTCAGGTAAGGTAGGACTATTTCAAGGTTAGATTTTGGGGACTGACTTTCCACCGAGAACTCTCATGGATAAGGGGATTTAGCAGTGAGTATTTTTAAAATATCAACAAATATCTGTAATTTCCTTCTATTCATTCAAATTTATCCTGAGGTATGTTTAATAATGGATTTGAATTTGAATTTAATCACTAAGAAGAACAGTATTACAATCTTGTAATATGTGAGACCCCACCACAGATTTCAGTTGAGTTTGTACTATGACAAGATAAATAGAATAGCATATCTGAAGAATACTGAGCTCCTTGGAATAAAAGGTATTATTTGAAATCATGATATTATTAATTCTAATATTATAATTATGGTGTAAACAAGATGTGTGGAGGCCTTGCTTACAATGTGCATTCTTTGTTGAGATAAGCATCCCCCAACAGTTCTTGAAATGCCCTGCATGCATAACAGTGAAATAATAAAGCGATGCAATACACTGTAATGAGAGAATCTGTCATCATTTTGATTGTCATCACTAAGAACAGGGTATTTTGACCCCCCCTGTCACCACTACCAGTACCAGGCTGTATGATATACTTCAGTTAACCAGAGGCTACATTATAATTGAGGTTGACTAAAATTAAACTATACTCAAAAATTTGCTTTTGTCAATGGAGAAAAGTTAAAGCTGAATAATCAAGTGGGCATCATTAGTCCAACAAGTACAATAAGAGAAAATGAACCAGTGATCAAGGAAACAAACAAACATATGCTATAGAATCAAATAGGCTAGATGGCTTCTGAGTCTGTGGTTCTTTCTAAATGTGCTTTCTTTCCTTCAAAATCCCACAAGAAAATTTCTAAAGGTTATTCCCTTAGTCTAGCATCCATGAAGGTTTTTATAAGGGTTTTTGATTAGACATTTTGGTAATTTTAAAGGAGTTTTGGTTTTATGGCTCAACCACTCTATGCCACTCCCATTTGGAAGGAATTAGAAGAGAGTTGAGGAGACTGGCAGCTTCCCTTCAGCTTCTGTCCTCTACCAGAGGGCTCCAGACCATTGGTTTTTCATTATAAACTCTAGTCCTTCACTCAACCATCCTGACGGGTTCAGTGTTCTCAATCACTTAGCATCTTATACTAGCAGAAATTTTCTTTCTTTCAAGCATCAAGCCATATGCTCTTTCATGATTTTAAGAACACTTATAATAACACATCTTCCATAAATTCTTTTTCAAGGAAATGGGAATGAAGAAGCAATTTACTTCTCTTATCTCTTTACCTTTTCTTAAATGTCATTCTTTACCCCATATTTTTTTTCCTTTATCTTCAGTGTGTCTGATGCCTTTTGTGAAGCCCTAGGTGTTACCACTCTGGTATATGTTTCTGTAGTCTTGATTAAAACCAGGTTAGACTGTAAGCTCCTAGAGAGCAGAAATTATACCCATTGAACTACTTCATGATAACATGGGACACTATTTGTCTCTGATGTGGGCCAGATGTTGACCAGATATGGCTATATATTACTGAAATATCAATTACTAACAGACTTGTAACAAGTGTAATGACCTTCACATTGAATGTTTTTCATTGGGTCTATTCTTATTAAACTTACCGACATAGATATTTAAATGTTGAATGAATTTTTTACATATTAACCAGTTTAAGTAGATTCAGATAAAATTTTAGCAGAAATAAGCCTTTAACAAAGAATCTTTTCTTTGAGGATCCTAATTGTAGTCATTCAGAAATTAAAATATTCAAAATGCATAGATCTGACATACAGAAAGAGAGGGATTTGTTACTATAGGCCCATGAAATTTTGGTAGCTTGGCTTTCAGTTAACTTATTCCCTTCAAATGTTTTCTCAGCTAGCCTTTAAAGAAGGGCTCTTCCAAGAAATTGGATAGGTTACATATGAAAAACAAATTTAAGAAGCTCTCAGAAAAAGTGTGGAACTTTCTTCATGTGCTTAAAGCAAAATATCACATGAAACATACAGTCTCTGATGGACCCGTCAGAGGCTTGGGTCACAAACCAGCACATTTACTTCTCTTTCCCAAAGCTTCCTGCTATTCAAAGATGTTGGCTTTAGAATACATGCATGATCTTACAAACAGAGATCCCATCATACTTCACTGAATTATAAGAATCTAATGTGGAAAGTGAAGTTCAATTCATCACATATTTATCGACTACCCACAATACTCCTACAATATTAAGAATTGGAAATTGGGTGATAATGATGGCTTGTTCCTTGCCCACAGGGAGTCTCCTTGGGGAGGCCAGTGTTGAAAGACATTGTGTAATTACAAGGCACAAGGTTAGGATAGATTAGGGCAAGCATCCTAAACCCCAGTGACTTGTAGGGTCAATATGAGAAACAGGCTGGATCAGAAAGATGACATGGTGTGGTGAAGATCATGATGGAACATGGGCCTGGTATTACCAGATATTCCAAATGTTCCAGAGAGAGCACGCTTTTTTTTTTTTTTAATGTGAGATCTCCAAGATTTAAAACAATGAGTGGAACCAACAAAATACATCAGCACAAATCATATTTGGTCACTAATACACCAACTGTTTATGACTTTAAATATCAATGAATACAAACAGTTGATTTTACAGACAGTGCTCAGAAGTAGCTTGTCCAAAGTGACACAGGCTCCCTGCTTGTGTAACTTTGTTCTAAAAACAAAACAAGTGAACCAAAAATCATGATTAAGCCATATTTCTTTAAATGTTGTGTAAGATTATTTGAGTGAAGGCTGATGCTAATTTATATCCCCCAAAGTACTTTTTCACTTTCAGGAGCTATGAGAGGTTTTCAAAGTCTAGAGGTGGTTTGCAGGATTTTAGAACAATCTGAACAAGGCTGAATTGCTCCCGAGCACTTTCCAATAGCAAGTCTGTCTACTTTATTGCAGGGCCCAGAGGTTCCCCCAAGACCGCCTGATAATAATTTGGTATTTGGAGGCTCCTGTGTCACTGCAGGAACTAAAGGAGGCTAAATCCATGCCTGATGGAGGAGAAGAGTTCTATGGTTATCTGCAAATTCTGGCCAGACAACATCTTGACGTCACTCCTTAGCTTCCAAAACCTAGCCAAGCAAGAAGTTGCCTTCCCAAGAGAAAGCAGTGTGCTCTAATGACTAAGCCCTCAGAGTGCTATGCCACTTTAACTATAGACCCATCTCCTCGATCAATCAGGATGGCAAGATGGAGCTGAGGAGCTCAGCGACATCAAGGCTGCAGTTGGTCTTTAATTCAACTAGTCTGTGTAGACGTGTCTGAAAACCATGTCATCTGACCACACGGGGTTGTTTCCTAGTAGGACTGACCAACTTGGCTCAAGGGCAGCTCTGCTACTGTCCTCTCTCCTTGTCTTCTAAGAACATTTTTGACAGGGTACAATGGAAACACAACTTCTGAACTGGAAAAAAGAGAAAGAAAGAAAACCCACCCTAACCAACAATACCCCTGAATCATCAGTCTTGGGTTCTTTTGAAGGGTGGGAATGCGTTATAGCTTCCCCTTCAGGAAAGGCAAATGGCATAGACTTGTCATCTCTAGAATTGTGTCTTTCCTAGAGCAGCCTTATAAATTAGCTAGAATCCTAGGTGGAGGGTCTACATTAAATGAGAATTGTCTCTAAATATGTACTGTATGTGTTTGTTCTTACAGCGCATGCCCTCTCTGTGTATCTAGGGCTAGTAACTAACTCTCTGTGGAAGATGCAGATAAGGAATTCTGACTTTTCCCCATTTTGATTTCATTTCCAATGAAATGGACATTGATTGATTTCCTGCAGAGTACATCATGCTCCTCTAACTATTATAGTCTGTGTGTGTGTATACGTTTGTGTGTGTGTGTTCCCATTGGTTACATGCTTATTAGGTAACTATGTAGATAAGCACAGATTCATAGACCAGCAAAGACGAAGAAAATAAAACATAATAAAGGAACAGAATGTTTTCACAGTAGTTGAAAAGATCATGCAGGGCACCCCTGTTGATCCTCTTAGCTGCCATACCTACACTGTCATTGTGTTACCAGCCAGGGGAGGTAATAGAAGTGGTATTTTTCACAGAACTGCAGAGGTTTTGAACATATTTGTAACATTACTTTGAGTACACCTGAGCAAAAGTTCTGAAGTATATCCAAGACCCCAGGAGCTCATCAGATCAAGGGTTGAGAGTTATTGGAGGTTATCTTCAGACTTCAGTGCAATCTGTGCCCATGGTCCATTTTGATGGTCCATTTGATAGGGTTTAAAAACAGGCAGAAACAATTGCTTTAGCACTTTCTTATGTCCTTTGCCTGCTAATTTTGTCTTTCAAAAGTACGTTTGCTTCTAAGTATTTAATTGGCCAAAAGATAGCTGCTTTGGGAACTGTTTATATCCCTCTGAAGGCTATGGCCTGCACTTTAAAAATAACCTAGGTCTATTTTGCCCAGCATGAGTGTTAGGGACGAGAGAATGCAGTTATTTTAGGATCCTTAGAAATTGCTTCATTTATGGCACAGTGGGCTGACAACCCATCTCATGGGGGTCTTCATGGTACACTGCTCATAGACTCTGTGAAGTCCCAATCCAACTCTGTCTCTTGGTGCCATAGTTTCCCACTGCTAGCTATCACAGCTTGATACTATATTCTCCTTTCAACTCCAGAGGAGATGGTAAGAAGCTATCAAATAATGTTTAAAAAAAGCAACTTGAGTTTCCTTGTAGAAAGGAAATAAATACATGCTGCAGAATTATATGTACAATGTAAGACATGTTAAAAACTCCTCTGAGAAGAAAATTCAAACACATTTATGACTATGTAAAATAAGAGATTTCATTCTATTAGCGTTTGACCCCTGGGTGATATGACTTGTTATCAAAAAAGAAATATCACCCAATTATAGGATACCAAGACCTCTTAGAGAAAACACTCCATCTTACCTTTAATGGCTAAAAAAGGAAAAAAAAAAAAAAACTATTATGGATTTAGGTCACAGAAACACTCAGAGTGATATTCTGATTTTACTTCCACATCATTGGCCAATCAAGAGGAAATTATGTACCCTCTCACACACCAGACAGTTCAGTTCAGTTTCACCAAATCATCACTGATGTGCTAGAAGCATCCGAGCAGATGCAGGATTCTACAGTGTTTGTTCTGGATATTTTCCAAAGCCCAGCCCAACTGGAGAGGGATACCAGCAGGATGAATCTAATCAAATGCACCACCATTTTGGTTTCCGGTTGGTCACTCTCACATGTGCCAGCAGACTGGGGACTACAACCAGCTCAGCAAACATACGCAGAGGAGCCTCTTATGTTGCTAGGGAGCTCCTGTTACCCAGATGCTTTGAACACTGAGTGCTCCCTGTGGTTAAGTAGAGATGACAGAAGGGGAGTTTTTCTTGGATGTGATGCTTGCTCATAGCTCAATCCTTCATGGCAGCTAATGTCACAGAGTGCAGGCTTTCTCTTTGTGAAGTGCAGATTTTCTCTGTCTTAACTAATTCTGCCAGCTAGAGAGGGTAAGCCACCACGGTTGGGCTCCTTCTCAGATTTGTCGTCATGCCAGCCCTCCTTATGAGGTACAGCCATACTGCCCTTCCTTCACTCTGCTGTAGTTTCTTTGTCTGCTCTTTATCATGGCCATTGGTAAGTGTGTGCATGGTGAGTCGCTTCAATCATGTTAGACTTTTTGAGACCCTATGGACTGTAGCCTGCCAGGCTCCTCTGTCCGTGAGATTCTCCAGGCAAGAATACTGCAGTGGGTTGCCAGGCCCTCTTCCAGGGGATCTTCCCAACACAGGGGTGGAACCCATGTCTCTTACATCTCCTGCGTTGGCAGGCGGATTTTTTACCACTAGCGCCACCTGGGAAGCCCCTTGATAGTGGATATTTCTCTTGAAGTATGTAAGATGAATTTGCTCCACACCATGGACAGGAAAGAATTGGAGAGAGATCTACTTCTCATTTCAACCTGATAGCCAACCACAAAAGGCAATCTCCCTCTTCGGGCTTAGCCTCTAGGAGTAAAGCAGCCTCCTGAGATGGAGACAGCAGCCCAAAGTGCTCACGGTGCTCGCTGTCTGAGCCCGCTTCCTTTGGCTGAGAGGATGCAGTGTATTTCTGAATGCCTGAGCTCCCTCAGGGAGGTAAAAGTTAGAAGGTAGTATTTGTGGTCCAAAGGAGAAGTACATGTCAGTATAACAGTAACTGTACCCCGCCCCCCCCCCCCCCCCCCCGCCAACCAGGGTTGCGGAGGTTCTTTTAAAACAAGACAGTCTTGGGCAAATCATATTGGATTGATCTCCCTAGTTGGCTTAGCTCTGATGATTGATTTCTGCTAGTAAGACAGAATTAAGTCTTCATTCACCAAAACGCCTTCAGAGTCCCTAAAATGCAATTCTTTAAAAATATATACTGTAGGTTATAGAAGGAAATTTGGAAAACATAAGAAACAAAGATGGAATAAAAACTTACCTACAATTCTAACAGAGATAACTACTGATAATATCATTTGGATATCAAACTTTGTCATCTTGTGGCTGTCATTTTAACCTCCTACGATATAAAGTCTAACCACTTGAACCCTGGCCTTTGTTTGTACTGGGCTTTGTTCATATCTCTCCAGTAATGCGTTGTCTTGGGTGAATTGTGTTGGAAAGTCTGTAGGAAGCTCACTGGGTGTATTATTATTGGTGTCAGATCTTCTATTTGCTTGGTTATACATAGGAGTATCACCTGATATGAAGAGCTCACTCACTGGAAAAGACCCTGCTGCTGGGAAAGACTGAGGGCAGGAGGTGAGGGGGACAGCAGAGGATGAGATGGTTAGATAGTATCACTGACTCAGTAGACATGGATTTGAGCAAAATCCAGGAGATAGTAGAGGAGAGAGGAGCCTGGCATGCTGCAGTCCACAGGGTCACAAAGAGTTGGACATGATTTAGTGAGTAAACAACAACAATATAGGAGTTAAGACAGAAGTGGGCTGGGCTGACCTTAGCAGGTCAGGTTTCGAGTGACTCTTAATCCAGAGGAGCTCAGCTTTTACAAGGTGAGTGTTACAGAGGAGACAAACCTTGTGTTGGAGGCTGAGAGGACTTGGGAAGCAGAAGGCTCCCTCTTTTGCCAAGGAAGCCTGAGTGCCTCAGTTTAGGATCAGCTCTCTGCATGACTCCAGACGTAGCTGACTGCTCAGCTGGAGCAGATTATCTCTTTCTGCCTCCTAGTTCTTCACCCTGGCAGGCTAGCTCCTTTCAGAGAGCCAGGAGTCCTGGATCTGAAAGGGTCAGGCTGGTTACATCTGATTTGCTTTCCACTATGTAGAGATGCCTTTTCTTCTGCCCAGGATTCCTGGGCTGTGCAAGGACCTCTGATAAATTGGAGTCTCTCTTTAGACATCCTGCCTTACCTAAACTTGATGCAGTCAGTGGCCCAGTCATCTCTTCATGAGATTTCCTCATGAGTCTTCTCATGAAAGGCTTCCTCTTCTAATGTCTCAAGCATCAAGGCCTAAGCTGGGGTTCTGTACAGTGGGCCTCTATCAACAGTATGACATACTGGAGTGGTTCAAAGTTGGTATTTTGCAGAGTCCTATTAAAGTAGATAGGTTCTAAAAGTAATTCCAGAATACATAGATTCCTATGATATGTAAGAAGTTAGATTTGTTCAGTGTTGAACCAAAGGGGGTGGGGAGCCAAAGAGGAATTCTAGAAAGAAAACAATAATCTAATGTCTAGTTTCTCTATTATTTTCATCAGTTCCTGTACATGCTATGAATATGGGTAGACATCAACATTCTTTTTACCCTGTTGCTATTATTTAGCAAATTTATTTAACCACGCTGTTGACCTTCTGGGTGCATTAAAGTGGAACCCAAGTGATTATTAGATAATGATGGCATTTAGACTAAGTGCTATATTCCTAATGTTCCAATAAGTGGTTGATACGGGGGGGACAGGATACAATGCCACACTATCTAATTATATTAAAAGAGCTGGTCTCCATATGTCTCCGACATATTTTCCTGAAAGAAGGATGGATTTTCAGATTCATTTATGCTCTCATGCCTAATACTCATCTCCACCCTTGTTCCTGAAAAGAGTTTACTTTTACAAGTGGGTTGGCCTTTAGTCTGTTGCTAATGAACAGAGAGAAACTGTTACCCAGGGACGAATTCCTACTTTCTATTAATAGAGTACCCGGCCAGCTGGACTAACTGGCCTCAAATTGTCTCTATCCTGGCTTTCCTTCCTCTGGCCCATAAATATAAATTCCTTTGTTCATATCATTCTATCACCCTCCCTCCTTTTCTCTATGTATGAACGTTCAGAAACCATGATGCTAATGATGACATTTCATCCTTATTCCTAGTTCAGTTAATGCCAACACCTGATATCCAGAGAAGCAGTTTTGCTTCTGTATCACTCATTAACCCTTATTTAGAGAGGGCCATTTTCTTCTTTCCCAAGTGTTGTCATTTTTAGGATATTTTCCTCTCTCTTAAGAACCTTTATTTTGACTAAAATTTCCTTGTGTACATATAAGATTTTAGTTTGCCTTGAGCCCTACCTAGACCTTTATTAGCACTGGCCTCCGAAGAGGAAAACTAGGAAGATTTTGATGACCAGGAGCTCTGCTGTAGATTCCTGAACTCCTGGACTTTGAGGAAGTTGATGGCCAAGTAGCAGAGGGAATAACCATATCACTCACTTCCTGAACCATGTGTCTTCTCTGCGTTTGTGTATACTCTCTGCTGTTTCCTGCACATTGAATTCCAAGTTTCAAATTAAAGTGAATCTTAGCCAGATTGGGGTCTGATCACTGATATGTGAGTATGGTCCTTGGTGTTGACATCCCAGGAGGCCCTCTTTTGTTCTTTTAGAAGAGCTCTGTGTTATCAAAGACCAAGCTTCTGTGTGCGGGCCAAGCTAGGGAGGGGTTGTAGGACTGGGGATGAATCGGTGTCATCCTCATACCTTATGCCCACCTTTGGAAAGAGGGGGCTTGTGTGAATTCACATTGATGACGTTCCCCAAGGAGACACTTCAGCTAAGGGGCACCCAGTCTGAGTGTTAGTGTGGTCTTGTCTTGAAGGTCTTCCTGCTTCCCCACAACAAGCAATGAGCCTCTTACTGCTTGCTGGGCTCCTGCCTGCTGCCTTGCAGTGCTGATCTCAGCAGCTCTGCCCTCTGATGCTGCACCAGGATCTGCGGAGGTGGGATAGGGAGGGGACTCTGCTCATTGCTGCTGCTGCTGCTAAGTCACTTCAGTCATGTCCGACTTTATGTGACCCCATAGACGGCAGCCCACCAGGCTCCCTCGTCCCTAGGACTCTCCAGGCAAGAACGCTGGAGTGGGTTGCCATTTCCTTCTCCAATGCATGAAAGTGAAAAATGACAGTGAAGTCGCTCAGTCGTGTCTGACTCTTTGCGACCCAATGGACCGCAGGCCACCAGGCTCCTCCATCCATGGGATTTTCCAGGCAAGAGTACTAGAGTGGGGTGCCATCGCCTTGTTGCTTAACTTTATTTCCCTCTCTTATGTTTGAAGAGAGTAGGCCTGAAACATGATCTGCATTCTTTTACTATGTTTAGAATCTCCAGGGCTTGTCCCACATATGTATGAATGATAATGGAGCTTGGAAATCTTTACTATAGAGGCTCGTTGATGGAAATGAAATCTGTTGTATTGGAATTTGTGATGTAGTTAATCATTCAGAGCCAAACTCTTATGCCAATAAAGACAAGAGTGTCAGATTTGTGGTGTCCGTTGCCTACTTTTTATCACCAACTAATAATTATTCTTACGTAAACTTGAGAATTTAGTTCAGTATTGGGATTCCTAAAAGCACTACCAACAGCATCCTAGAAGTTGTCTCCATTAACTCCCATTTAGCTCCCAAGCAGCTCCTCTGGGCTTTCAAACAGCCCCCACTGCACCCGGCAGAGCCAGCATTAAGGTAATATGGGTGAGGCCCTCAATTAAAGTGCAGAATGTAAAGGAGCACCAAAGAATATCAGCCATCAAGATAAATCACATTTGAATGCAATATTTTAAAAGACAAAAATTAATGAAAAACCTATGAAGAAAATTTCAAAATTAGTAATAGACAGACTTAAGAAAGCAGGGATTAGGGTGAGTGCTACAAATCCAAGGTCAAATCCTGGCTTTAAAATTTTCATATTTTTTCCTTCACAACTGTTTTTTTAATGTTTAGTTTTTAAAAACATGGCATTAAAACATTAATTGTAATGCTTTAATATTTTAGTATATCTTATACTAACTATGAATGGAATATAATCTTTAAAAATTGTGAATCATTATATTGTACACCTAAACTTATATGATACTGTTCATCAACTCAATGAAAAAGTGATAATAAATAATGGAGAATAAAAAACATTATTCATGTTAATGACTGAATCTGGGATATTCCCTTAAATTTTTTGCACAGGGCAAGGATCTCACTCTGCTCACTTTAACTCAGCCCTAGACTCAGACTCCTTCTGGCCAGGATCTTGTGTAAACCTCTGGTCTTTGCAAAATGCCATTTTGTGTACATTAGCTGCTGGGCTGATTAGCTTTCAGGCTTCTCTTCTTTCCTGCATTCCTGACCTAATTGTTCTCCCTTCCCACATCTCATCTGCCCCTGGAGATGCATTCCTCTGAATCAGCCAGCTTCAGCATCCCCAGCACTAACCATCCAGTGCTGTCTGCTGAAATATCTGCACAGACAGGCACTCTCATCTTCTGATGGACTTTTTTTCATATGTGACTCTCCAGAGTGAGGAAATGAACAAGACTGCCAAAAACAGAGAGAGAGAAAAGAAACAAAGAAAGGGAAGGAGAAAGAAAGAAAAGACAGAATGAGAAAGATTCTTTTAAAAAGGCAGAAACGAGAGGAGGGTCAGGAGATCTTAGCAAAATTGAGAATTAATCTAGAAAAAAATTGGATAAAATTTTAAAATAAAAGTGAAATTTAGATAATAGATATTGTTTCATTTTCCCACATTTGGAACTTTAGTATGAGATTTGATAAATTCAAGATATACCTTTTGAGATTTTAAATACTCCATTTTCACTCAGCCTTTTCCTTAATGCCATGAGCCCCTTTTGTAATGTGTGCATTTTTGATTATCTAAAACAACCAATATCGAATGCCTTTTATGTGCCAGGCCTTACAAGTTGCATTTTCACATAAAAAACAAATGAATCCCTGTCAGCGCCACAGGATAGATATTATTACTCTGTTTAATAGATGAGAAAACTGAGGCTCAGAGAGGCTAGGAGGGGAAATAATGAACCCAAATTATAGTCCTAATGTGGGAGAGTTTCTGTTCAGTCCCCAGTTGGCCTCCTTTAAGTCTGGGGCTCTTTCCAGCTGAGGGTTCCTGCTGACCTTTTCCAAAAATAATGGAGAGCAATTTTCAAACTCTGCAAGAGGAATTGTACTGTTGGTGTTGCACCTTTCATGGGAGCTGATCAAGGTAAGCTGAGTGTGTTAACCTTCAAGCACACAGGCAGGGAAGTGCCAGGTGGCAGGTAGTGAGCTTATTGTTAGAGGAGAAAGGAGCCAGTGGTAGACTGACCCCAGGCCCGGTCTCTAATGTAAGGTTAGCAGAGCCCACCGGGGCAGCAGGTAGGTCTCCTTGATGGAGTCATTACCAGAAATAGTAAATACTCATGAATAATAAATAAATAAATAATAATAAACCCTCACTTTTATTTTTTGCTAGTTAAAATCATGTCAAATCCTACTTCCCCCACCCCGTCCATGCATGCATGCATGCTGAGTTGCTTCAATCATGTTTGACTCTGCAACCCCATGGACTGTAGCCCACCAGGCTCCTCTGTCCACAGGATTTTCCAGGCAAGAATACTGGAGTGGGTTGCTGTGTCCTTCTCCAGGGAATCTTCCTGACCCAGGGATTGAACCCGCATCTTTTACATCTCCTGCATTGGCAGAGGGTTCTTTACCACTGGCACCACCTGGGAAGCCTTCCCGTTGCCCAGCCCACTCTAAAAAGTTTGCCTTTTTGTGGTCTTATTTCAGAAAATCCTAGGAAAAGATCATAGATCTTTGACTCTTTCTTGAACACCTTCATTCCTCCAAGATAAGCACATCACTTTTCCTAGGTGAGCTTGATATCTGTTTCTCCAAAGACAGAGTCCAGAGTGCCAAGAGTTCGAGGAGCCAGTTGAAGTGCACACATTTACTGAGCTTTATAAAGCAATGTTCCAAGTGTCAAAGCACCCATAGCACCTTCCCAGGTTACCCTGCTCCAGAAAGACCAAGAGGACACAGGCTAATATTGCTTTCATGATGACCATTCTACAGACAGCCAATTTCAGTGCCAGCCATGTGTGAACATTTTGTAGGGCAGACGAGTCACATTTCTGGTTCACCTTCTATGACTCTTTTTTTTTTTTTTTTTTTCTCATTTTCCATGCAAAGATCCATGTTTCCAAATTGCCTGTTCGAAAAGGGTCGAGATTCTTGCAGATATTTAGCCTGTAAGGGGTCTTTTTAAAAACCATGAATCACTTTGATGAGTGGCATCTTTTTCCATGAGAAGAGCATTCATCAGGACATTCAATAAGGTCAGGGGACATCGAGGAGCTGTTATTTTAAGGCATCTACTTTACCATGGGTGTATCTGCTCCCACAGATTTGTGTGTATGACCTCATATTTGTCTCCTATTAGGTAGACTAATACATGCTCCCCCAAAACATCACATAGCGACTCTTCACTGTGCATGACAACTGCAGGTGAATAAGAATGGTGAGGTGAGCCAAAATGAATAAACTCTTTCGGACCCACTGTTTACTTTCCTAATTATCTTAAAAAAAAAAAACTTAGAAGAAAATAACATAGCATTGTAAAGCAATTATACTGCAATTAAAAATGAATAAATTTTAAAAAACAACTTAGAAAAGATCATAGTTTGGGGTATGAATTATTCAGTTGCCATTCAGAGGCCATCATAACAAATAATGATACAATCAAACTAATTTTGTTGGAGATTTCTAAGCCCCCTGAACCTCCGTGCATATGTCAACACAAACCTTCAAAACTTGGGCAGTCCTTTAGCATTTATGGAAGTGCAGCCCAAGAGCGGCTTGGAGAGACTAAAGAGGATGAGACTTCAGAGAAGCAATATTTCCAAAGAGAATTTGATGAGTCTTTTGCTTACCCTGGAATAAGCATTGTGTGTATTTTACGTGTATCTCCCATTTGCCAATATGGAAAAGTTTCCTAATGAAATGAAATTAAACAAATCTCTGACTAATAATACTATCTGGAATCTTTAACAAAGAAAACTCTAGGATGGGTGGTATAGGGAAGTGTTGAGGATGCAAGTTCAGATTAGGCTCAGCATGTATAATCATATATTGGATGATTAATGTGTATACTCAGGAAGTCATGTCTCACCCAGGAATTGAGTGGCAGCAGTCACTGAGTGATATTGAAAATTGCAGATGGAAAGACTTAATGACAATTTTGTAAGTTTTCAACCACAGGCTGTTCAGTGGACACATACGTGCTTTGGCATCTCCAGCTCCTAAAACAGTGTTCAGGACTTTGCATAATGCACATGTGGTGAATAACTGAAGGAGCACATGAATGCATATGTATAATTGTTGTACTTGTAGTTTTGGGAGAAAAATACATCTGTACTTCACCAGGCATCCGACATGGCTAACAAGTTAAATTCCCCTCTGATTCTGTTAGGAGTAGAAGTCAGGCAACATTTTCACTTGAATTGCTGGATTTGGCTACCCTCTCTGGTCTGCACAGAGCTTTTACAGGTCTCTAAAGATGGAAATAATTTCACTTATGATGGATTAAAGCAAAGGAACTGTGATTTGGAAGGTATAATATGGTTGGATAGTCTTGTCATTCTATGTATAACTTCAGTGTTTCCATGCGAAAATGACTAAATAATTAACAAGGAGATGGACTTCAGTAACTAGATGCATTTATGACTTGAGGAGTCCCTACATAGTAACAATATACCTGACACAATGACCCAGGGAAATAAATAGCTTTTCACAAACATTTTATTAAAGTTATCAAAATTTGAGAGTTCCTAAACTCTGATATTGGACCAGGAAAAGATTTGGTAGTAATTTGGCAAATTTTTTAATATACATAATAAACCAGATGTCAAAATGCCCAAACAGGGTCAGATTAGATTCAGTACTTCTGTTAATCCTATATCAAAACAATTAGAAACTAACATTGCTTCAGAAGTTTACTTAGGAAAGTTTGCTAACTCAGTTAATTTTCTTCAGTGAAAATATGCTACTAGAATGAAAAATGATAAGAATGTTAACTGTGGTATAATAGTATTCATAGTATAAGGAATTATTCAGATATTATTTCATTCCTGTCCACAACTTCTTAAGTTTCTTTTAGAATTTCATCTTATGTGATTTGATCTGTACAAAATAATGTGAGAAGAGATAATGGGATTTAAGGAGAGAAATGATTGAATCACCATGTCCCAATAAAAAGTGTTCAAATTGGATTTCACTACATAATGAATTCTACTTCAACTTACTTTGACATAAATAAGATTGGGTAAGGGAAACCAGAAGTAAATCAAATAAATTAATAAAACTATCAGAGCTGCTTCAGTTTTGTCCCCCCAGACAATGTCTGCTTATTTGTGTAATAAAGCCTGCTCTTATAAATTAAAACCCAGGCATGCCACTTGGTTGAAAGAAAATTTTAAGGAAAAGTTAGTACAATTTTGGAGCCTGATTAGGGTGCCTTCTGGCTTCATCAATATCAATAGTCTCTTTGAAAAGTGAAATCTGAAACCCAGAAGAAGAGGTTCAACTTTCAACTATAATTTAAAATTAAAAAAACAAGACTGGAGATACAAACATGCATGCAATATTGATGATTAGCTGTTCATATTTTCTTAATTATACACATTTACTGAATCTGAGGCAATTTTTTCATTTTGTCTAGACAGAGACCGTGTCTCCATCAGCATAATATATCATAGTATTTGTGAGTCTTGTGCAAAATTGAATTTGCATCTCTGCCACCACTCACAGGGAGTTCATTATCTTACAGTAAAACCACTGGGAAAAATATAATTTCCAGTGTTTAATAAAACTGTGGTCTTTTCATAATGCTTATGGTGCTTGAGCAATTTGTTAGGCACAATTGATCACAGACACTTAACACTGATTACATGGTGGATAGTGCCAGGAAGGGTGATTTTATACATTTTCTTTATTTATTATATTTCAGTGCAAATAGGGTATTTTGCAATGACACTATTTGTATTTCTCAGAACGAAGTGCCTTCTCAAAATGTTAAACATAAAAACTAATGCCACAAAGCTAAATATGCAGTGCATAAAATATACCCTGGATGTGGTTGAGAGGTAAGGAAACTAGTGGGAAAAGCCTCTTGTCTTGCTTCCTAGTTTAGCCAAAGAGAGTGGAAATAACTAGGTCATTTGCTAGCCTGAGATGTGGCCCTGGACTAGCCAGTACTTTATAACTCTCTGAAGTAGAGATTACTGTCACCCATTCAAGCTACTCGATTCAGAAATCTGTGACTCGTTGATCAAAAATTACCAAGCCTTTAAAATATGACCTCACTAATTGAAAACTGAAAGGCCAGAAGCCTGTATTCTGATAATCCCTTAAAAATGAGATTCAAGTGACAAATCATTGAAAAGGTACCAAGCTTTAAATGGTGAGATTGGGCCCTCAAAACAGGATCTCCAGCTATTACACAGCTTTGTGAAGTATGGCTATCACACATGCACAATTTCAGTACCCCTAGATGTTTATTATTAAAGATGCAATATAAATGTGAACCACACTGGTGTTCTTTGTGCTGTAATAAATTGAGTACCTGAAATGAACTTGTAGTAGAAGTTATTTATTTATTTGCTTTTAATAATCTAGAGAAGCACTATGCCATGCACTTACGAAAGCCCCAAGCTGAAAGCATAAACAAAAGTCAGCTTGGGCAGCTTTAGAAGAAAGAGGCATCAGGAGGACGTATTTCCTATGAGGTTTTGTAAACCCAGTGTTCAAAATAGTTTTCCAACAGCGATTCTGAAGATGCTCTGCTTCTTTACATTGTTTCTACCAATAGATTATTTAGCCAGAAAGATCACATCTTCAAAGAACTCAGAATACACTGCACATGGGAAATAGATTTTCATTCTTTCACTCAATACTGTATGATTTTGTAGATCTTTGTGACTGCTATAAAGAATTTGGTGTGGACTCATTTAATGCAGTTCCCAAACAGAGAACTTTCCTTAGAGAGAAAGTTAAGGTTAGACTTTATAAGATTGAAGTTGTATCCCCATATTTTCTTTTTTTTTTTAAGCTTTTCTATATTTTTTATTTTCTAAAAAAGTTTTATTGAAGTGTAGTTGATTTACAATGTTGTGTTAATTTCTTCTGTACAGCAAAGTGACTCAGTTACACATATGTATATATATCCTTTTTCATATTCTTTCCTATTATGGTTTGTCACAGGATATTGAATATAGTTCCCTGTGCTGCAGGGAACAACAGTAGGACCTTGTTGTTTATTCATCCTATATATAATAGTTTGCTTCTGCTAATCCCAAACTTCTATTCCTTCCCTCCCCTAGTTTGGACTTAGGGGATCCATGGTATCTTAGTTTGGACTGTGAATGGGAAGTTGCTTCCCAAGCTTGTGGAGCTGTTGGGCCCCGAATCTCCAAAATATCCCAGATTTAATGGTTTGGAGAAATGGAATTGCTACCTGAAAACTATCTAGGCTTGGCGTTCAAGTTCAGCCTTAGTTATTATCACTCAAACCTCATGCTTTTGTCATCCTTGGAGCCCTCACTCCAACTTTGTGCCTCAGCGTGTTTCAGGCCAACTTTGCCTCAGTAACATGTGCACATTATGCCCGTTTTCACCACGCAGAGGTATCTGAGGCTGGTCACTGGAATCTGGAGGCCCAATGCTTTTCCCTGAGTGTGTTGACTGAGAAGATTCCAATCTGTCTTTCATCTCACCATTTCCCATGACCTTTATCTCAACACCTTCTCCTTGGCCTGACCCTTCACCAGCTTGAAACCTGGAAGTTCTCTCCTCCCGGTTTTGCTTAATTGGCACTTTCTGGGCCACTGGGTATTTTTCGCTGGGTAATATAAAAAGGAGACAGAGTGAGCCAGGAAGCAGATGTCTCTTGGGTGGTGTGAGTCTTTGAGAGTTGGAATTTGAAATCTCTGTCTGAAAGGAACCGTGAATGGGTGTAATTAGTTAGGCTGATGAAGGAGTAAAACCTGGTAAGCAATTTTTCTTGACTGGCTTAATGAAAAGCATTAGCTATCAGTTTTTGCCTAAACTTACTGAGGGTAAAACGTATGTGGGGTTTGAACAAAAGATTGAGATTCCGCGTGGGTTTGGACGCTCTTCCTGAGAATAAATTTTGCTTGGGCGGAAGGTATGTGGTTCATCCAAGGGGGGGAAAAATCAATGACTTGTGTCATTTCTTCACACATTTTATTTTAGGAAAATGGATCATATTTCAGGAAATGGAAGAGGTTCTTGCTAAGGCCAAAACTGGTATTTTGTAACCAAATGTGTGTGTTGCTTTTTTTCTTCTCATCCCCTTAAGCCGGGCTTTCCCTAAGTGAGCTTTCAAGGCAAAGGAATTTTTAAGGATTGACTTGAGCTTATCTCCCATCATCCTGCATCCTCCCCTGGTGGTGAGAATCTGGCCAACAGCTGCCAAAGACCTAGAGACCTATTCATCATCAAGTGACTAGCATGAAATTAAGTGACCCCCCCCCCCCTTGAGAAGCTGTTTTCCTGCTGCCAAAGGAATTAAAAAATGATACTCTAGCATCTTTAATGACAGCTGGTAAAGCCTTGGAGTCAAATTATTTGAGGTTCAGGAAGAAAATCATTTGATACCCAAAAACAAAAATGGCAGCCTCCCTGCCTCTTGACTGTAGGCTATTCTGGAGCGTTCTTTTCATGGCCAGACCAAATATATCAGTGATGTAAAAGCTGGAGTCCTGCATGTGGCCCCAGATGCTGTTTCTCTTTCTGGCTGTTGATAGTCAACGCCTCTTAGGACATTAGGTAACCATCTCCAGCAAGATGGTGGTGTCCATTCTTAGCTTTGCTTTGTTATCTAGATTTCAGCTTTCTGGCTTGGACCCCCAGTAGAAAAATCTCCTACACTGGGATTAGACAAAAGGACTGAGTTTATACTTTTTTTTTCCTTAAGGGAAAGATTATTTATTAGTGTTACTGGAGATTGCAAATTATTTTCTTGATATAATGGGGAAAAAGAAGGACACATGATCTTGTTTTGTGTCCTGTTTGCTTAAGATTCAAATTAATTTTACAAGAAGTGACAAAACCCATTTTTTAAGGTACATGGCTTCTTGACAAACCACAGAGTAGAACAGAAAACAAAATAAATTCTGCCTCATTAATTTCCAAGTAGTTAACAAGGCAAACTAAAGTCAGCCAGTGCAAAGAAAGAAGAAGAAAATGTTATTCTTGGGTTTAGATGTTAGAGAGGGACATAACCAGTTCTGGAAAGGGGGGAGGAAAGGACATTTTTTGAGACTTACCATGAACTGTTTCCACATACGTTATCTCAGATAAAGTTCACATTCAGGCAATTTCTTATGCATAAGAAGAATGAGACTTGGAGAGTTTAAGTAAGACTTGAGGCCTCAGGAGAAAGTGGCAGAGAAAAGATGAAAACCCAGCTTCTCCCACCTCAGAGCACCTGAAGACTTCTGTCTCCACCACTCATCACCAAGCACCTGGGCACTGACCCTAGAGAAATTCCTAAGGGGTGGGGCATGATCCATAGAGTGTCATGCACTCTGAAATTGACCTGACCCCAGACGTCCAAGGATAATAGTAGAAGATTGAGTCGATTATCAGGACAAATCATGGGTTACAAAATCTGCTTTGGTTGAAATCCTTGCAAAGGTCAGCCTTTATCTGTTAGTTAATTGGCTCATGGATGAACTTTCTTCATTTGTAATCACTGAGAGTAATGACTTTTTAAAAATACATCTTTAAAAAAATTTCTCCCTTCATGTCATTCTAAAATATCCTCAATGCTTTTAACAGTTCAGTTCAGTTGCTCAGTCATGTCTGACTCTTTGCGACCCCATGAATCGCAGCACACCAGGCCTCCCTGTCCATCACCAACCCGGAGTTCACTCAAACTCATGTTCATCAAGTCGGTGATGCCATCCAGCCATCTTATCCTCTGTCATCCCCTTCTCCTCCTGCTGCCAATCCCTCCAAGCATCAGAGTCTTCTCCAATGAGTCAAGTCTTTGCATGAGGTGGCCAAAGTATTGGAGTTTAAGCTTTAGTATCATTCCTTCCAAAGAACACCCAGGACTGATCTCCTTTAGAATGGACTGGTTGGATCTCCTTGCAGTCCAAGGGACTCTCAAGGGTCTTTTCCAACACCACAGTTCAAAAGCATCAATTCTTCGGCACTCAGCTGTTTTCATAGTCCGATATTCACATCCATACATGACCACTGGAAAAACCATACCCTTGACTAGACGGACCTTTGTTGGCAAAGTAATGTCTCTGCTTTTCAATATGCTATCTATGTTGGTCATAACTTTCCTTCCAAGGAGTAAGCGTCTTTTAATTTCATGGCTACAGTCACCATCTGCAATGATTTTGGAGCCTCCAAAAATAAAATCTGACACTGTTTCCACTGTATCCCCATCTATTTCCCATGAAGTGATGGGACCGGATGCCATGATCTTCGTTTTCTGAATGTTGAGCTTTAAGCCAACTTTTTCACTCTCCTCTTTCACTTTCATCAAGAGGCTCTTTAGTTCTTCTTCACTTTCTGCCATAAGGGTGGTGTCATCTGCATATCTGAGGTTATTGACACTTCTCCCGGCAATCTTGATTCCAGCTTGTGCTTCTTCCAGCCCAGCATTTCTCATGATGTACTCTGCATAGAAGTTAAATAAGCAGGGTGACAATATACAGCCTTGACGTACTCCTTGTCCTTTTTGGAACCAGTCTGTTGTTCCATGTCCAGTTCTAACTGTTGCTTCCTGACCTGCATACAGGTTTCTCAAGAGGCAGGTCAGGTGGTCTGGTATTCCCATCTCAACCCCCCAAATTTTTGTATTTTGAATTTCTACATAACTTTAACATATCATTGGGGCATAGTCTAAAGGTGTCACTTTTTCAGCTATTTCCCAGAGGAAACAACTGTCCTTATAACATCATCCTTATTCCTAGTATGGAGATAGTGGCATCAGGCAGATTGAGGCTTTAATCCTGGCCCCACACAGTTGCTCTTGTGTGATCTTGGGCACGTCACATAATCATAATAAGCCTCAGTTTCCACTCTGTAAAATGGTATTAACTACACAATAAAAAATACTCATTGCTACTGCCTTGGGTTATTTATTAAGAGCCAGCTGCTATTCTAAGTACTTTGTCAACATCATCGCAATATGCACAAAATGTAGATAATAATATCCACCTGCTCTGGTTCACCAAATCACCTTCACTGATTTGCAGTGCATTAATGCATGGCTCATTGTGGTCAATAGAGGTTCTCCTGTGTCTCCCATTCTTTTCTTCCTCAATTAGGGTCACTTCAGGTTCCCATTTCTCAGGCTCTGACCATGTGCTCTGCATAGGGTCCAAGGGTGTGACTGATCGGTGCTAATGACTGTGACCCCTACTATCCTCATGTGATGGGTCCTGACCTGGGCAAGGGCTTCTAATTCAGAGATTTAATGTGGCTGGGAGATGTTAAGGGTCTTGCTATGAAGGGGCCATTTGTTGCACTGGTGGAGTGAGAGTCCCTTTCTTAGCCATGGCGTTAGGTTCTTTATCCTGGATATAACAGACACAGACCAGACTTTCCTGATCTTTTCTCCTGGTCTAGGATTAGTTGCAACTGTCCATATGGCTAGAGGCTCTTAGTTAGAAGAGCAGTAATTTGAGGGAGGAATAATAAGATAACTAGGAGAGAGTGGAGATGAATCGGAGAAGGCAATGGCACCCCACTCCAGTACTCTTGCCTGGAAAATCCCATGGATGGAGGAGCCTGGTAGGCTGCGGTCCATGGGGTCACTAGGAGTCAGACACAACTGAGCGACTTCAATTTCACGCATTGGAGAAGGAAATGGCAACCCACTCCAGTGTTCTTGCCTTGAGAATCCAAGGGATGGAGGAGCCTGGTGGGCTGCCATCTATGGGGTCACACAGAGTCGGACACGACTGAAGCAACTTAGCAGGAGAGAGTGCCTAATATAAATGAGGTTCCTACCTTCATAATTTCTTGAAATGATCCCACTAGCAATCACCTTGGTATGAACAGGCAGGATTAAAAAATGCTTATCTCTGATCATTTACCAAAGGCATTGGACATTAGGTTCCTCTTGATCATATAATAACTAGGAAATACACCTGAATCTAGGGGATCACCTTCTCGTGAATTACATTTTAAGGAAATGCTTCTCGATCATCTTCACTGAACTACCTTCACTGGTAGATAGAGGTCTCAGGGGATAATTCTAAGTAAGATGCCTTTTTCAATTCTAACATTTCATTGAAATCCCCCATTTTATTTTTAAACATAAGCTTTGGTTATCTAATTCTGAGTAACAAACTGCCCCCAAATTTATCAGCTTAAAACAAGAACAGTGGATTAATTCTCACAATTCTGTGGGTTGACCAGGAGGTTTTCTACTTCATACAGTGTTGGCTTGGACCTAAAGAAGGTCCAAAGTGGTCTATTGCACACAGCAGCAAGTTGTGTGATAGCTGGCTGGGAATTCAGCTAGGATTATCAGTCAAGACACTCAGTTCCCCTCCTCGTGCACTCCTGCACATGGATGCTTGTGCTTTCTCACAGCATGAAACACTCAAGGTAATCAAACTTTTTTTTTTTTTTACAGCACAGTGTTGAAAGCTGAAAGGCCTTAAGTTTTAGGGTCTAGATCAAGCAGAGTCTTGCTTTCACTACACTTTATTGGTTAAATTAGATCCTAGAGCTGGTCTGGATTCAAAGCCAGGAGCTCACACAAGAACACGACAATAAGGAGTCAGAGTATATTGAGGGCACCAAAGTAACAGTCTACTACAATATGGGAATTCTGCATTCTGTCCAAGAATATATGTGTTATATTTTAGTATAAAAATATATTCCCTGGATATTCAAGTAAAATGAACTCTTATGGGAGTTATGGTAATATTTACTCTGATTTTACTTAATCTTGACACACTACCATGGACATGCCACTTAGGAAAGCAAGTTCCAGGTTTTTCTTCTTTTCTCAGCTCTCTGTCTGGTTGGGTTTTAGAACTTAGTAGAAGGGCTAATCTGAGAGGAAAGTGGGATACGTCTAGGAAACACTAGATGGTTGGTTCATGTATTTATCTCACTTATCTAGGACTGAATCCCAAAGCAAATACCAGTCATTTTTATTGATGTTCATATCTTTGTTCTCATTCTTTAGCCCTTAGAATTGAGAGTTATAAATTAGAATTTATAGAAATTTTAAAAGGACTCTGTTTTGTTAAGGTGTCCAGGGATGTAACTTAACTTGTTTGGCTCAGCCAATATAGTCTGCTTTAAAAAACGAAGAAAATTCTTTACAGCATGTATCACACTAAAAGAATTTTTTTTAAGAGGTGAACTTAGGTCAATATGATAGTAAGATGGATATTAGGCAGGAGAGCTGAAGGGTAAGGTTTTAGTAACCCAGTCTGATTCATTTCCCTGATGGTGGGGGCGTTTTCCATCACAAGCAGTAACAAGGATACTTTGAAATAACACAGCAGCCAGAAAACAAATCATATATCTAAATGTATCTGCCCTTATTTCAGGTCAAAGTCTGCAAATTATCCAAAGGACATTTTTCTTGTTTAAGTTATCTGAGCTCTGCTGCCAAGCAGAATTGTATATTACAGTCCTGAAGAGCTGAGAGAGAGAGGCCGCAAGCAACCGAATCCATGCAATGTATAGGACGAGCTGTGTGCACCGCCATTGTTTGCGATAGCCCTGCCTCTCATGTCTTGGTCTCCTTTCTGGGTGAGACTCCCTTGCCATATCCCCCAAATTACCAACTCTGGAACTGACTCCTAAAGAGTAGAATTGGATTTCTTCCTTCCATTACCTGTATTTTATTAACAAAAAGATTCAAGAATGGTTCAGTGAGCATCCATAAACCCATCTGGATTCTCCAATGAAGACCTCTTTATCATCTATCCATGCATTTTTAGAAGCATTTCACAGTAAGCTGCAGACAACAGGACACCTCAACCCTAAACACATCAACAAACAAAAGTTAGAGTTCAATATTTATTTATGGTCTGTCTCTCTTTTTTTCTCCCTTCCTCTCTCCTGCCTTTCCTCCCTCTCTCCTTTCCTTTATTCCTTCCGTCCATCTGTTCTTTCTTCTCTTTCTCTTTCTCCTTCTTTCTTTCTCTCCTAATTTCTTTGAGATGAAACTTTTATGTAATGAATTACCCTAGTCCTAAATGTCCTATTCAATGAGCTTTGACAAATGCCTACTCCTGTGTAACCAAACCCCCATCAAGACCCAGAGCATTACTCTCACCCCATAAAGTTTCCTAAGTGTCTTGCCAGTCAATCCCCTCCACTGCCTCATCAGAAACAATCATTGTTCTGATTTTTTTAAGGCTTAGATTCATTTTGCCTGTTCTACAGCCTGTTATTAATGAAACTATACAGCATGTCTTCTGGATGAGAAGTGGGCTTCTTTATCTAATACTAAAAGATCTTAAATTGTGAAAGTGTAACTCTTTGTGCTCTGAGAGCTATGGCTCCATTTGCTGCCTCATAGAGAAGCAGGGATTCTTGCTCTAGGAGTCATCCTTGGCTGTTCAGCAATTTGCGGGCAGTCGACCCTGTGTGCTGATTTTGGCCCCTTCAAGCCTGCAGCAGCAGCAGCGGCAGCTTCTTGATGACAAAGTGGATGAGGACGTGCAGGTGGGAATGTGGCAGCCATCAGAGGGCTGGGGACGCACACACAGACCACGTGATCTCCAGGCCTGGCTGTGTTTATTAGGGGTCTGCCTTTGTGTCTATGAATCATACCAGTATTATTGGCTTTATTCTGGTTGTTCCAAGAGATGAAGGAGGAAGGAGTTTGCTTCAAAGCATGCAGAGCAATCTAGGGGGAAAATGATGTGTATCTCCCGAGCAGGGTGAAGATTCTTGGCTAACCAGGCAAGACACTGCCGAATCAGCCTCCAGTATAGGGAAAGGAGCTGTATGGGGAGCTGATGTTATCTTTGAGGCTTTTCCAAACCCACAGGACTCTTTCAATGACAAGAAACAGGTCCCTCTACTTTCCAAGATAAATGAGGTACATACAGTAACAAAGAAAGGGCAACCCAGATGAAGTTCACCCCAGCAGGCCTCTCCAACCCAGTGCTGCAAGGAGATATCATTAGGTTATGAAGTCCAGACGGCCAGGCTGTGCAGCAAGTAGGTTCCCAAGTGAAGATGTTCATTGTTATTCGGATAAATGAGAAGTCTTACAGGTGCCTGGAAATCGTATGCACTAGTCAGACCCCAAACTCCAAGGAGTTTTAATAGATTGCACTGTACACCCACATTACACTAAGAAAGCTGCTGCTCCAATGCCTTGAACACATGCCCACTGTGAGCTGGTTCTGTTTGTTTTGCATCTCACATGCTTAATTTAATGGGGCACAGTTTGTATAACCAGACTAGTAGCAATCACGCTTATCTCTACTAACAGATGATTTTATTTAGCTTTGTACTTTAATGGGTCATTGGTTGCTGAACTAAGGCAAAGTGAGGAATTTTAAGGGTATTATTGCAGTTTAGTTGTCCCAACTTTCTGTTCTGTCTCATTACATGGATAAGTCAGCAAATAACAGGAAGATTCCCTGTCTACCCCCACCTCCACTGAAACACCCTATCTGAACTTCAGCGTGCCTTGCTTAAGCCTGGCCGAGATCAAGAAGCTTCCTTAAGTTTTCCAGTCTGGAAATATGGTGTTCATGTAAAATTATCACCCAAGCAACTGTTTCTCTCCGAAAATCTTACCATGAAGCCTAATCTAAAAATACATGGAAACATGAGTGATGATAGACATCAAATTAATACAGTGCCATACGCATCTCAAAACAACAGATACAATCAATCATCTATAATATTGTCTATGATGACTTCAAAAATACCATACAAGATTGGGACACAATTCATAAACCTTTCCTTTAATTAGCTGCAGACAAAGCTTAATAGATAGAAGGAAACTGGACAAGCATCAGAGAAGATAATGCATTTGCAACTTGGCATGGCTGCAATAAAACTGCAGGAATATATACAGATCTATGGGCTTCCCAAGTGACTCAGTGGTAAAGAATCCCCCTGCCAATGCAAGAGACTTGGGTTTGATCCCTGGGTCAGCAAGATTCCCCTGGGGAAGAAAATGGCAACTCACTCTAGTATTCTTGCCTGGAGAATCCCATGGACAGAGGAGCCTGCCAGGCTATAGTCCATGGGGTCACAAAGAGTCGGACACGACTGAGAGACTAAAACACCAAGAATAATGGGGAAAATATAATGCTTAGGTCTTAAGACAACCCGGGGCAACAATGTGCACAACTTACCAAACTCAGGACAGGGGAGGAAGTGAAGGGTGGCGAGGTGCAGTATATTGGCCGTAAGATAAAAAGAAAGACAAGAGGCTCCGTGGACTTTAAACTCTTTTTTAAATGTCTTAAATGTTAAGGACATATTCTGCAACTTTCCAGCTCTAATGCTTAAGCAATGATGTTGGTACAGAGATTTCCCCCTTCTCTGATGCCAAGGATGTTGCCTGGATGTGAATTTAGCAGTGGAGAGGTTGGGAGGTTCCTAGCGCATCTGATCCACTACCTGTCACATCAGCAGTTTTTGATGAAAGGCTTTTTAAATTGCTTTTCCCTGGAAATGATTCTTCCCAAGCAGCTCTCCTTTCCTTCACCTGCTTGTCATCCTGTCTTGGCAGCCAGCTTATCAAACCCTAGAGGCGGGACGGGGAACTTGCTCCATGTGTCTCTGGAGCCAGTGGCCAGGTGTTTGTGGCCGCCATTAAGAAGCAGGGCTCAGAAGAGCAAGATCCATCTGTGGGACTGCCTTGGCTTCTTGGTAATGTTTATGGCTTTTAAACTAGTGCTTATCGCCTCTTTAAATGTTAAAGAAGGAAGTCCCCATGAACCCCTGATGGCATTCAATTATGGTCTTGGTTATAAAATGTTTCAGATCTTTGGGGAGTGTGAGCCAATCGATAGAGGATTGCAGAGAAGGATCAGAGCCCTGTGAAGGCTGATCTTTGCCAGGTTTCCTTTTGCTCCCTTTTCCCATCTCCCTGCTGGAGAAGCTTGTTTGAATAAGGGGCTTGTTTGCTTGCTGCAGTACATTTGGAGAATTATTATCTAAAACAAAGGGTGAGTGGGGTTCCGAGATCTTTAACTCATCTGATACGATTTTTAAAGAGTGTGATATATTGTTCTCCTTCAGAAGCCTATGTTAATTTCTTAAAAATTTTTTTTCATTGAAGTATAGTTGATTTACAATGTTGTGTACAGCAAAGTGATTCAGTTTTATATATGTTCTTTTCCAGATTCTTTTCCCTTTATAGGTTATTAAAAAATATTGAGTATACGTCCCTGTTCTGTACAGTAATTCCCCATTAGTTATCTATTTTGTATGTAGCAGTGTATATGTGTTAATCCCAAACTCTTAATTTATCCCCTCTACCTTCCCCTTTGGTCTCCATAAGGTTGTTTTCTCTGTCTATATTAATTTCTTTCTTTTTTAAAAGGTTTTTTTTTTCTTTTGGATGTGGACCAGTTTTTTAAAGTCTTTATTGAATTGATTATAATTTTGCTTCTGTTTTATGTTTTGGTTTTTGGCTGGAGGCAAATGGGGTCTTAGCTCCTTGATCAGGGATTGAACCTACACCCCCTGCATTAGAAGGTGAAGTCTTAACCACTGGACCACCAGGGAAGTCCCTATGTTAATGTTGAAACAGCACTTCTAGTATTCTTAGGTTGCCCGCATTTGAGCGAGCCTCTCTCTCTCTGTCTTGTTTTGTTGTTGTCCTGTTGACAGGTTTTCTGTGAAACAATTCAAGATTTGTTGCTTTAAACATTTTTTTCTGAACATAACAACTTTAGTTATATGCATGGCTCCACTTGTTAAAGAAATTATAGAACCTCTTTAGATCTAGCAGGGTGACCTGGTTGTTAGGATGAAAGTGCATGCATGCGTTCATACAGCAGGCAGTGTGCCAAGAATGTAAATCCCACAAGGGCAGGGATTTTCCTTACCCCTAACACAAGGGTAAAGTTTCCTTTACCCACTGCTGCACCCTCAGTACCTAAAACACTGTCTGGCACCACAGACGTGCTCAGTAAGATGTTGGATGGATGGAGCCTGAAGGGATGGGAATTGAAAGCACATATTTTCTTCCCTCAAACTAACCCACTTCTGATGACTTGTGAAATCCCCTGAAATTGGAAAGAAAGAAGTAATTTCATGTTAGACCTCTATAGTGTGTCTCTAAAGAGATTTCATGTCCTATAGGATTCTGGCATATCTAGTTCCTCTAACGCATCTCTGAAAGGAAACTGACCAAGTACAAGTGCATTGGAAGGGTCTGCTTTTTTAAAAGAAATTTTTTTTTTAATGCCCTTTTTAACCCATTCCTTTTGACTACACTTTTACATAAATGATCTCCCACAATACATTTTAAAATTTAATTATGAGATATCTCAAAGCCCTCACATCAAGATGTCTCAAGTGGCAAAACTTGTTCTTCTGCCTTTCTGTAGGAGTGGCTCCTGGTGAGAAGGATGGGGAGGATGCTAACTAGGATAGGTGAGAGGACGTGGGTCGGTGAAGAGTCAAGAACCCCTGGTGAATTCCATGACAGTAGCTGGAAGTTAGGAGCAGGAGAAATGGGTATCCTCTGGATGGTGAGTGGGCCACCTTCTTTCTTAGAGCTTCTTGTCTGGCTCTTCCTGGAGTCATGGTCACGGATCTAAGCAAGAGATGCTGCTACTATTAACCCCATTATCCACATTCCACATAGGAGGCAAGCAAACCTCTGGGGGTAAGTGACTTCTCCTGGATAGACACCTGGCCAATGGAAGAGCTAGAATAGCCCTCCAGATGTCTCCTTCTGAGCCTGAGTCCTTAACCACTATGCCAGGAGATCAAACCAGTAAATCCTAAGGTAAATCGTCCATAATATTCATTGAAGAAGTGATGCTGAAGCTGAAGCTGAAACTCCAATACTTTGGCTCCCTGATGTGAAGAAGTGACTCATTGGAAAAGACTCTAATGCTGGGAAAGATTGAAGGCAGGAGGAGAAGGGGACGACAGAGGATGAGATGGTTGAATGGCCTCACTGACTCAGTGGACATGAGTTTGAGCCAGCTCTGGAAGTTGATGATGAACAGGGAAGCCATGGGGTCCCAAAAAGTCAGACACAACTGAGCGACTGAACTGAACTGAACTGAGGCCCTATGTCCTCTGGGACCCTGTGCTGTGGGTACTGCTGTGACATTCTTTATGCTGTGGTTCTGACTTCTGCTCTGGAGCCTCTAACACCAGTCACACCGTCACTCACCTGATCAGGCACAGGAGTCCCTTGGGTGCTAGTCCTCTAGTCCTGTCCCTGGACAAAAACACTGTGAGGCTGAGAATAACGCCTGCTACCCATGTATAGTCAGTGCCTTAGGACCCAGAAGGATGGGCAGCAAGCCTTTCATCCACATCCCCGAAGTACTTCTTGGGGGCACTTCTGTCCCATTTCTCACGGGGTGGTTGTCCCCCACGTTAGCTGGGACAGTGATGAATTTCACTCCTGTCACACATGGATATGAAGAAGATGCACTAAATGACAACTGAAAAGGCTTGTGAGGGGAAGACCAGGGATGGCCTTGTCTTTGTAACCATGGCAACTGTAGCCTAGCCCTGCAGTGGGTAGAAAGCCAGACCTATTCTCTTGTGCGCGGTGCTCCTTTTGACTCGTGAGGAAACCCAGAGGCAGAAAAGCCTATAGATCAGACAGAGATGAGGGCTTCTATCTGCTACTGTTGATTCTTTCCATGACATCCATAACTGGTTTTGAAAGCCCGCTTTGTAAGACAGATTCATTTTTGATGGAAATGCTACAACCTCTGATGTATTAGTGGGAAATGACTATGAAAGAAAGTGTGAAAGTATCAGTTGCTCAGTTGTGTCTGACTCTTTGTGACCCCATGGACCGTAGCCTACCAGGCTACTCTGTCCATGGAATTCTCCAGGCAAGAAAACTGGGGTGGGTAGCCATTCTCTTCTCTAGGGGATCTTCCTGATCTGGGGATCGAACCTCAGTCTTTTGCATTACAGGTAGATTCTTTACCATTTGAGAAATAGTGAGGAGATTTGCTCAAGTCACAAAATAGTGGCTTGGAAATGTCTGGCCTCTGGGCTTGCAGGAGCCTACTTCTGTCTCACAGCTGATATCCATGGTGCCATTGCTTCCTCAGAAAACTGTCTCCCTCTTACATCAGGCACACCTCATTTTATTGCACTTCACTTTATTCTGCTTCAAAGATACTATGTTTGCTCCCTTTCTCATTTTTTAACAAAGTTAAGATCTGGGCAACCCTGTGTTGAGCAATTCTATTGGCACCATTTTCCCAGCAGCATTTGCTCACTTTGGGTATTCTTACAATATTTCACGCTTTTCACTATTGTGTTTGTTATGATAATCTGTGGTCAGCATGACTTGCTGAAGGCTCAGAGGATGATTATCATTTTTTAGCAATAAAGTATTTTTAATGGACGCGTGTGCATTGGTTTTCAGACATAGTGCTATTGCACATGTAACAGACTGCAGTGGAGAGGAAGCAGCTTCTACATGCACTGGGAAATAAAAAAATATGCGACTCACTTTATTGTGATATTCACCTTATTGTGGTGGTCTGGACCTAAACCCACAATATCTCTGGGCTGTGTCTGTAATTAGTTGTGATTTTCCAAGTGACACTATAATATAAAAAATTGGATCTGCCTGTGGCTGAGAACAATGTATTTAGATGAAGTAGATATTTCTGACTGGACAAAAGGACCTTGTTTTTGTTATATACACACTCGGACTTGGAGAATTACACAGTGACTTTAAAGTTACTGTAGAAAGAGCTTTTCTATTGTTTTCAGTTTATTTCTGAATGAAGGCTTGCTTTACCAAGATACTTGCCTTTAGTGCCAGCAGAGTCTAGGGTAGTACAAATGTGCCCTTTTTGAGTGATCTGAGTACTGAAATTGGGGGACAAGAGGGTGATGATTCTCAAACTGATGCCTTAATAATTCCTTTGGAAATATGCATCATGGATGTTTGTCTCACTGCCCTGAGAAACGCTAAGTATGGTTCTATTAAAGACAATCAAGAGTATTGACTTTTCAGAAAATTCTAATAACTTAGAGATTTTATTCTTTCTCTTATCTAATTCTACAGTAACTCTCCATCAAAAGCTGAACATGTATTTCAGGCTATAACAGGAGACGTGTGCCTAAAATATCTGAAGGGGTGTGCATAGCACTCTAGGCATGGATGGTGGCAATGTCTTTGTTTTCATGTTTGTTTGTTTGTTGTTTTTTTTTAATATATCAGGCCCCTGATGATTATCTATAGCAATGTGTATATGTTAATCCCATCCTCCTAATTTATCCCTCCTCTACCGGAAACCATAAATGTGTTTTCTATGTGAGTTTTCAATGTGTTTTCTATGTGAGTTTTAAATGTGTACCTTCAATACAAGCAGAATGTTTAACAGTTCTGTCTATCATTATGATCTGATTGTTTTTCCTCTCTCTGGAAAGTTGGGAGGTTACTTGCCCTTCCAGTTGTTAGCCTCAGTCCTCCGTCTGATGTTCCCATCCCTGGGACTATGTCATGGAGGGCCAAAAGGGCATTGTTTTCTTTTTATTGAAGTAGAGTCAATTTACAATATTGGGTTAGTTTCAAGTGTTCAGCAAAGTGATTCACTTATGTATTATTTTTCAGATCATTTTCCATTATAGGTTATTACATGATATTGAATATAGTTCCCTGTGCTATACAGTAGCATCTTATTATTTATCTATTTTATATAATAGTAGGTTGTATCTGTTAACACTATACTCCCAAATTATCCCTCCCCTCCTCTCTTTCCCCTTTGGCAAACATAATTTGTTTTTTATGTTTTTGAGTCCATTTCTGTTTTGTATCGGAGAAAGCAATGGCACCCCACTCCAGTACTCTTGCCTGGAAAATCCCATGGATGGAGGAGCCTGGAAGGCTGCAAGTCCATGGGGTCGCTGAGGGTTGGACATGACTGAGCGACTTCATTTTACTTTTCACTTTCACTTTTCACTTTCACGCAGTGGAGAAGGAAATGGCAACCTACTTCAGTGTTCTTGCCTGGAGAATCCCAGGGACAGGGGAGCCTGGTGGGCTGCTGTCTATGGGGTCGCACAGAGCCGGACATGACTGAAGTGACTTAGCAGCAGCAGCTGTTTTGTATACAGATTCATTTATATTATTTTTTAATTTCTCATATAAGTGATAGCATATAATATTTGTTTCTCTCTGTCTGACTTGCTTCACTTAGTATGACATTCTCTAGGTCTATCTATGTCATTTCAAATGACATTATTCATTCTTTCTTATGGCTCAATAATATTCCATTGTATATATATGTGTGTGTGTGTATATATATATATATATATATATATATATATATATATCACATTTTCTTAAACCAATCATCTGTTGATAGGCACTTGGGTTGTTTCCATGTCTTTGTTATTGCAAATAGTGTTTCTTGAACACTGAAGTGCATGGATATTTTTGAATGAGAGTTTTCATCTTCTCAAGATATTTGCTCAAGTGTGGGATTGTTGGATCATATGGTAGCCCTGTTTTTAGGTTTTTTAAGAAACCTCCATACTGTTCTCCATAATGGCTGCACCAACTTCTATTCCCCCCAACAGTATAGGAGGGTTCCCTTTTCTCCACACACTCTCCAGCATTTATTATTTGTAAATATTTTTAATGTGGCCATTCTGACTGGTGTGAGGTGATACCTCACTGTGGATTTGATTTGCATTTCTCTAGTAATTAGTGATATTGAGCGTCTTTTCATGTTCCTGTTGGCCATCTGTAGGTCTCCTTCGGAGAGATGTCTGTTTAGGTCTTTCAAAAGGGCATTGTTTGTGTAACATATTGGAATGTAGGTCAGGAATTTGAACCAGCTGTGCAAATAACATGCTAAACTACTCTATACTATTTGCATAGGGATTTCTATTGCTTATTTTGAGACATAGAGAAAAGAAAGTTGAAAGGAAGGAAGAGAGATAGAGTTAGGGACAGAGAGGACAATGAAGACTGAGAGTGTGTCTGGACGCAGAACACAGCAACACTATAATATAGGAGCCCACAGACCAGAAGTCTAGTCCCCTATTGTGTGGACACTAAGCTCCTCAAATTCTGAGTTCCTTGATCTATGGAAAAAATCTCCCTGCCTGGCCTGTATTTTAGGGCTAGTTAGAAAATCCAAGGAGAAACCTGATTTAACAATACCCATCAGGGTGGATACAAAGGAAGGAGGCCATAGGAAAGGAACAACTGAGTCTGGGGACATCTCAAGCAAACCAGACATCTCATTGCTCCATTTTGCCTGTGAGACACAGTGTCAAATGCTTCTCTTGATGGAAATCAGACAGATTTCATTCATCTCAAGGAAAGGAAGTGCGGGTGTCTTTATAGCCACAATCACATTCAGAATGTTAGATCTTAGAGGTCACGTAGTTCTACCTCTTTAGTTAAAACATAAGAAAACCACTGTAAGAGTATGGGACTAATTCAATATCTCATAGCTAATGAATAGCAGAGAGGGGATGAGAAGTCAGTCTTCCTATTTCTGACTAGGGCTCTGATACTGCCCTTCTCTCTTCTACCCTCCTGAGGTTCAGAGTGTATGAAAGATTCTGTTTTGGGGTATGTTCATTGGGTTGAGGATCGTGAAGAAAGGATATTCTTGACATTTTCATCCTTAAATCTGGGACCACCAAGAGTCCTAGGAATTCCATGGGCACAATGAGAGCATGGTTTCTTTTTTATTTTGTACATGATCTGTGGCTCTGAGGATTGACAGTTCTAGAGTGAGCAAAGCTAAAGTCAGCCACAGCAGCTGCATTTCAGAGGCATTCTTTGAGAGGATCCAACAGTGCTATTTAAAAATATATATATATATATTTGCAGGTGTGAGTTTAATGATAAATTGTCAACTTTTCCAGGGATTGGATCTTTAGTATCATCTTCTCCAATCATTGAATCAGAAAGGAAGCCTCCTCGGCTCTTCTAAGATGACAGAGGGCAACTTGCATAAAATCATAATGTGAAGCCCTCATTTAACTGATTCACTTAAAATTCATTTCCTCAAATCTTCAGCTAAAGAGTTTTTAACAGCCAAAGATGGCTATCAATTTAAGTACAAAAACTATTTTTTCAAGTATAAGGAAGCAGCACATTGATCAAAAGGTGCATGAGTAGGTAACAGGAGGGAGAAGCCATTTGTGCCAATGAACAGCATACATTTTAACCTAGAAATAAAATTACTAAGAGGAACATTGTAAACAGAATGGCATTTTAAAAAAAGAAAACATGCAATCACAGGTTACATGTTTAATTAAGGTTTTTCCCAACAATTAACTTGCAGATAGGACCCACAAAATGAAGAGATAAATATAAATTACTATAAGCTCTTTTATAATTTAAAAAATTTAAACAGTGTTCTGAACCCTATAAAATAAGCAAGACTGAACCATATTAATACTTATACAAGAACCTCCAAATTATTATGAAGAGCATACATGTTTTCATCTGTCTCTTTATTTATAACCTTGCTTTATCCAAAATATTATGGTTGTGTCTAAAATGCAATAGTAATGGTGATTCTTGAGAATGTGGTTCACCCCTGGATCTTGGCTCCCCTTTCCCCTCTGCTGGCTTCTTCTGAAAAGCCCGAGATCTACCCATGTCTCAGTCATAACCCCACTGCTCACAATGCCCCAAAACTCACCTTTCCTTTGAAGTAAAGATGTATGTTGTTGTTGTTCAATCACCAAGTCATGTCCGACTCTTCATGACCCCATGGACTACAGCATGCCAGGCCTGTCCCTCACCATCTCCTGGAGTTTGCCCAAGTTCATGTCCATTGAATCGGTGATGTAATGTTGCTTTGTATCTTTGCCTAGTAAGAGTTTAATCTAAAGACTACCATCAAAACTATTAGTAAGGAGCGTTGTCTTTTTCCTACTAATGAGAAGGCAAGAAACAAAAGAATTCTTGAGTGTTCTTTGAAGAGCTCAGTGGATCCATGTGTATTCTTTGGGAACCTGGGTCTTAGGGTGAATCTGTGTTATATTTCATAGTAGTTAAAGGCAAAGTGAGATGAAAAGTTTTGGGGTGAGATTTGGGGTGCTCTTTGTTTTCTGTTTTTAGTAATTTTAGAACTCTGAATTTGTATAAACAATGAGTATCATTGGTTTAAATGTTTTTATATTTAAATTTTAGATTATTATGGGGAGAAGGGAAGTAGGCAAACTAATCTACAAGGCTACTAATAGAAGGGTAGGGATGGCAGAAGGGTATTCCAGTCAAAAACAGCTGCTACCTCTCCCCTTTCCAGCTTTGTCCAGCTTGCCTAAGAATCCTGCTTTGTTCTTCTCTGTGACAGTGAAAACAGCATGGGCTTTCCTGTCAGAAAGCCCCAGGTTCAAGACTCAACACCATTCCTATTAACTCTACAGTTTTAGAGCCAAGGCATTCAAACCAAGCCATAGTTCTTTCTTCTGTAAAATGGGTACAATAAAACTGTCTTAACTTCTGTGAACCCTCAGTGCAACAATAATTATCAAGCTCCTAGCATGGTTTCCTGGGGGAAGAAATGGCAGCCCACTCCAGTATTTTTGCCTGGAAAATTTCCATGGACAGAGGAGTCTGATGGTCTACAATCCATGGGGCTGAAAAAACGAGTCAAATGTGACTGAGTGACTAAGCACAGCATGGTTTCACATGTTTACAAACAGATTACCTCGTGATGCTTCATCCCCTTCAGCCCATCTCATCTCAGTCTCCAGGTAACTTGAAGACAAGGGGATTTTCCCATTCTCTTGGAATTGCCAGCTGAAAATCTATACATATAGTTATTTAAAGCTGAGTTAATTAAGGTGAAATAAAATTAAAATTTCAGTTCCTTACTTCAAATGGCTAGGACATAGGCAGGTATCTTCCTGGTGGCTCAGAAGGTAAAGCGTCTGCCTAGAATGTGGGAGACCCGGGTTTGATCCCTGGGTCGGGAAGATCCTCTGGAGAAGGAAGTGGCAACCCACTCCAGTACTCTTGCCTGGAAAATTCCATGGATGGAGGAGCATGGTGGGCTACAGTCCATGGGGTCGCAAAGAGTTGGACACGACTGAGCGACTTCACTTTCACTTCCTTTCACTTAGGACATAGGCAAACACGGATAGAATACTTATTTCCTTTATTGCTGAAAGGTTTATTGACTGGCTTTCTTGACTCTCTTGCAGCTGTAGATGTGTTGCTGTTCTGGCCAATAAGTGTAAGCGAGGGCCCCTGGGTAAAGCTTTTTTGGAAAGCAGCTGAAGCAGCAGGATCAATGTTGTGACCAGTGGTGACTTTGAAGTGAAAGCTATGGGGATGGATTGGAGATATAATTTTGAGCTGATAATTTGGAAACAGACTGTAGCTAATCATATTCTTGTGACTTTATCATCTTTCCCAATTCCCATGGTACAGTCATTCCAACACTAAAATACTAACTCTACCTTAAATTGGATGAAGTCTTTGATCTCAGTGTATCATGTTCTTTTGATGGGACAGAATATTGTAAAGCAATTGCCCTCCAATTAAAAAAAATTAAATAAAAAAGGAAAAGCAGTATACTCCCAGTAGTCAGGAAAACCTTTCCTTCTCTCAGTCCTACCTCCATTAGTTCATTCATTGTTCTGTTTTCCTTCCTTCTTTTCTTCCTACTTCCCTTCTTTTTTCTTTCCTTCTTTCCTCCTTCCTTCCTTCCTATCCTGTCCTTCCAGAACACAGTAAGGATGTGACCTGACCTAGGAGCTTTTACTGAAAGACTGTTGTCTTTGTGCTGAATCAGGGGGATACGTCATCAATGCATCTGTAGAGCTTCCTGCCTAGAGTATTACTAAGCAGGTGCTCTAGCTGTTACAATAAGCTGCTTCAGACTGTTCAAAAATGAGTGACTCTAAATGAATGGTGCCTATAATGCCAAAAAGAAGTGAGACCAAAATCTGATAGGTGCTGCAAAACAGCTTACCTGTGGAAATGACCTTACTTCAAAACACTTTCTTCTCTGGACTCCCTTTCTTAATCAGAATTTATTATAGGTTATTTTCTTCTACCATGTATGCTAGGCACATGGTGTGCTGAACTGAGAATTCATGAATTCTATCCTCATCATTGAATTGGCTTCTTGCCTAACCTTGGGCAGAGGACACACCATGTCTTTAATGCATTCCTCTAGGAATCACATGGATTGGTATAAAAGGTTTAATTATTAATGGAATTTGCAGAGAACTTGGCTAGCTGAATAACTCCAGCCAACCTTAATTTTTAATCTTTATAAATACCTTTGAATTTTAATAAGTTCTCAGCAAGGCAGCCATTTATTCTTTAGGTACGGCTTCCACCTTATGGTTTTATCGCATGCTTTGCTTTATCTCCTCTTCATACCCCTTCTCTGGATGGCATTTTCTGCTATCCTCCACTTCCCTTATATTTTATCTTTGCATAACAACTGTAGTTTGAGAAAATGTAGTTAAGAAAGTGGAAACTAATTGCTAAAAAGGGCATCTGAATTTTCTGCGAATGTTTGCAAATTCTGTCTCCTTTTTGATATCAGAGATGAAAAGTTAGAGTTATCACTTTAAATCACAAGGTATTCTGTGAAGAGAGAGGAGATTTTTTTTCTTCTATTACATATGCTGGCTGAATATAAAGCCAATGTTTTGAACACACTACTGTGACAGGAACAATTTCATACATGGTGGTTAGACTATGAGGCTAGCTCGCATAAACCTATTTCTCTCACAGTCAGATCTCTAACTTTGCCATGAAAAACAGTGGAAAGTAACACTGTTTTAAGCCAAGTATTTAAGTAAATAGAAAACATCTCCATTTTAGTTTATAAGTCTTGTCTCCTATACCAATATTTTTGTAGCCTCACTTAGGCTTGTCAACCCTAAAGAACACTATGGATTTATTTTTCCTTTAAAAAAGGAGAGAAAAAAGGTGGATGGTGAGATGACACTGTTATGTCGGTGTAGCCTTAGGTGAAATGTGGTACTCGGGGCTTGAGATGGTTTACACATTCATGAGGAAGGATTTGTTAGTGTAGTTAGCTGTACTGTGAAAATATGATCCAAGTGGGGAACAGAGCGGAGTATGTCATATGGTCTCTCGAAGGGGAAGAAAGAAGCTGGTGGAGATGTGGTAGGAAGGCCACAAGTGAGATACCAAGTAGTACCGTTATCCCCATACCCACTCCATGGTGGGGTGTTGGAATGGTGTGTGTGTGTGTGTGTGTGTGTGTGTGTGTGTGTGTGTGTTTTAGGAGTGCTGTGGTGGAAGCTAAGAATGTCCAGAAATGATATGGACACAGAAGCAGAGCTTTAAAAGTACAAGGCACAGTGTCTATCGGTGGATGAATGGACAAACAAAATGTGGTGTGTTCATACAAAGCACGCAATAGTCAGACTTAAAACAGGAAGGGAAATCTGACATGTGCGGCAGCATGGATAAACTTTAAGGACATTATGCTAAGTGAAATGAAAGGAAAGTAAAAGTGTTAGTGGTTCAGTCGTGTCCAACTCTGTTTGACCCTATGGACTGTAGCCCACCAGGCTCCTCTATCCATAGGATTCTCCAGGCAAGAATACTAGAGTGGGTTGCCCTTCCTTTCTCCAGGGGATCGTCCTGACCCAGGGATCGAACATGAGTTCCCCAAATTTCAGGCAGATTCTTTACTGTCTGAGCCACCAGGGAAAAAAGTATGCAGTAGTCAGCATTAAAAAAGAAGAGAAATCTGACATATGCTCCAACATGGAGCATGGATGTCTCCAAGCTTTAGAGACATCATGCTAAGTAAAATAATCTAGCCTCAGAGGGCAAACACTGCATGATTCCACTTAAATGAGGCACCTATAGTAATCAGATCCATAGAGAGCAGACCTAGAATGGCTATCAAGGGCTGGGGTTGAGGCGACTGGGGAGTTTTTGTTTAATGAAGCAGAGTTTCCGTTTTTCAAAAATGAGTTTGGAGATGGATGGTGGTGATAGTTGCACAACAGTGTGAATGCACTTAAGGCCCATGAACTGTACACTTAGAAGTGGTTAAGATGCTAAATTTTATGTTATGTGCTAATCACAGTGAAAATAAATGTGCTGGACATAATTAAAGAATGTTGAAAATTTCTGTTTCTCCTGCATGGTACAAGATAGAATACTAGAGGGGATAAGAGGACAATGTTTCTAATAAATTGTCTTTTAAACCAATGGTTTTTAAACTGCATGTTTTAGCTCATTAGTAAGTCATACTGTAACTGAAAGTGAGGTCCAGCTGCTTACTGCTGAAAAGCCATTAAAGAGGCAAGGTTTGTGGAAAGGAAATTTTGCTTTATTTTGAATATTGTCAAGGAGGGTGTGGGGGAGGGTGGTAGACACCCTTCCAAAGGCTGACTCCCCCCACTGTCAGTGAGCAAGAGTTTTTATAGACAAAGGAAGAGGGTTACATGTAGAAACAGCAGTCAGCTGTGATAGTCATCTTGAAATTGGTCAGGTGGTGGTCTGACCAGTGTCATCCTGATTGTTTAAAGCACAGTTAATTTTTAGTTCTGGGCTTTCCAGGTGGCCATAGTGATAAAGAACCCACCTGCCAATGTAGGGGACTTAAGAGATGCGCGTTTGATCCCTGGGTCGGGAAGATCCCCTGGAGTAGGGCATGGTGTCCCACTCTAGTCTTCTTGCCTGAAGAATCCCATGGACAGAGGAGCCTGGTGGGCTACAGTCCACAGGTCCACAAAGACTTGGACATGCCTAAGAGATTTAACACACATGCACCACTAATGATAAGTGGTGTTGAATGTGACCTTGACATCTACCACTCTGTTCATAGCTGGCAGGACTGATTCTAATGCAGATTTCAACTAGATCATTATCTATGAAAGGTGAGACAATATGGTGAACCCAGTTAGAAGGTCTTCACCTGGGAAGAATGGGTTTCATCAAGATAAGTTACAAACTATTTCCATAGCAAAAGAACATTTTCAGAAAATGAATTGAAAAGCATGTTGCATTTAGCATCCCATTTAGTATTTTTGTAAACGTCTGGGTTCTTTGATTCTCCATTATTATTAACAGGAGCGATAAACAAACAGAAACACACTCTGAATTAGTTTACTTCCCTTTCAAAATGTGGAACAAACACTAGCACACAATTTTTTTGTACCTGATTGGCAAAAATTCCAAAAGTTTTACTTAATTCATCTCAGGCTAGTAGATAAAACTTATACCAGCAACAAATATCAAGGAAGGAAAATAATGTATTTCTCTTGATAAAGTAACAGAATTTGCCTGGTGGTTCTTGGAGGTAATTACTTTTTTCCCTGTAAAGGTTGTTGCTTGCTTTTCTTTTCCTAGTTTTTCCAGGAATATGGATTTGATGTAAATATCGCATGGTTATGTATCCTAGCACCTTGTCCGGTGTTGATTTGCTTTGTTCTGTTTTGGAAACATTTGATTACATTCAGAATCTTGCCCACATTTACAGTTTCTGAACTCCCAATCTCTTATTCAAGGCCAGTTGATCGCTTTTGGCTGTTTCTTGCCTTCTCTGTTGATTGTGGTGTCTGGCCTGGAGATGTCTTCTGGAGTTATCATCTGGGAACCTTTACTGCTGGGCAAATTATCAACTGTATTTATCATTAATGAGGGAGCACTGTCCTTTGAAGATATCAAAATATACGGAACAGGCTTTTCTGATACCAACCACCAGAAAAGAGAAATAGGGTCCTTTGGCTGGACCCTCCAAACAACTGAGTTAATTTTATTTGTAGGAAAACACAGCGGGGCACGTTTACCTCTGGGTATGCATGACTGCCCTTGGCAAGTCCTCAACATAAGTCTGGGCTTCCACGGTAGCTCAGTTGGTAAAGAATCCACCTGCAATGCAGAAGACCCTGGGTTTGATTCCTGGGTCAGGAAGATTCCCTGGAGAAGGGATAGGCTACCCACTCTGATATTTTTGGGCTTCCCTGGTGGTTGGGAAGATCCCCTGAAGGAGGGCATGGCAGCCCACCCCGGTGGGTTCCCTGGAGAATCTCCATGGACAGAGGAGCCTGGCAGGCTACAGTCTATGGGGTCGCAAAGAGTCAGATATGACTCGCGACTAAGTACAGCACAGCAACTCAAGTCTGATGAAGGGATGATTCAAGAACAAGAAAATGGAGGTGAGCTACTTTGGAAATGCAGCATGTTAAATAAGTAACTCGTCCAGTCATTAAAATAGTATAGTGAAAGGTCTTTTCACTTTTCTAGACTTTAAAACTTTCCTGTAATGAACATCAATTATATTTGTAATCTGACAAAAACAAAGAAAAATAAACAGAACACTAGTTTAAAAACAAAGGATCTAATTGCTTTCTTAAGGATGGCATTCATTTGCTCCATGACGCATTTCTTTAATGTCTTCCTCATTTGCAGCAATCAATGTTTCAGCTGTGCACCATACACATACTGACATACTCAAAGCATTACTGATAAAAGTATTGTCAACAAGCATTTATTGAGCACTTATTACATAGCAGGGTGCTTTCTATGCACTGTTGGGTATTTATGGATAAATAATACATGAGTCAGGCCCTCAAGGAGCTCACTTATGATTCAGGTGGGACCAAAGCCGTAATTGTTCATAATGAATGGTAGCTTTTAGTGGCAAACTGTTCTGCACAAGCAACTAATGTGCTTTGTCCATATTTAAAACTTACCTGATGGCACAAGGCATGTCTCTGACATTTTTAAATTAAAAATTTTACTTTGAGATAATTGTAGATTCACATGCAGTTGTAAGTAATAATACAGAGTGATCCCATGTATCTTTTCCTCAGTTTCCTCCCATGATAATATCTTGTAAAATTATAGGACAGTATCACAGTTGGGATGTCGCCAAGGATACAGTCAAGATGCAGAGCCTCTCCATCACTACCAAGATTCCTTATGTTCCCCTTTTATAGCTACATTCTATTCCTTTTCCTGACTTTTCTCTCTTCCATCCATAATCATTTGGCAACCACTAATCTAGTTCTATAATTTTTTCATTTCAAGAATGTTATGTAAATGGAGTCATAAAAGATGCAATCTTTTGAAGTTTCTCTCTCTCCTTTTTTTTTTTTTCTCATTCAGCCTAATTCTCCAGAAATCCATTCAGGTTTTTGTGTGTATCAACAACTAGTTTCCATTTATTGCTAAGTTGTATTCCATTTGGGAATATCCCCTGGAGAAAGGAATAACAACCCACTCCAGTATTCTGTTTTGCAGAATTCCGTGGACAGAGGAGCCTGGTGCACTATGGTCTATGGGGTTGCAAAGAGTAGGACACAACTGAGAGACGTCTACTTTACTACTGTATTCCATTGTATAGACATATCACAGTTCGTTTAATCATATACCTATTAAAAAACATCTGGGTTGTTTCCAGTTTAGGGCTGTTGTGGAGAAAGCCATTATGTACACATAAATATTTGTGTACACTGTGTGTGCACAGGTGCTTCCTTGGTGGGACAGACAGTAAAGACTCTGCCTGCAATGTGCGAGACCCAGGTTTGATCCCTGGATCAGGAGGATCCTGGGGAAGGGAATGGCTACCCACTCCAGTATTCTTGCCTGGAAAATTCCATGGACAGAGGAGCCTGGCGAACTACAGTCCATGGAGATGCAAAAAGTCAGACAGAACTGAGCGACTAACACACTTTCACAGTGCATGAACGTAAGTTTTCATTCCTCTAGAATTAATGCCCAGAATTACAATAGTTGGGGGGTATATAGTTGTATATTTATCTTTTTTTTTTTTAAGAAACTGCCAAACCTTTTTACAGAATGGTTGTACCATTTTCCACGCCCATAAGCTATGTATGAGTGAACCATTTCTTCACCCTTGTCAGCACTTGATGTTGTTATGATTTCTCTTTTAGCCATTTTGATAGGTATGTAATGATAACTCATTGTGGTTTTACTTTGCATTTCCCTGGCAGCTAATTTGGAGAAGGCAATGGCAACCCACTCCAGTACTCTTGCCTGGAAAATCCCATGGATGGAGGAGCCTGGTAGGCTGCAGTCCATGGGGTCGCAAAGAGTCGGACACAACTGAAGCGATTTAGCAACAGCAGCAGCTAATTATTTTGAACAGCTTTTCTTGTCATTTTCTGCCATGCCACCTCTAGATACTTTTCATATTATCTTGTAATTGGATTTTTTGTTGCCTTTTAACAATTGAGTTCTGAGAATTATTTATGTGTTCTAGATACTTTGTCAGAGATAAGGTTGCAAAAATTTCCTCCTAGTGTTTTTGAGGTCTTTTCATCTGTTTAACAGAACCATTAGTAAAAGTTTTAAATTTTGATTCAGTTCAGTTCAGTTTCATTTCAGTCTCTTGGTCGTGTCCGACTCTTTGCAACCCCATGAACTGCAGCACGCCAGGCCTCCCTGTCCATCACCAACTCCCGGAGTCCACCCAAACTCATGTCCATTGAGTTGGTGATACCATCCAGCCATCTCATCCTCTGTCGTCTCCTTCTCCTCCTGCCTTCACTCTTTCTCAGCATCAGGGTCTTTTCAAATGAGTCAGTTCTTCCCATCAGGTGGCCAAAGTATTGGAGTTTCAGCTTCAGCATCAGTCCTTCTAATGAATATTCAGAACTCTTCAGAACTGATCTCCTTTAGAATGGACTGGTGGAGTCCAAGGGACTCTCAAGAGTCTTCTCCAACACCACAGTTCAAAAGCATCAATTCGTCAGTGCTCAGCTTTCTTTATAGTCCAACTCCCACATCCATACATGACTACCGGAAAAAACATAGCTTTGACTAGATGGACCTTGTTGGCAAAGTAATGTCTCTGCTTTTTAATATGCTGTCCAAGTTGGTCATAGCTTTTCTTCCAAGGAGTAAGCATCTTTTAATTTCATGGCTGCAGGCAGCATCTGCAGTGATTTTGGAGCCCTCCCCCAAATAAAGTCAGGCACTGTTGCCACTGTTTCCCCATCTATTTCCCATGAAGTGATGGGACCAGATGCCATGATCTTCGTTTTCTGAATGTTGAGCTTTAAGCCAACTTTTTCACTCTCCTCTTTCACTTTCATCAAGAGGCCCTTCAGTTCCTCTTCACTTTCTTCCATAAGGGTGGTGTCATCTGCATATCTGAGGTTGTGGATATTTCTCCTTGTAATCTTGATTCCAGCTTGTACTTCATCCAGCCCAGCATTTCTCTTATATGACTCTGCATATAAGTTAAATAAGCAGGGTGACAATATACAGCCTTGACGTACTCCTTTCCCTATTTGGAACCAGTCTGTTACATATCCAGTTCTAACTCTTCCTTCCTGACCTGCATACAGATTTCTCAAGAGGCAAGTTAGGTGTGAACATTTCTTTCAAAGATGGGCACAATAAAGGATGGAAGTGGTATAGATCTAACAAAAGCAGGAGATATTAAGAAGCGGTGGCAAGAATACACAGAAGAATTATACAAAAAAGAACTTCACAACCCAAATAATCACGATGGTATGATCACTCACCTAGAGCCAGACATCCTGGAACAGGAAGTCAAGTGGGCCTTAGGAAGCATGACTATGAACATAGCTAGTGGAGGTGATGGAATTCCAGTTGAGTCATTTCAAATCCTAAAGAATGATCTGTGAAAGGTCTTCTTCATCCTAGCTGATTTTTCTGTTGAGTAGTTTTACCAGTTACTGAAAGAGATTGAAGTCTCTAATTTTTATTGTGGATTTGTCTGTTTCTGTTTTAAGTGATCTCACTTTTTTCTTACGTATTTTTTGGTGCATTCGCATTTAGGATTGGTGTGTATTTTTAGTTGATTGACTCATACCAATTGTCTAGTATCTCCTTCTGTCTCTGATAATTCTATGTGCTCTAAAGTTTAGTTTAAGTGATATAAATATAACCATTTCTGATTTCTTTTGATTGATGTTTCCATGGTCATTTTCCTTTCATTCTTTTCTTTTCAGCTTGCCTGTACTATTATATTTAAGTGACTTTCTTATGGATTTCATATAGTTGTCTTGTATATATCATTCATTCATATATTAATTTCTATCTTTTAATTGGCTTTTTAGAGCCTTCCATTTAATGCAATTACTTATATCTTAGGGCTTAAGTCTCTTATTTTATTTTTTTTTCTGTTTGTTCTCTTTTGTTGCTGCCTTTATTTCTCTTTGTTTCTTCTTCCTGATTTCCTCAAGTTAGTTGAACATTTTTTATAATTGCATTTTGATGTATCTATAGCATTTTTAAGTATGTCCCTTTGCATACCTTTCTTAATGCTTGCTCTTGGTATTATATTAACATAATTTATCATAGTGTACTATTCTGGCATTTTACCAGTTCAAATAAAATGTAGAAATGCTACTCCCCTTACTTTCCCTTTGTAACTTATAATTGTCTTCATTATTTTTTCTATATACATTAATAATAAAACAATGTTATAATTTTTGCTTCATCCACCAAATATACATTCAGTTCAGTTCAGTTCAGTTAAGTCACTCAGTCGTGTCTGACTCTGCAACCCTATGAATGGCAGCACGCCAGGCCTCCCTGTCCATCACCAACTCCCGGAGTTCACTCAAACTCATGTTCATCGAGTCAGTGATGCCATCCAGCCATCTCATCCTCGGTCGTCCCCTTCTCCTCCTGCCTACAATCCCTCCCACCATCACAGTCTTTTCCAATGAGTCAACTCTTCTCATGAGGTGGCCAAAGTATTGGAGTTTCAGCTTCAGCATCATTCCTTCCAAAGAACACCCAGGGCTGATCTCCTTTAGAATGGACTGGTTGGATCTCCTTGCAGTCCAAGGGACTCTCAAGAGTCTTCTCCAACACCACAGTTCAAAGCATCAGTTCTTCGGTGCTCAGCTTTCTTCACAGTCCACCTCTCACATCCATACATGACCACAGGAAAAACCATAGCCTTGACTAGACAGACCTTTGTTGGCAAAGTAATATCTCTGCTTTTCAATATGCTACCTAGGTTGGTCATAACTTTTGTTACAAGGAGTAAGCGTCTTTTAATTTCATGGCTGTAATCACCATCTGCAGTGATTTTGGAGCCCCCAAAAATAAAGTCTGCCACTGTTTCCACTGTTTCCCCATCTATTTCCCATGAAGTGATGGGACCAGATGCCATGATCTTTGTTTTCTGAATGTTGAGCTTTAAGCCAACTTTTTCACTTTCCTCTTTCCTTTAGAAAACTCAAAAGTAGAAGGAAAATGTATTATATTTACTAATTATTTGTTTTCTTTTCTTATTCCTGAAGAATATTTCACTGGATGTAAGATTCTATGTTGGCAGTATCTTTAATCACTTGAATAAGGTTAGGCTACTTTCTTCTGGTCTCCATGGTTTCATATGAGAAATCCATTACATTCAAATAGTTTTTCCCTTATACATGAGGTATCATTTCTCTCAGTACATTCAACATTTTTTCTTTGTCTTTAGTTTTCATAAGTTTGACTCTAATCTTCATAGTGTGTATTTCTTTGGGTTTATCCTGTTTGGGATTAACTTTTTTTTTTTTTTCAGGGGAATGTTTTTATTATAGTATTTAAAGAAACACAAAGGAAACACAGTGTATAATACCACTTATCCATGGAAGAGGGATACTTGATTCACTTCATTTCGGTTCAGTTGCTCAGTCATGTCTGACTCTTTGAGACCCCATGAATGGCAGCACGCCAGGCCTCCCTGTCCATCACTATCTCCCAGAGTTCACTCAGACTCACGTCCATCGAGTCGGTGATGCCATCCAGCCATCTCATCCTCTGTCGTCCCCTTCTCCTCCTGCCCTCAATCCCTCCCAGCCAGCATCAGAGTCTTTTCCAATGAGTCAACTCTTCACATGAGGTGGCCAAAGTATTGGAGTTTCAGCTTCAGCATCAGCCCTTCCAAAGAACACCCCGGACTGATCTTCTTTAGAATGGACTGGTTGGATTTCCTTGCAGTCCAAAGGACTCTCAAAAGTCTTTTCCAACACCACAGTTCAAAAGCATTAATTCTTCAGCGCTCAGCTTTCTTCACAGTCCAACTCTCACATCCATACATGACCACTGGAAAAACAATAGCCCTGACTAAATGGACCTTTGTTGGCAAAGTAATGTCTCTGCTTTTCAATATGCTATGTTGTTTGGCCATAACTTTCTTCCAAGGAGTAAGCATCTTTTAATTTCTTGGTTGCAGTCACCATCTGCAGTGATTTTGGAGCCCCCCCCCTCCTCAAATAAAGTCAGCCACTGTTTACACTGTTTCTCCATCTATTTCCCATGAAGTGATGGGACCAGATGCCATGATCTTCGTTTTCTGAATGTTGAACTTTAAGCCAACTTTTTCACTCTCCACTTTCACTTTCATTAGAGGCTTTTCAGTTCCTCTTCACTTTCTGCCATAAGGGTGATGTCATCTGCATATCTGAGGTTATTGACACTTCTCCCGGCAATCTTGATTCCAGCTTGTGCTTCTTCCAGCCCAATGTTTCTTCATGATGTACTCTGCATATTAGTTAAATAAGCAGGGTGACAATATACAGCCTTGACGTACTCCTTTTCCTATTTGGAACCAGTCTGTTGTTCCATATCCAGTTCTAACTGTTGCTTCCTGACCTGCATACAGTTTTCTCAAGGGGCAGGTCAGGTGGTCTGGTATTCCCTTCTCTTTCAGAATTTTCCACAGTTTATTGTGATCCACACAGTCGAAGGCTTTGGCATAGTCAATAAAGCAGAAGTAGATGTTTTTCTGGAACTCTCTTGCTTTTTCGATGATCCAGCAGATGTTAGCAATTTGATCTCTGGTTCCCATGCCTTTTCTAAAACCAGCTTGAACATCTGGAAGTTCACGGTTCACCTATTACCGATTCATTTAAGGGGAGTTAAATAAATGTATTAATCATTATCACTTCCCTGGTGGCTCAGATAGTAAAAAGTCTGCTTGCAATGCAGGAAACCCAGGTTTGATCCCTGGGTTGAGAAGATCCCCAGGAGAAGGGCATGGCAACCCATTCAAGTACTCTTGCCTAGAGAATTCCAGGCACAGGAGGGGCTGGCAGGCTACAGTCCAAGGGGTTGCAAAGAGTCAGACCCAACTGAGCAGCTAACACACACATTAATCATTATTTGGCTACAGTTAGAAAGAAAGTAATACTTCATATCACCCTTTTGGATTCCCCTCAGCAACAGCTCTGATCCCAGAATGAGGAGGATCCCCTGGAGAAGTGCCTGGCACCCACTCCAGTGTTCTTGCTTGGAGAATCCCATGGACAGAAGAGCCTGGCGGGCTAAGGTCCACAGGGTCACACAGAGTGGGGCACGACTGAAGCAACTTAGCACGCATGCCCAGCCACAGCTCATCTCAAGGAATACCAGTGTTTTCTCTATCTTCATTCCTAAACCACTTCCTCTTTTGACTGAAGCACACAGGAATGAAAAGACGGAAGAAAGTATATTTTTGAGTGCTCGTGTGCTTGGATATGCTTCTTGAATCTTCAGGTTTATGTCTTTGCTAGATTTGCGAAGTTTCAATTATTAGTTCTTTTAGAGTTTTCTTAAATTTGCTTTACATATATTATTAAAGGTGTTTAGTGGTACTTAGTGGGAAACATTGAGAAATGTATATCTATTCTGTCGTCCTGGAAGCAAAGGTCACATTCAAGACTGAGGGAACTCACCTGGCTCAAGTCTAGCTTTTGAAATCTCTCGGTCATGAATAAGCAATGTACAGGGCTCTGAAGAGTGGGTCAAGTCTGCTTCCATTCCCAGGAAAGGCAGTCTGGTTGGTGGAGCATGGCAGCAATAGCTATGTAACAGGCAGCAGAGTGCTGGTTTCAGTTACTCTGCCCTCTGAGAGCAGTGTCCCACCGAGTGCCTGGGAGGATGAGAATAAAGGTCAACTATTTGACACAAAGACCTAGAAAGACTTGGCTGGGTTTCATACTGGGTTCCTGAATTGAAGGGGAACTGAGATCCTATTTAGGAACCTGAAAGAGAATAATGGTCTAGGATCTTGACAAGCCTAGTCAGGGTGATCAGAACAACAGCACTCACGCCTGCTACAACACAGTGACCCTTGAAAACATTAAGTTAAAAGATGCCAGACACAAAAGGGCACATACTGTATGATTCCGTATATCTGAAATATCCAGGATAGACAAATCTATAGAGACAGAAAACAGATTAGTAGTTGCCAGGGGCTGAGGTACAGCAGGGAATAGGAAGTGAGTGCTTAACAGGTTCAGGGTTTCCACTTGGGGTGATGGAAAAATTCTGAAAACTAGAGAGTAGATAGTAATGATTTGTTGTTGTTCAGTTGCTAAGTCATATCTGAGTCTTTGCAACCCCGTGGCCTATAGCCCACCAGGCTCCGCTGTCCATGGGATTTTCCAGGCAGGATACCGGAGTGGGTTACCATTTCCTTCTCCAAGGAATCTTCCTGACCCAGGGGTGGAACCTGCATCTCTAGTATTGGCAGGCAGGTTCTTTACTCTTGAGCCACCTGGGAATCACCAGATAGTAGTGATAGTTGCACAGAATTATGATGTGTTTACTGCCACCAAAATGTACACATTAAAAATGATAAATTTTTTGTTATATGTATTTTACCATATTTCTTTAATGGTGGAAAATAAAAACAGAATGAAAACCAACAGTGCTTCTAATCCCAGTGCCTAGCAGACATTACTAGTTGCTCATGGCACTCTTTCCCCAAAGCCCCATCCTCTCAACATAATGTTCCAATCAGTAAGAGGAAGCATAGATGAAGGAATCTGTTCTATATCTCAGGCAGGAAGCTCCTTCTGGAAACACCAGACATCCAATCCAGAGCAACACCATGGATCCGAGATCCTAACAGGAACTCTGGCTGATCATTTCTTGCCTTCCATAATCAGAATTGGTTCAGGACCAGGGTGCCACAGAGGTTACTGATGCTACCTCAGTTACAACAGCTGAGATGTGTCAAGGGCCAAGTGGCAGAAAGAAAGCAATCTTGCTTTTGTATTGAGATACAAGAGATAATAGGCAGGGATACTGGAGTGGGTGTAATCCTCTACATTCCTCATTCCTGAAGATTTCAAGGCAGCCTGCTTGCAAGTTCAATTTCAGGGGCGAGATGAGAGTGATTTATGGTGACATCTATTAAGCTTTTATAGAACATAATACATGTGTTCTTGCTCTTACTGTAAAATTATTTGTTGCTAATTAGTTAGGGCTGCCAGCTCCTATGTGTGAGACTGTTACACTCCCTTCCCTGTCCTGTTAATTAGCCATCCAGGGTCTCACCCTATCCCAGTGTCCTGGAGCTTTCCTCCCTCTGTACATTTCTTATTTAAACAATGAAGCCTAATTGTTGGCTTTGGTTTATTTTGGATAGTGGTTTAACTTGGGGCAGGGAAGTCCTTGGAGGTAGTCTAACAATGAACAAATGTCAGGTGAGACAAGACAAATCATTTTTTGCACACCATCAGGCATTATGTAAGCATGTTTAACCCAAAAATAGACATCTGTCTTTCATAAGTTCTTTCCATGGAGTACAAAATCCCTGTGGAATAATACAATTAAGCTCTGCAGTACTTGGTTTAAGTCATCCATTTCTGGGTTGCTGGAGTCTGGGAGGGAGGTCTTTGTATTGGAATGACCCATGAATACATGTGCAGCCAGAGGAATGCCTGGGCTGACAGTTCCTTGGCAGCAGTGATGACTGTCTGGCATGGGGCACTGAGATCATCAGCTCTGAGAGAGATGCTTTGAGGTGCTGAAGCTATCATGACAGTGATGGAGCTTGTCCCCAGCCTTGGGGCCGTTGGAGGGGCCCTGGTCTGCCTGCCTGTGGAGTGTGGGTTGAATATAGCTATTGACGTCTTTGTGAGAAAAAGAGGTTAATTCTGTGGGATTTTTCTGAGAGCAGGGAGCCTGTGAATCCAGGCCTGTGAATTCCAGCCAGTGTGAATCTAAAGGTGACAGTCTCATGAAGTCATTATCACATATAATGGCAATAAAAAGAAAAGGTTTTTCCTAAGTACAGTTCTGCACCCAATGAAGCTTGTTCACTCCTCTGCTCAATGAGCCAACAAAACAGGCTCAGGAGACAGAAAATTCCCCGTTTACATTGATTGCATCGTGCGTGCCTCTGCCCACCTCCTGGGAGATGGCTGATTTCACACATCCTCATGACAGAGTAACGTGACTTCATTGACTGGCAAGCAGCTGTCAGTGCAGCGTGCGAGGTGTCTGTGTGTGTGTGTAGGTCTGTGTGTGATGCCCACATGCTGAAATGAAGAGGGAATGGAAAACACAGCAGAGCTGTTGAAATTTAAAGGGAAAGTATGTCTTTATTAAAAGTCACTTGGGAAATGGAAGCTGTTCAAATCAGACCATGTCTCTGAACCCACCAGCCAACCAAGAAAGAGGACTAATTGCAACTTTTAACCTGCTTTGCTTCGGGGCAAGGTTCAGATAATGAATGCTGGAAAGGCAGACTGAAGCACTGAGCTTGGGTTGGTTCAGACAACCAGGTTATTAAGATCTGGGCTCTCTATCCACAGTGCCATACTGGCCCGTATCTTCCTGTCCTTCTCCTCCCCTGCTTCATATTTGAGGCTCCTTTGCATCAGTTTCTTCTCCCCATCTTCACCTCACCCTCTCAGAGCTTATATGGGTCCAGTGAAAAGTGACACTTGACAATATGTTTTGACATTAAATACAAGGATTCATGACATGGGTCCATATTTAAGGGCATTGGAAAGGTCTGAAGGTGACCCTAGTGGTGTTTGTGCATGTGTATAGCAATTTCACTTCTGAGAAATCTTGGATAGAAGACCAAGGGATGAATTAAAGAACCTTTTTGACAAATTCCAGTGATTTTTAATGAACTTTTTTCTTTGGCAACTCTGGATCACTTAATTTGGCAGCATGGTTAAGGGAAAATATGATTAAGACAACTATTTATATTTCTGAAAGTCAGGTGGAGTATGGCAGTTGAATGAGCCGAGTGAGTAATTCTCTCGCTCTGATTATCCAGTGACGACTTGACTCTTAGGATTTGTAGCTTTCCTTTTATTTTCATTGCCACTGCTGTGGTACAGGGACTTCATGAGTATGTTGTTAATGCAGTGATCTCCTAGCTACTCTCTGTGCTTCTGGGTGCATTTAATACACTGTGCATATTCCTACCAGACAATAAGTTGTTGTGGTTGTTCAGTCGCTAGGTCATGTCTGACTCTTTGTGACCTCGTGGACAGCAGCATGTCAGACTTCCTGTCCTTCACCATCTCCCAGAGTTTGCTCAGATTCATGTCCACTGAGTTGGTGATGTTATCTAACCATCTCATCCTCTGCTGCCCTCTTCTTTTGCCTTCAGTCTTTGCCAGCATCAGGGTCTTTTTCAACATACTGCATTTATAATGCCACTCCCTTGTTCAGGAACCTAGATTCTGCTTGTGGAATCAAAGCTAAACCTTCTTACCTTGGGCTCTGTATGATCTGGTTCCATTTAACCTATCAAATCTTCTGTTGAAACTTCTCTCCCACCACCTCTTACTGCACCCTTGATTAAACAGCAATTTTAGTCTCACCATTCTGACTTCATGCTTTTGCTTCTTCTCCTTTATTTCCAACTATTCTAAGAAATCCATTTTTCACATGAAAACCCAGAGCTTTTCTTAATATGTGAAGCCTTTCCTGTAATTACCATTCACATTAACTTCTCCTTTCTTGAGTTCATATCTTTCGAGTAGACAAGTGTTTGGCACTATTTTTCCACTAGTGTTTTGCATTGATCTTAACATTTTATCTACAAGTCTTATCTCCGGAATGATTTTTTTACTTTTGTGATTCGTGATCTCCGTAATGCCACTATGCCATTCTGGTGTAAAGAACACTGAACTTGAAATTGAAAGGTCAAGCTTGGGTTCTGGTTCTATAACTGTCCAGCTGTGTAACCTTGGATGAGCCCCTCAACCTCTGAGCCTCTGCTTCCTTAGCTGTAAAATGAAACTCAGGAAACTGTTCATAGCCCATTCCACAGATCTTTTTCCACGCTCATGTAAAATAACATGTCAGAGTACTTCGTAAGCCTTAAAGTACTCCAGAGCAGAAGGCCCCATTAGTATTATAGTTTGTCTATAATAGTTAATGTTGAATTGAACCCCAAAAATATGTCTGTAAGGCACTATTTATCTTGAACACCAGATTGCTCAGTAGCAGTGGTCACACCATGTAACCATTTATGGTTGCTATATATACTACATTTATACACCATTTATACTACATTTTACTTTTCCGAGTGCCTTTTATTTAGAAAACCATTTTCTTTCTAGGATGCAAGGGTCAGGGATTTCTATTCTCATTTTACAGCGGGAGGAGAGAAATGGAAGTTGGACAGATATATTAAGTGAATTGCTGTAACTCGTGTAGTTAGTCAGCTTCCCAAGTGGTTCAGCAGTAAAGAATTCACCTGCCAATGCAGCAGAAGCTGCAGGAGATGCGGGTTTGATCCCTGGGTCAGGAAGATCCCCTGAAGTTGGAAATACCAACCCAGTCCAGTATTCTTGCCTGGGAAATCCCATGGACAGAGGAGCCTGGCAGGCTACAGTCCATGGGCTCGCAAAGTGTCGGACACGACTGAGCATGCACGCACACACGCATGTCGTAAGTTACAGCAACGATTGGACTGAGGCTTCCTTTCTGCCTCTTCAACCCTGCCTGCAAACTGTGGTTATTTTCATTCACTGCTTCCCCCACCACCACCCTGGCCCCTGCCATGGGGCACTTTCCTCCTTATTTCTCACTTTTCTTCCTCAACAGACATTTCCCCCTGGGTCTTCACTGGTTCTCTCATGGCTCTGGTGAGATCCATCTGGACTTGTATGGACCTCACTCCTGTTCATTGCAATCATGTGCATATTCATCTCAAAATCTAAAAATATTTTATTGTTCCTTCCAAATCCTGTTGGTTCACTCAAGTATTTTATGGTAGGAGAACCTGGATCACATAAGTGACCTGGGTCCCATGTTAAGTCCTAACTATCAGTTCAACCCCATGCAGATTTCATTCCTCCTGAGACATCAAGTTCTCTCTGGAGGTTTGTCCACTCAGTGCTAGGTGAGGCTTCAACCCAGGGCTGACATCATTTAACCACACCCATAGGAACAAATTGCCATCAGCTGATTACTGCCTCCACTTCGGTATACCATAAAATTTAACAATGGCTTATTTTTTATCTTCTGTTATCTTATTTTTTATTGAAATATAATGGATTTACAATGCTCTGTTAGTTTCAAATGTGTATTTATATATAATATATATAGATGTATATGCATATGTATATGTATATATTCTTTTTAAAATTCTATTCCATTACAGGTATTATTGTAAGATATTGAGTATAGTAATTCCTTGTTTATCTGTTTTATGTATAGTGGTGTGTATCTATTAATCCCAGACTCCCAATTTATCCCCACCTCTTTCTCCTTTGGTAACCTTAGATTTGTTTTCTCTGTGAGTCTATTTCTGTGTTATAAATAAGGTCATTTGTATCTTTTTTTAGATTCTGTATATAAGTGATATCGAATGATAGTTGTTTTTCTCTGGCTGATTTCACTTAGTATGATATCTCTAGGTTCATCTGTGCTGCTTCAAATAGCATTACTTCATTCTTTTGATGCCTGAGTAGTATTCCATTATAGGTCTACACCACATCTTTCTATCCATTTCTCTTCTATATCTTTGATATTTCGATAGTGCTGCTGGGAACTTCAGGGCTCATGCATCTTTTTCAATTAGTTTTCCTCTTTTTCCAGATATATGTCCAAGAGAGGGATTGATGGATCATATCATAGCTTTTAGTTTCTGAAAGAAATTTCATTCTGTTCTCTGTAGTGGCCGTACCAATTTACATTCCCACCAGCAATATAGGAGAGTTCCCTTTTCTCCATACCTTCTCCAGCGTTTCTTATTTGTAGATTTGTTTGATAATAATCATTTTAACAAGTGTGAGGTGATACTTCATTGTAGTTTTGATTTTCTTTTCTCTAATAATGTTAAGCATCTTTTCATATGCCTCTTAGTCATCTGTATATCTTCTTTGGAGAAATGTCTATTTAGTTGTTCTGCCCATTTGTTGGTTTTGTTGTTTGTTTTTCTGACACTGAACTGACTGAGCTGTTTGTATATTTGAGAAATTAATCCCTTGTTGATCCCATCATTTTCTTGAATGAATTTTATGTAATCTACTCTGAATATTAGATGTCATTTTAATACTTTAGACCATGCTAATTGCAGCTGTAAGTGGTTATTAACATTTAACAACAGAATTTTTAATCACCCAATATGAGTAGTTTCCTTTGTAATAGTTGCATTGAAACTTTCTCAGGAGAAGGCAGTGTCTAGAAAGGACTTCATTATAAACTTGGGGAACCAGAGCAAGAGCCAGATTAGCCTGACCCAATATAGGATCCTCAACAGGACCCCATGCTCAGTGGGTAGGGATGGTTCTCGCTTCTCTAAAGCAGTGTAATTAGGTAACATGACTTAGCTGTGCACTTTTTATAACAACTCTCCAAAAACTGAATTCGTAGCATTGACTGCAAAGTTTGGAAGTATTCCAGCTGACAAAAGCACACAAAACATGTTCTTGTCCTAAGACAGAGAGGACTGGAACCCAAGCAGCATGACTATCATGTTATAAATCTGCCTTCAGTTCATAAACTGCCTTTAACACAGTGCTTCTTGATGTGAGTTCACACCCCAGCTTTTGCAGCTCATCGGAGATGGAGAGTGTAAATAGGCAGAGGGCACAAGAGATAAATCTGGTAGCTGCAGAGGAAGAGTGATTTGACTTCTGGGCACAGGCTATAGCCATATTCTGCTGACTTCATGCAGTCCTTATCTTCCCTGCCTTCCCCTGTTCTTACACTTTTGAACTATGTGCTGTGTTTGGTTGATAAATATCTATAATGAGAAAGACCAGGGTATAATGAAAATGGCACTGGATTTGAGGGCAAGCAAATGGTTTTGAGTCCTGGCTAAGCTCTGGGAAATTAGCACTTTTACTGTGCCTTGCTGTCTTCATTTGTGAAATAAATAGGTTGTTTAAGGGCCTCAGGCACCCTGGGTTGAGCTCTTGAGAACATTCCATCTGCCTGGAGACTCCAAGGAGAACTTCCCTAGTAAGGTACTGAAGACATTCTGCACAGATTGCTGACTGGAGTGTCTCTGTTTGCCCCCTTATCCATAACAGTGAAGTGAAGGAGAGGCTGGGGCTGTAACGGCTGAGATTTTTCATTAGATTTCTGGAAAATAGATGGAGCGTGGTTGCCATGCTGATACATGAAACATAGAGGAGAGATCTTCAGCTCAGGATATGTCATGGGGATCTGAAGTGGAGGCAAGAGTGCCCTTCGGTGGAAGCTGCAGTGGCTCCAGGCTTGGGATCAGCAAGTGCAGCAGGTTCAGCAGAAGGAAAGAGTGAGAAAGGGCTTAAAACAAGGGAGGCATGAGAGATATACACTCCCATCTCCAACTGGGCAGAGAAGTGGATATATATTTATCTTCATACAAAAAAGAATCTAAAACATTTCTGTGCAGAAATTGCCAGACTGTCATAGAGGATAAAGCCTGGTAGTAGCATGGGTATTAGAACTCCAGAGTACTGTTCTCTTTACTCTGACGTGTTTATACTCTAGCCAAATGGTCCATTGTCTGCCTGTTCATCCTAAAGCAAGGCATTCCTATCTATGTTCTCCCAATGATCCAATTCTTAACTAACCTTCCTTTCTGAAGTTGGCAGTACTGACTGAATAACCCAGGAAATCCTTATTGGCTACCCAGACTTTCTTTTTTCAATATAAATAAGATTCAAGATCCACTCTACATGTGAGGACAATAGCAACTGAAAGAGAAGATCTGAGAGAAAAACTGACCTTGGAGGGTACAGAAACTTTTTGAGTGGAAGAAAATTTTAAAGAAGAAAAAATGTTCTCTGATTTGAGATTTGATACACATAAATCAAAATTGGATAGCTAGGAAAAAGGAATTATAAGATAAGGAACTCATACAAATTAAATCTATGATGGTAGAAATGGAAGTTTCAATCATAGGTATGAAAGATACAAAAGAAATTCTTCCAGAATAAAGAACAAAAAGGCAGAGGCAGACAGAGCTAGAGAAGAAGAGAAAAAGAACTAATTCATGAGAGAGAATTCATACAATTCGATTGTATCAGGAGAAGTGGAATATGATTATTAAGATTTCCAGATAATAATGAGAACTGAGGAAAATGGTAGGAGAAAATTATCAAAGGAAAAACCAAAAATGACTTCCCAGTGTTGAATAAGTACCATAGACTTCAATCTGAGAGGTCTGCTGAGTACCAGCAGGAGAAATGAAAAATCTGTCTGTTTGAATTTTATGCTAGAACAGTCTTCATGGTTAGAGGAGAGAAGTCTTTTGATCTTGTTGCTATGAACATCCTTCTTCAAGTGGCTCACAAGTTCTCTACAAGGCATTAGTCATGAAAAACAAATGTAGACCCAGCACTCACTTAGCCTTGTAATATACAATATTAAGCTGGTCATATCAACATGAAGTGAAATGTTAGTCTCTCAGTCATCTCTGACTCTTTGTGACCCCATGGACTGTAGCCTGCCAGGCTCCTCTGTCTATAGGATTTACTAGGCAAGAATACTGGAGTGGGTTGCCATTCCCTTCTCCAGGGGATCTTCCATACCCAGAGATTGAACCTGAGCCTCCAGCATTGCAGGTGGATTCTTCACCATCATAGTAACATAAATTTTATTTATTGCAGTTCAAGTTTTAGAACCATAAAAGCCTTTATTGTATCATATTGTGAATGGAATGTACATGGCAATAATATTGGCACAGTTGTAGTAAAGGCCAAGCTCAAAGAATAAACCCCAATGTGTGAATGGGGTAGAGAGAAGATAGGAGTGCTAATATGCCCATATATATGCCTTATATACAAAGGGTGTCAGGATACTGGCTGAAATGGAGGTATAGTATGATAGATAATCAATAGAAGAGCTAAAAATTAATACAGCAGTTAATTATTGGACTGAGTAGGAGGTAGTATGAGCAAAATCCTCTTCTAATAAAGTGGAGAATCAATAGAGAAGTCTTAAATTGGGAAAACAATAGCTTATTAATTAGAGTTATGGCAATCACCCCTAGAAAACCAAAATCCAAATTGTATTATATTGATTTCCCAAGAGAGTAAGACCAAGGACAGGGAGGAGAATGGAAGGGTACAACTTTTTTCTTAAGGCTCTTGCTTTTTTATCATGTGCATGTATTACTTTCCTTTTTCTGAACATTAAAAGATATGAGTTCCTTTCTAACTTTCAGAGTTTCTGTTTGTAAAGATACAACCTAACAATAAGCCACATGAAATAGCTAATGTTTGTCTCATTTGGGTCTGCAAACATGAAAAATTCATTTGGTTCAACCTAAATAGAATTCTTGCCTGGAAAAAGCCATGGACGGAGGAGCCTGGTAGGCTGCAGTCCATGGGATCGCTAAGAGTCGGACACGACTGAGCGACTTCACTTTCACTTTTCACTTTCATGCATTGGAGAAGCAAATGGCAACCCACTCCAGTGTTCTTGCCTGGAGAATCCCAGGGACGGGGTCCTGGTGGGCTGCCATCTCTGGGGTCACGCAGAGTTGGGCACGACTGAAGTGATGTAGCAGCAGCAGCAGCAGCAAATAGATTTCAGATTTTGGACTTTAACGTGGATATGCCTTAATATGAATATCCAGTACATGAGCAAGCCAGTGACATTCTGGCAATTTGGAAATGTCTTAATTCATTACTCAACAACACCCTTCTTTCTAACCAACATTTCAAACCCTTTCAACTTACAGGGGAAAATTCAAATGGCACATCCTACAACCCTATACCCTGTATTTAAAGAACTTACTTTTTCTTCTAAACATGCCCAAGTCACAACCCTGTATTTCAAACATCTGTCATTGTGAGTTTTACACTCTTCCTTGTACAACTGTTATCTGTGTACTTTGTGTCTTGTCTGCCTATTAGACTACAGTTCCTTTAGGGGAAATATTTGTGTTCTATTGGGAGAGACTGCCTGGTGGGCTGCAGTCCATGTGGTTGCTAAGAGTCGGACACAACTGAGCGGCTTCACTTAGACTTTTCACTTTCATGCATTGGAGAAGGAAATGGCAACCCACTCCAGTGTTGTCGCCTGGAGAATCCCAGGGACTGGGGAGCCTGGTGGGCTGCCGTCTATGGGGTCGCGCAGAGTCGGACACAGCTGAAGTGATTTAGCAGCAGCAGCAGCAGCAGCCTGGTTTTAAAGACAGTTCTAACTTGCCTTGCCCACTTTCCAGCTATAGGGCTTTGGGCAAATTGCTTAACATCTCCAAGACTTATTTCTCCCAACCTCCAAATGAAGATAGTGATGTCTCTTCTTACATCCAGTAGGATGTCTGAATAAGAAATTGTATGCCCAAGGCTTGACATAACACCTCGTATGTAGTGGATATACAATTAATGACCATCAGCCTGACTTCCTCTTGCCCTTTTTCACCCTTGAACCTTCCCCAGCATCAAACACAATTCTTTACACATAGAAGCTTAAATGGTGAAATGAGAAAGAAAAAAAAAAACAAAAAAAGGTATGTTGGAGTGAAAGATGCTGAAAGTATTGAAAAATCCTTTAAGGAAAACAAAATTAGCCCTACCTTTGAGAATACAAGTTTTCCAGTAATCATATTGAAGAGGATTTAGCATAGTACTCTGTTCAGTATATTGTATAGTAACCCATCCAGAGATGGAAAACACTTGTGATGCACCCAAAAACGTTGTCTGTGATCCTTTCCTTTTCGTTCATCACATATCATGAGCTCTACTACTCATTGCCTTTCTGTGGAATTGAGGCAAATCTACAGCCATGGAAAGCAGCCTGGGAAGCTGGCAAGGAATGCTAGAACTCATGAAGTGCCCACTGGCTCCCACTGTTTCTTAGGCTAAGTGCTTGCCCCATTCTCTTGGGTTCAGAGCTTTCCTCATGAAGAAAAACTTGCTTTTCTAGAATTGTCTCAATGACTCCAAGGAACCTTTACTGAATGGCCCCACCTTCAGAACACTTGTGTGGCCCCTGTCATCTCTGTTTATCACATTCTGACCACATTGTCATTATATCTGCATTTCTCTTACCCTTACTAGAGTATGTGCACAGAGAAGATACTCAATATATTTAAGCTCAGATAAACTGTCCGCAATTAAGACATAGAGTAAGGAGGCCACTGAATGCACACTGGTGTGTGTGTGTGTGTGTGTGTGTGTGTGTGTGTGTGTGTGTGTGTGTGTGTGTGTGTGTGTGTGTGTGTGTATGTGAATTAACCCCACCAAAAACGAAACATGTCATTCACAATGGAGCTTTCATTCAGAAGTACATTGGTAAAGGCCAGCTAACTTGAAAAAATCAGTTAGGAATATATAGTGGCTACCAGTTAAAATTATTGAAGAAACGATGGTTTCTGTTTGGAGAGCATAGAATGGAGGATCCCAAATGATAAAACAGACATCAGCATAGACCCCTCAAATGGAAGATGATGCACAGCTTGGGAGGAGGACGGAGGGCATTAAAGGGGTGTTTTCCATCCTCAGAAGCAGGTAGAGCATTAGGGCTTAGGGACACAGGGTTGGAGAAGTAGGCAGATAAGCCTGTCTGGCCCACCTGCCAGAATCTTGTACATCACTCTGCATAATTATTCTTGAAAATACAAACATTGCTGGGGCTGACTGACAAGTATTGTTCCAGCAGGGAGGGCTGTCAGGGCAAATCAATCCAACTTTACCACATGCCAGAGTGTAGAACAGATATAATTTTGGCTGTTAGGGGCTGTCAAAGCGAAGGATGTGCCGTATGTGTATTTTGAAGTGTGGTGTTCCCTTTAGTCTAACAGCTTGAAAGATTTCTGGGGCTTTCCCCCTCTCTGGCTGTTTTCTACAAGAAGTTTTGAGTATTTTAATTTAAATAACTCAAGTCTTTCATCTAATGTGAATTTCAGGTTAGACAAAACCCAATCTTACCTTTCTTCCCATAGCTGCTCTGCACATGGTATTAAAATTTGATTTAGGAGGAAAAGGTCCTTTGCTGCCATTGGATGTCATAAGGGGTATCCAAGTAGGTACCTGGTACACTCCCAGCAAGGCAAACTTTCCTTATAAGAGTCTTTTTTGTCCATCACTAGACCCAGTGCAAGGCTTAACCTGAAGGGTCCCACTGGGCCTCTTGGGAATCCCTCAAAGTCTACTTCCTCCTTCAGTGGTCCAGCATCAAAGCTGAGGCCCTTAGAAGATAATTCACTCAAAGTCTTTCCTCTCTCTGAATTTTTCTGCTTCATCAATCTTATTGGATTCCCAGTGACTTCCCCAGTCATCTGTCCCACTAGATTTCTTTTCCTTCCTTCTCTCCTTTTTCTCCCCTTCCTTCCTATTTGTGGTACCTATTTAATTTCTTACTTTCTACTATTCTCCTTGGGGTTTCCCAGGTGGTACTAGTGGTAAAGAACCTGCCTGCCAATGCAGGAGATGCAAGAGACAAGAGTTCGATCCCTGGGTTGAGAAAGTACCCTGGAAACGAGGAAATGACAACCTATCCAGTGTTCTTGCCTGGAGAATCCCATGGGCAAAAGAGCCACAGTCCATGGGGCCGCGAAGAGTCAGACACAACTGAGTGACTGAGCACGCACATTCTCCTTAACTTACAGACACCCTCAAATCTCTCCCTCCTCTAAATCTCCCCAGTACCCATCCCTGAGAGCCACTGTGTCATCCCTAGACCCGCCTGTCTGTCCCTGCCCCAACCCTCCACTTGTGCAATCTCCACTCACCACCTCCACTTCCTAACCTCTCACTTACTCCCCGGCCCCCGAAGTCTGCCTTCTGCTCTCTTCTGGCTCATCCTTGGCCCTTTCTCCTGCCTCTCACATCTGTCCGCTTTGGTCTTGTTCTAAGGCTCCTTGTTTTCTGTCTGTCCCTGAAAACATCAGGATTAGTCCTTGGTGACTTCACCTGTTCCCTTTGGGGTCACAGACTTGATCTCAGCCTCCCTGTGGTCTGTCACCCTGAGCTATGTGCATTTCTTGGACAGGAGACTGGAGAGGAAGGATGGATGAGTGGCTGGATGGAGCCCACCTTCCCTCTCAGCATGGGCCTCTGTGAGAGGGAGGTCGGTAGTTACTTCTAAACTTGCCCCTCTGCCTCTAGTTCGACTACTGCCAGAATCGTTTGTTCTTGTCACTTTTCTTCCACGCTCAAAAGTCTTCTAGATAGAACTTACATATAAAACAAATCCAAGGATTCACTGATGATGGAACATGAATGTGCTGAAGCAGACCTAAAATACTGTTTAATCTAAACTCTTTGATTTAAAGACAACAAAATGAAGGCAGAAAGCAGTGAAGTCATTTGTCCAAAAGTCTGGACTTGTTTATAAGGACTTCAAGGCCTTCTGTGATCCAACCTCATCCTCCTTTTGCTACATATTGTCTGCTCCTTCTCTTTAGGAAAAAAATAGGACAAATCACAACTTCTTAAATAGCACTGTGGGCTTTTTCCTCATCCTCATCCTTGCTTTTTCTCTTCCCCCTCCTTAAGTGCCCTCTTCTCTACCATTCTCATCTCTTGTTCACTCACTCATCTATTTTTGCATGTTCATGTTATTATTTATTCATAAAATAGTATTGATTGCCTAATATGTTGTAGGCCCAGCAGTGGGTGTGGAAAATTACATCTCTTCTTTAACCCCATCTCCAAAGCATTCCTTAGTAAGCCCATAGACATTGATTTTTATGCCATTATGATGATAAGCACTCTGGACTCCCTTTATAGTGTTTGACTGAGGGTGGTTTTTGTGTCATATGTTTTTTCCTTGTTGAGCTCTGCCATAAGAAATATTTTTAGGATGCTTACTATTTACACTACAGATGTTGTTAAAGACATTGATTTTCAATGTAAAATCCATTTGATGTATTCCTTTCTTTTTTTTTTTTTGATGTATTCCTTTCAAAACTAAATTCCATGAAAAATTTTACTTATCATAGGAATTTCTGTGCTCTTACTTATGAGTAGTCAAAATTTTATAAATTATTGTGTTTCCCTCTTGGCTTCTGGGTCAGGAAACTCAGAGTCAAATTATGGCAATTTTAATAGCTATGTGGAACCTTAGAATCTGCACATTTGCATTTCTACTTATCTCGTTTTAGCCTTCTTTTCTGTTTTCTCTGATTTGAGTTCTTATTTAAGTTTTTCTTTTCCCTTGCATGATTGCATAAAGTACCTGAAATTGCTTTAGTCATGTCCAACTCTTTTGTGACCCCGTGGACTATAACCCACCAGGCTCCTCTGTCTGTGGGATTCTCCAGGCAAGAATACTGGAGTAGATAGCCATGCCTTCCTCCAGGGATTCTTCCTGACCCAGGCATCGAACCCACATCTCTTATGTCTCCTGCGCTGCCAGGTGGGTTCTTTACCACTAGCGCCACCTGGGAAGCCCTAAGAATACTGGAGTGGGTAGCCATTCCTTTCTCCAGGGGACCTTCCTGACCCAAAGATCAACCCTTTGTCTCCTGCATTGCAGGCAAATTCTTTGCCATCTGAGCCACCAGCAAAGCCCAGGCTATAGTACATGCTTAATACAGGTTTGTTGAACTAAAGTGATAAATGTAGACCCATGATCCCCAGGTGGGCAAATTCAAGCTCACTTTCTCTTTCACTTTGTCTATTGTAAGAAGGCCAAGGAAAGATAAAGTGTTGTAGTGGAAAGAATTTAAACTCTGCCTGTTACCAATTGTATAATACAAATTCAGTTCAATTCAGTTCAATTCAATTCAGTCGCTCAGTCGTGTCAGACTCTTTGTGACCCCACGGACCGCAGCACACCAGGCCTCCCTGTCCATCACCCACTCCGAGAGTTTACTCAAACTCATGTCCACTGAGTCAGTGATGCCATCCAACCATCTCATCCCCTGTTGTCCTCTTCTCCTCCTGCCTTCAATCTTTCCCAGCATTAGAGGTTTTCAAATGAGTCAGCTCTTCACATCAGGTGGCCAAAGTATTGGAGTTTCAGCTTCACCATCAATTCAGACGAGTTATTTAGCACATGTGATCCCCTCCTTGTTACTTTAATCTGAAAATGGAAATAAGGATACCCTACTAGATTGCTGTGAAGATTGATAACCCTCGTAAACCTCTCAGCACATTTCCAGGCCCTTAATAGCAATCAGCACATATTAGGGTCTCTCTCTTTCCTTCCTATTTCCTTGTTTCATTGGAAATTGCACTTGGAAAAAGATAAGTGGATTGCTCTATGACCACAAGTTAGTCAATTAATTGTAGTGTCATCTGTAAAATAAATGTAACTATTGACCTCATTCAGAGGGATATGAAAATTAATCGATGGTAATGCACATTGGGATTTTTTGCTGAAAATTGCTTAAGAATGGCTCAGTATTGTTACATGTTTTATTTTATCATTAATGTTATTTCTGAATATTTGGCTTTGTCTTGTCCTGGTGTGTTTTACATCTCTGGTCTTAATCACGTTTATTTTCAATATTATCCAAACATATCTTAATAATAAAAATATAGATGAAATTCAAAACCATAGTTCCCATCTTTCATATAAATTAACTTTTTCAAGGTGGATGATTTAACCTGTTTCAATATGCTCCTTATGATATAGACATTAAGATATTTAGTAAATAATTTTTGTTACTTGCATTTAAAATCAAGCTCAAGCATTTTTCATAGCTTTGGCATCCTACTTTATGCACTCATACTTTATGTTTATTGGCCATTTTGTAATGATATTCTTCATTATGAGATACTTGATCCATTTCGGATGATAAATGTGAATGTCTCAAGTATTTCTAGTTGAAGAGATGATTAACTGAATGATCTACCTGTTTTCACTTTACTGGCAGGGAATGCTCACTGCATGCAATCTCAAATAGGGGCTTGTGTTACAGAGTCCAAGGTCACTCTCCTGAGAGTTAGGGGATCTGAGTTCTAGCTTGGTCACTTTCTAGCTGTGTGACCCTGGGAGAGTCACTTCACCTCTCTGAGACTCACTGGCCAACTGTCAAACATGAGGGAGTCGGTCTCAGTGATCTTTAACTTGTGTTTCCATCACAGCATCTGGTCCTCTGCACTGGAACTGCTGAGGCGGGCTGTACATTTAGGTTTGTAGGGAAACATAGAGATTCCTCCTAATACAGAACATTATTTTCTGGGGTATATTATTTATACAGGCCTACTCACAAATATAAGATGTCTTTCCTTTTAACTGCAGAGTAGTTGGCATATATTAAAGATTCCATGAATGTCTCAATTTAAGGTCCATGTGATGAGTAGGATATGTCCAGGGGGACAAGGTTCTCTGTGAAACTCTATTACTAAGGAAATGGGAGGATATGTTTCCTATTTCAACCTTAAATGGGTGGAGTGATATTTATTTATTCGTTTTGTTAGTTTTAGATTTAGTAGTAATGAATGTAGACCTGGGTTGAACTATAGACTGCATGTATATATAGGATATTTACTTCTGGGAGAAGTTGATACTAGGAATTTTATTTAAACCATCTGAAACTACAAACATCTCCAACAACTACTGAAACTTCTTTGTGGCAGAACGCATTTTTCAGTGGCTGTAATGTGATGCTAATGCAAAACTAGAAATCTACTCAGTTCTGGTACTTAGGAAGCAAATGCCCAAGTGCAGTGAATTTCCACCCTGGAAAATTCCATTAATGATAAAGACATCCACAATATTTAGTCCCTCATCTCAATTATTACTTCTGGTCATCAATTTCTCCCTGATTCCATAGAGTAGATTTATTTGTACAATAATCTAATCACACCCTTTGTTTTGACTATATGAACATACAAAATCAGTTTGCAGACCACAGGAGTTTGGTGGTCTCTACACCACACACACCCCTTCTGGGTACTCCTATCTTTGGCAAGGTGAATTTTAAAAAGGTACTTTTTATAAAAAAAAAATTATTTAAAGAAATCAACTATTGTCTTGATGTTTTCCCCTTCAAATCTAAGAAGCTATTTATGGTAGAGTCTGGGTGTTTCATTTATTTATTTTTGTTAGTTATTCATATTGGGTTTGACGTGGTTTTACTTGAGTCTCCAAAGTTAAAAGCAGAGCTTCGACTAACCTAAGAAATAAAGAATGTAAAAAGTTTTAACATGCTTACCCGATAGCTTATTTATCATGGAATCTTTGGGCTTCCGTGGTGGTTCAGATGGTAAAGAATCCACCTGCAGTGCAGGAGATCTGGGTTCAATCCCTGGGTTGGGAAGATCCCCTGGAGAAGGGAACATTTACCCACTCCAGTATTCTTGCCTAAAGAATTCCATGGATAGAGGAGCCTGGTAGGCTACAGTCTATAATGTTGCAGAGTCAGGCACAACTGAGTGACTTTCACTTAGACTCACTTGGCCCAAATGCTCCTAGGACTCTTTAAGGCAGTGTTACTCAAAGCGCCTGTCCACAGTGAGATTGTCTCAAATAGAAACCAGTGCGTTCCTTTTTTCATTAAGAAAGTCTTGGGACTTCCCTGGTGGTCCAGTGATTAGGACTCCACACTTCAAGTTCGATCCCCAGTCAGGGAACTAAGATCCTGTATGTGTGCAGCTTGCCCCCCACCAAATAATGATAATAATAACATAAAATTTTAAAAAAGAAAGTCTTACTCCCAAGAAAAAGTCAGCTAAATGCCATGCAAACAGCCAAACCAGATTTCCCAATGCCTTTCCTCTTAGCTGCATTGCTGAAAGACACAAGACGAACGGCAGCTGAGTGTTTGTACAACTTGGGCAAACTATTAATACTTCACCCGTCTGTGCCTCGGGCTCTTAGAATGCTGGTATCAGGAGGTAGAGGGAAAATGTGAGCAAGGAGCTCAGTGAGTGAGTGAGGTAGCCAAGATGTCATAGTGAGGGGCCCAACGTGGTACAGGCTGATGGCTCCCTAAGACAGATGCTTTCAACTGGTTGCGGCTCTAGCAGGAGATGGTGGGGTGTGGGGGGTGGTGGGTCATGGTCAGACATCATGCCCAAAGGCCTTGATGTACCTGGGAATGAAGGGTGGGGATGGCTTTCATTTGAGAGGACTGGAGGGAGAAGTCATGGGTGTCCTCAGGCACATTATGGTGGTGGTGTTTTAGCTGCTAAGTCATTTTGTATCTGACTCTTTTGCAACCCCATGGAACTGTAGCCTGCTGGTCTCCTCTGTCCATGGGAATTCCCAGGTAAGAATGCCTGAGTAGGCAGTCATTTCCTTCTCTAGGGTATCTTCCTGACCCAGGGATGAAATTTTCCTGACCTGCATCTCCTGCATTGGTAGGCATATTCTTTACTGCTGAGCCATCAGAGAAGCGCGTCCTCAGCAAAGCCAAGGTTTTATTGGAGCTGAGGAGGTAAAAAGAAGTTTAAGGAGAGATTTAGGATACAGGGACGTACTGGATGATGGGCATTTCGCCCAGAAGAACTGATGGAAGGACTTGTGAGGGAGATGAAGGGGTTAGCATTGGCTCTGCTTGGGGCAATTATGAGCAATTCAGCGGTTTGAGGCTGGATAAAGAGGGATGGTCTGAGAGGGTACTGAGGAATTCCTTTGGTGATTGAGGGAAACGGGCAATGAGGCAGTTTGGGATATGTTTCAGTGCTCTCCTGGAGGAGAATGGGAAGAAATTCTTAGCTCAAGTATGTGATAGCTTCAGACTAGTTGTTCTTCCTACTGCTGACATCTTGGAGAATTGAGCTTTTTTATTGCCTGCACATTCAATAGAATTATTGTCAGTTAACTGAAATAATAAAACTGAACAGTATTTGTCTCTTGCTTCTATTATCATTTGGCACATTTTCCAACAAATATTTGGATAGCACCAGCTGTGTGCAGAACACTACGAAACCCTGGCAGAAATGCAAATACAGACAAAAACTTGTTACCTGTGCCCCTCAGTGGCTTCCAGTCTTAGAAAAGAGGAATTCCTTCTATTTAGACGGAGTACATTGGCAAAAGGCCATTATTCGTGTAATCTACTATATCCCAAACATAGCAAAGCAAATTAATGCAAAATAGCCATTTTCTTAAAAGATGTGTCTACTGCCTTCAAGGCCAGTGTGGTAAAACTGGTCTCATCAATTTTAGCTTGGAAGATGATGAAGTTGTGGCTTTATCTATAGCTTTAGAAAGTTATTTCCCATCAACCTTTTTTACTCCTTGGAATGAAAGAGAGGGTGGGGGGGGTGGTGGGGAGGGATGGGGAGAGAGGGAGGAAAGGAAAAAAAAGGAAAAGGAAGGAAAGAAGGAGAAAGAAAGGAGAGAAGGGAGGAGGGAGGTAAGAAAAGTGTAAATCAAATGCAAAAAAAAAGTTAAATACTAGCCTTGATCTGGTTAGAGTGTAAAGTAAATCAAGTGGCAATTTAATTCTCAGTGAACATATGACAACCGTGGAGTTAAATATTAGATTTAAATAGGGCAGCTAATTCTCTGCCAGAATTACATTCATCTCTTTATATGGGCACTCTTCCTAATGAACACATCTTTCCCCTCTTAAATTCAGGCATTGCTGCTGGAGCATGAGAAATTAATATACATTCTTAGATTCATTAATAATGTTGCTCATAAAAGACCTTTTGATTTTTATCACCCTGAGTTCCCAGAGGCCCAAGGAAGCAGCCATAGCTCCAAACTGCATGAATTATCAGGGGTAAAATCCTATTAAAGCAAAACCTTAATCACCACTTGCACTTTATATCAAGTTGTATCTAAGAAGAAACTGTATATATCATATCCATCAACCTAGCATGGACAAATAAATGGTATTACAGTCCTTCCACAGAATATTACAAAGTAGAAGCAAAAGAAGTACTACTATTACTACACACAGTGTAATTCAGTCTCAAGAACAATGTTGAGAGATAGATGTAAGACAGGGAAGGATGCATGTAATATGACTCCATTTATTAGCTTCAAAACAAGCAACAGTCTCTCACTGGGGAGATGTCAGTGGTAGCAAACCAACGAGGGAAATGATTAACACAAAATTCAGGATAGTGATTATCCCTGGGAGGTGAGTAGGAAATGGGTATAATCCAGAAAGAACACAGTGGTGCTTCAAAAGTACTAGTGATGTTCTATTTCTTAATGGAGTGGTGACTTCATGGGTATTCATGTTATTATCATGATTAAAACTGTATTGATAAGCTTTGTATTTTCTTTGGAATTTTGATAATTTGAACTGGCTGTTGAACTAAGCAGAAAGGAAGCTGGGAGGTTATTTTTACCTTTTACTCTCTTACTTACATACTTCCCTTTCTTTCATCACACTTAGCATAACTTACTACTGAAACAAGAACTTTCTGGTGCAGAAGAAAAGTTACAGACTCTGGGTTCAGACTAACCTGAGTCCACATCCCAATTCCTCCATTCCCACACTATGAATCATTGAAATTCCTGCAGACTCAGTTTCCCCATGTCTAAAATGTAGGAAAGAATGCTTCTAAGAGTCCAATGAGAGAATATTGTTGACTGCACATTCCAAGCTCTAGAGGGACTCACAGTCTCTTTTTTCAGTATGCCACTCAGGGATGAGAAGCTCAGAAATGCCTGGTGGCAGTGACCCAGTGGAAGCCCTGGGCTCGGGGCTCCAACGCTTGACGTGCTGGGTGATGAGGCCCAAGCTCACACTGTGGAGTCCTCTATCCTCTGCAGAGTCTCTTTTCGGGCTTCTTCACCAGCTTTGTCCTGAGAATCATTCACTTGCCTCCCACTGTGCACTACTGGGCTCCCAAAGAACCACCTTGGGACCGCCTCCTGCCTCCTCCAGGAAGATGATGGCTGAGTGGCAAGGGCCACCTCAGCTCTAGATGAGAGGAATAAATCGTCCCCCTTCCCCTGATGCTTCTGTGCATGTCTCTTCTTGGCTTTAGACAGCCAAGGCTAGAACCCGCTCTTAGAAAGGAGCTAAGGAAATTAGCCTTTAGCACAATTGGCTAGACATTTCTGGTCTAAATGGAAGGAGTCACCAAAACTCAACCATGGAGCCCACCACGTGAGGAAGCAAAAAGTGAGGTGAGGACACAGCCTTCATCAGCAATGCACAGATCCTGCATTTTCCCTTCGTGTCCTCTGAGCCTGTCTCCCTCAATAAGCTGAAGGGGCTTAACAAAGGCTTAGGGCTTCCTAGCTAGCTCTCTGCTTTTCCCACTAGACATAACTGATGAATATATGCAAAGCATCTGGCTTATGAGAGACCTGCCATTCATATCCATCCCCTTCTCAATTCTCCCCTTTCTTGGTCCATAAAGATCATGAATGATGTTTTGCAGCCCACAGCTAAGTGATTCCTTTGGTTCTATCAAAAACAGTGATTCCATTCTGGAGAGCAAGCCTAAACCACCGACTGCCTGGAAGCCCTTTGGGTGGACCTTGAGGATAGATGCTGAGTTTATCCTCCAGTTTTCTATGTGCAGAGGAGAGACTTTAGGCCTGTGAGCTCAGGATGCAACCTGCCGACTCCTGCCCTTTGCCTTCAGCTCTGGCTGCCTCGATTCCAATTTCCCTTCTGTCTTTGTCTTACAGTTGTTCAGCACATCAAGCGACACAACATTGTCTTGAAAAGAGAGCTAGGTGAAGGAGCCTTTGGAAAAGTTTTCCTCGCTGAATGCTATAACCTCTGTCCTGAGCAGGACAAGATCTTGGTGGCTGTGAAGGTAAGCGAACACTCCAGAATGTCTCATTACCCATGATCACTACTCACGTGTGGAAGTGTTGCTTTATTTTATTTTATTGCAGTGACCATTTCAGGAGCAAAGTACATCTACCATGGTGGATGTGTCCAAATTCCTTTAAGTGATGGACAGTGGGAAGGATGTTTGGGGCACAGGGACAACGGGTTCTGCTCAGGAACATATTTCCAGCCTGCAGGCTGTGGATATCTCTGAGTTGATCTCCCCAGTCAGTGTTAACTGAACTCTGGACAGAGGTCATTGGGGTCAAACACAATCCACCCCACCAAACTTGGAGACTTCACTTTCTCCTCAGATTGCTCGGAGCGTGTCCAAGTTCAGCTGGAGCTTGTCTCGTGTTCAGAAGACCTGGAAAGGACACTGTGGCCTTCACTTTCCTCTCTCAGCCTCATTTCTACTGAGAAGTTTTGTTATGTACTTACTTTGTCCCTTCCAAATATCTCCAAGGCCCTAGACATGGCATCTGGAAGGGAACATCTCTGGGGGATGGATCTTACCGCCCTAGGAGACACGAGATTTTATTGAAATACAGAAGTCTGAAAATCTTTTGTCATAACCATTTTTCCATAAACTCTAAAAAGGAGACCTGAGGAATCCCCTGGCAGTCCAATTGTTGTAAAGCTCCGTGCTTCCATTGCAGAGGATACAGGTTCAATCCCTGGTCAGGGAACTAAGATCACACATGCTTCATGGCATGGAAAATAAAAATAAAATAATAAATGCCTATGTGTTAGATTACAATAATTTTTTAAAGGAGACCTCATTTTCGATATGGAGAAGGAAATGGCAACCCATTCCAGTACTCTTGCCTGGAAAATCCCACAGATGGAGGAGCCTGGTGACTATAGTCTATGGGGTCGCGAAGAGTCTGACACGACTGAGTAACTTCATTTTCGCTTTTCACTCTCATGCATTGGAGAAGGAAATGGCAACCCACTCCAGTATTTTTGCCTGGAGAATCCCAGGGACAGAGGAGCCTGGTGGGCTGCTATCTGTGGAGTTGCATAGGGTCGGACACAAATGAAGCAACTTAGCAGCAGCAGCATCTTCAATAAAATTGTTAAGTAATTAGCCTCCAATTAAAATAAGTAAATTTATATTTTAAAAAAATTAACATTATTGAAAGGGCTGAAATTTCCACTGGACCCTCTAAATCATAAGGATTAACACAAATAGCACAAAAAACTTCAGCGTATCTTTTACATATGCACTGTAAACATGTTTAAAAAAATCACCAAGGTACAATTTATGTAAAACACTTAAGAGAGGCATGTGTTTATAAAATGAATTAAGGGCCAAATGAATAAGTATGTGGCTAATGTAATAAAATGTAACTTTGTGACCTAACGTAAGATGATTGAGTTTTGGGTTTTATTTGTTCATTTGGCCAAACAGAAAGTATTTGTACAAGTGGCATTTATTTCCTCATTATAACCAGGACAACTTTCTTTGTGAGTTGATGGATGTGTTTTATTTATTTATTTATTTTTCTGATCTTTTAATGCTTTAACTTTTGTTCGTTTTTAATTGGAGGATAATTGCTTTACAGAGTTGTCTTGGTTTCTGCTGTATACCTACGTGAATCAGCCATAAGTATATATGTGTCCCCTCCCCCTTGAACCCTTCTCCCATGCCCTCCCCATCCCACCCCTCTAGGTTGCCACAGTGCACTGAGCGGAGTCCCCTGTGTGACCCAGCAACTGCCCACTAGTTTTCTGTTTTACATAGGGTACTCTGTATGTTTCAGTGCTTCTCTCTGAAGCGGTCTCACCGTCTCCATCCCTCATTGTGTCCACAAATCTGTTCTTTATGTCTTCTTCTCTATACCTGCCCTGCAAATTGAGCTGAGGTGGATGAACCTCATTTCATCCTATTATACAGAGTGAAATAAGTCTGAAAGAGAAAAACAAATATTGTATATTGACACATATATAAGGGAATCTAGAAAAATGGTACTGAGGAGCTTTTCATTTTTTAAAAGAGATATGTATTCCATTACTGTTGTACTCAGCCTTAAAATACTTCAAAATATGCTTAATGGGTAACCGAGGAGAGAAATAAAATGATTCTTGAACTTTCCCAACCTGCAGACTAAACATAGTTTCTGTTACAGTTCATCCTAATGAAACACCATGCATTTGCTTTCCTTGCCATCAAAAGTAACTAAGCCGAGTGGCTCAGATACACTTAAACTCTCAGGAAAGGCTCCTAAAAAGCTATACTTTGGGGTGAATAAAGGACAGGCCTTTCTAGGGATGAGAAATGTAATATCTATGGAATAAACATCATCTCACTAAGATAGGCAAGTGGAGGGGGTAGTGAGACAGAGGAGAGAAGAGGGGAAAGAAGATGCAGGAGAGAATCAAGGTCAAGCGGGGTGAGTGGAGTGAAAGGAGAATCCTGCAGGGACCCTGAGGATGTTTAATTCCTGCTGCTGAGAAGGCTTCCTCTTTTCTTTCATTTACTCAAAAAGTTTGTTATTTTTTTTAAAGCACAAAATGTTCAGAACATTTGGCAGTGTTATATCTGCAGTCTTCGCTTTCTTCTGCTGTTATCTTTTTTTTCCCCCTTTGGAAAAATGGGACCAAAAGGTGCCTCTATTTTTGGAGATTCAGAGCCTGATATAAGGATAGAGCTGGAAGACATTCTGGGAACATGTAACCCCAATCTCGCATGTGTCATAGACAAGGACAATGAGGGCCCTGGGGCCAAGTTCTGGGCCATGTTTCCCACTGATGTTTGGAGGCCATCCAGGAAACTGTTCACTTCATGAGGTCACAAGGTGAAAGCTTTGAATGTGAGAAAATCGTAGGAGATGAGGGAAACCTAGAGGATAGTGTAGGAATAGCTGAGAGGCCTCAGCTCGGTAGTGTGTGCTCAGTTGCTTCAGCCGTGTCCGACTCTTTGCGCCCCCATGGACTGTAGCCAGCCAGGCTCCTCTGTCCATGGCATTCTCTAGGGAAGAATACTGGAGTGGGTTGCCATGCCCTCCTCCGGGGGATCTTCCCAACCCAGGAATCGAACCCACATGTCTTATGTCTCCCGCATTGGCAGGTGGGTTCTTTACCACTAGTGCCATGTGGGAAGCCCTCAGCTTGATAGAAATAGACTCAAAATTTCTCAGCGGGTATCGCCTTTCACGTTCCTGTTATTTCTAATTCTGCGCTTGCTCCTCTGTACTTCTTGCAGTGTCCTTAAGGAGCCAGTGCTACACAGCTAAATCCAGGGCACCTTTAACTCAGACATCACTTTTCCTTCCAAACGCATGCTAAACAGGATTTCAGAGCTTAATCTAGTAAAGATGAAGGATTAGCCAGTGTCAGCAATGTTCAGCCGATGGTCCTGCCCACAGCATACTTCCCATCACTACTGTTGGTGCTGCTGCTGCTGCTGCTGCTGAGTCGCTTCAGTCGTGTCCGACTCTGTGCGACCCCATAGACAGCAGCCCACCAGGCTCCCCCGTTCCTGGGATTCTCCAGGCAAGAACACTGGAGTGGGTTGCCATTTCCTTCTCCAATGCTTGAAAGTGAAAAATGAAAGGGAAGTCGCTCAGTCATGTCCGACTCTTCGCCACCCCATGGACTGCAGCCTTTCTTTAAATCCCGATCACAGCCCTCATCCCATGTTCAACCCAGACCCAGGCCCCAGTCCCCATGAACCTCCTGGCTTTGCCAAATAATTATTTGCAGATTAACAACCCACGATGAGTGTTTGCTCTTTAATCAAAACTGCTGAAAAAGAAAACAAAGAAAACTTGTCCCTTTATCTCAAGTAGTGAGAAAAAAATACCCACAGCTTAAAGAGTCATTTCAACTTCAAGGTTGTACACCAAAGAAATCTCATCTCCCTTACCTCAAATGTAGCCTTTTGTGGAAATCAGAGGCTTTGCTTACCTTGGCCGGAATGATTTCAAGCTTCAGTGGGGCGGGGGCCCATTTTAACTGTGAGATCCAGAGGCCACAGCCACGCAAGAAACAAGTCCGATTTTTCATGGGCTCTGGGATGAATGGGATCAGAATAACACATGGAGCTGCCTCTTGCCAGCCTGACCTGCTCATTTTTAGGCATGTGGGCCAATTGTAAGTGTATTCAAAGACTATCTGAGAAGTCTGGGAGGAAAATGTCTATGGTGCCTTGCTGACCACAATAAAGGAATTTTTTTAAAAAGGAACTGAACGTGGCCTCCAGGGCCTCCATAACCTGTCACCTTTGAGGAGTGGCTGCCGGGGCTGCTTCTCTTCCATTGGAGGCACCCAGGGATGTTTGACAGACTTTCTGCCTGTTGCCTAGCAACCCCTGCAGCATTGATTATGCATGCTAAGAAATAGCAGCCATTGTCCTCTTTCCTTCTCTAGAAGGAGCTGACTGGTTTGAAATCCAAGGTTTTGCATTCAGACTGACAGATGTCAGGTTCCTGTAAATTTTGACGCTGCTTGTTCCAAATGACTAAAGAGCTTGAGGGATCCGCAGAAGTCAGTTTAAGATGGGAGTTAGCCTAGGCTTGTGCAGACCCCTCAAGGGTTCAGAGCCTGAGCCAGCCTCTCCCATTAGAGTATCTGCTTGTTTGGATCCAGTCAGATTGCCCTTTTCTTGATATTTTTGGATGACCTTTGTTTCTTAGTGAGATGGATTTGTGCCTTCCCACTGAAAGACAACTGGAGAACCCTAAGAGAAAATGAGATGCATAGAAACCAGTCTTTGATCAAAATAAGTTCCTTTATCTTTAAGTAACTCAATTGCCAAGGAAACACTTCATTGCAGTTTCTCTGCATTAGCTGTGGATGCATTAACTATTTTTGGCTCCATCCAATTTGCTTTTCAGTAGCTACAATTCCTACATTTCCTTGCGCTGTGAATGCACGCTAATTTTCATTTTTTTAAATATAGCCACAAGTGGGCTTTGTAGGATTCATAGTCTCTCTTCCCCCTCTCCACTAACTCAGGTGTATTCCTAGAAACACAAGAGAGGCCTTAGGAATCGTATCTATAACCCACGTCTCGTGTTTTATAGATGACAGATCCAGAGAAGCTGAGTGACTTCCTTGAGGTGCGAGTTAAAAGGAGTTATAGATGCTGCACAAGACTTGGCAAGGCGCGAAACCGTGATGTCTGAGCTCAGCAGGCACTTTCTTTAGTATCTAACGAAGGGCTCTTTCTTTTCATATTACTAAATATTTGCTTGTCAACAACAGAGGAAATGATGCAAGGGTTTTGGCAAAGTTGACTAATACACTCTGTGGCATGTTACCACGAGCCAGCTCACATAGTATCTAACACACCATGGCCATGCCCGTGCCTGGGGGGCACAGCCCTACAGAGGAGCCATACAGCTCCCCTCACCCATCAGCTCTCATCTCAAGTTACCCCTTCAAGGAGACCTCCTCTGACTCCCTGGTCTAGGTCAGACCTCCCAGTTCCATGTTATTGAGGCATCTGTACTTATCCTTAAGAGCATTTGTTAAGGCTGTTAATCAGTACGTGTATTTGTGGGTATATTGAATCAGCAACATTTGTCTATCTTCTCCAGTAGAGTGGCATATTCTTGAGGGTAGGAATCATACCTTTTAGCACATTGCCTAATATGTAGTAGCAGGCAATAAATGCTTGTTGGATGGATGGATGGACTATTGAAAAAGAGCCTTTTGAAAAAGTAAAGAGTTGGCAGTTGGCACTTCTAACTAAGGAAATGATTTGATCAGCTATTTATATGTGTGTATAGTATATGTGTATATATATATATATATATATACGATGTAATCTAATGAGAAATCATTTTAGAAATAACTAAATCACTATGCAGAAATATAGAGCTATTATTGAATTTTTTTAGTTTAACTCATACTTTTTTGCCAATGAGGAAACAGAAGAGGGGCCCGGAGAAGATAAATGATCCTTCCAAAGTCACATAGCTTGAACGAGATCACTTAATGTCAGACCAAGGACTAAAACTCTGACCTCCACATCAGCCCCAGGCTCCCTGTGCATCATATTTTTATGTACTGAATCCTACACATGCCCTATAAACCAAATTGAGGAAATTCAACGTGATGTATGAGGTAATACAAAGGAGTGGGTAATTTTGCTCAATTGTGTATGATAATAAGAGAGAGATTCTTGTTTTCCCAAATAGAAATGTAATTCAAGGAAATAGGTGGAAATAAAGAAAATTCCAGAGTGAGTGCTTTCACCTCATGTGGGGATGCAAGCAAAATATCTCAGTCAGCTTTGAGCAGTATATAAGAGCAGTATAATGTTCATTGGAAACCCAACTCAAGCTGATTTAAGCAGAAAAGGGAATTTATTTGCCCAGACTACTGGAAACCCTTGCTGTTGGTGCTCTAGCTCCCTGGCATCAGCAATTCCCTCTCTCTCTCTCTTTCTCTCTCTCCATCTCTCGGCTCTGCTTTCTTCTATGCTGAATGCATTCTTGGGCAGGTTCTCCCCATACTATGGTAAAGATTCAGCAAGAACTGCTCTGGGTTTACATGCAGCCATCCTGGCAGCCCAAAAGAGAACTCCTCTTTCCCAACAACTATGCACAAGTTGAAGGGCCAGCTCCTATTGGTTTATCTTGAGTTGTTTCACCAGGCCCTCCAGCCAAGGGAATAGAATGTTCTGATTATCCAGGCCTGGGTCACATGCATATCCCTGCAAATGGAAGATGAGGTCAGCTGTCCTCACACATGTTGACCAAATGTAGGGAGGTGTTTGTTTCCTGAAAGAATGGTAGAGCTGCTAAGTGAGAAGACAGAGAAAAGAGATCTGACAGGAAAAAATGAAAGATGACCATCTCAAATAGGACTTGCAGGACCTCACTGTGAGTAGAGCAGTTGGGTCTAGAAGCTCGCTAGGATCTGAACTGGCCCTTAGGGCAGTCCCTTTGTTATCCTTGCAGGAGGCACTAGGTCTCTCCTCCAGGCTTCCCTGCTGGCATGGCACAGCTATCTCACCCCTCTCTGCTCCCTGGCTTGGGCTGCTGCGTCCTGCCAGCTGCTGCTCCCATGGGCTCTATAACTTACCTTTAGATTCCTTAAGAAGGAAATACCATGTGTCCAGTTATTCCACTCAGTGCTCCTGCCAGGCACCTGCCTGCAGTCCAAGAATCCAGTGTGATGAGACCACTTATAGGCCAGAGCAACTAAAGCCAGTTGTCTTAAAATATTTGTAAGGGCAGTGGAAGAGCTTGAAAAGAACCACTTTCCAGGAACCACCGGTTCTGGAACAGGGAAACAATCTGTAGATAAGAAAGAGTGTCAAGAGTTCATCAATTCAAGTACTTCATCCACACAAGTTTATTTCTAAACCAGATAGCTATTTTCTTTCTCCCTTCTTCTCTTCCTTCCTTCCTTTCCTTCTTCTTGTCTTTCTTCTTTCCTTCCTTCTTTTTAATTTTTAAGAAGAGTCATCCTTCTATTCTCACATCTTGATTATCTGTGAAGTCTCTCACCCATTCCTCCCTCTTCCTGTGCCCCTCTCCTCTTCTTAATTTACTTTAGTATGTGAAATTCCTTTCCCACACATAGAAATTGATGACAAGATTGATGTAGTTAAGAGAATATTTGTCAGTGTTGCCCTTAAAAGATAGTTATATTCCTTAACAGAATATAATGTTGCAGGAAATACTATCAATTCCATCTTTATAAGTTTCTGGTAACAAATTGTAAAACTTTTAATAGCGGCTTGCTAAAAGGCTTAATCATCTTATTGTCTGGACATTGCTTAATAGATCTCTATCTTCTTGTAGTGGGAGTGCATTCTTTCTTGGTGAGTGCATGTGTATACATGTGCTCGTGTGTGTGTGGGTGTGTGTGTGTACACTCACATGTGCTGTAGGATGGACAGTAACATTTCCCGTGTCAGAATCCCTCTTGTACTGGAGTCACTTGGGCCCCAGTTATTAAGTTGCTCCATCAATGTCCCTTCCCCAGTAACTTCAACTTTTAACCTTTGATGGGAGATCTGTTTTTTGTCTCGTTAATTTGTCTCCTTAACCCTTTTTTTCTTGGCTTTTCTCCAATTTACATACATCTTTTCAGAAATGCTGAAACCAAGCAGTACATTCCACTCTACTGAGGACTCATCTGATACCAAACATAGCTGGGGTATTCATTTAACTCCTGTGCATCTCTGGAAAATATGCATTGTGGTAGATGGGCTGCTTTTTAATTGACTTTAACATGGCAGCCCAACTCAGAGTCGAATCAGGGTCTACAGGGACCCATCAGCTCTTTTCTATCCAGTGGAATTATCTCAGTCAATTGAATGCTGGTGTATTTAAAGCCTGTAAGTGTCTTGCAATTGTCCATATTGGAGGCCAACTTCTGATTTATTCTTTTGAGTCAATATTTCTCTAATATGACAGTTGCTGTGAATTAGTTTCCTGTCTTTCAAAGATTAGCATTTATAATATGCAACTTGATATAATATACACACACAAACCATCAATCTTATTCCTCAAATTCTATAAGTACTTAAAGTATGTGAATTAGAAATTAACCTCATGATTCTCATTAGATGTTTGACTTGTTAGAGTTGGAACCATGGTTGTGAAAATAAACATAGCAGCAATCAGCACCCTGGCTATGAATCTTGTATTTGAGACTGCCACTTGGTATATATTTAAAATCCTTGCAAGGGCCGGTTACATATCATTGAGTTGATATACAGAGTGTTGGTTTTTAGTACAGTGAGAACTATCTAGGTGTGTGTGTGAGCAGTATTGTCTTTATTCAGTCATCTAATTAGCTTTTACATTTCTAGGAATGCTAGGAGGGCAGTTACTACACTCTTCTTAGTTTCTAACATTTTATTTCTATCAAGCTCTTTCTCTCTCTGAATTTATTAAAATATACTCCTCAAAATTTCACTTTTGTAAGAATTGGTTAGAAGCTTCATCTACTTTTCTTCAGAGATGACCCTATAAGTTAGAAGAATCATACAGTCTTGTGGCTTTTGTTGTTTAGTTGCTCAGTTGTGTCCAACTCTTTGTGACCCATGGATTGCAGCATGTCAGGCTTCCTTGTCCTTCACCATCTCCTTCTAAATACTGGAGTAATCATTGCCTGTAAGGAACTGTATGAGGAGCATGTCTGTCTTAACACTATTTCAGTTTAGCATTATTTTCCCCCAAAGCAGATTGACTCATTAATAGCCTACTAAGGTGGATTTTATAGAATGGATCTGTCCAGTAGAAGTACAACGTGAGTCACAAAAGCAAACCACAAATTGTTTGTGTTTCAAAATTTCCTAGTCTGCACGTTAAAAAGTATAAACATGCAGATGAAACTAATTTTATTAATGTATTTAACTCAATCTACCTAAAATGTTTTCATTTCAACATACTGTTAATCTAAAAATATTAATGAGACATTTTATGTATACCAAGTTTTCAAAATCTGAAATCTGTATTTTACACTTGTAGCATATCTCAGTTTGGACCAGCTATATTCAAATTATCACTGGCCACATGCAGCTGTTGGCTACCATTTTGGACATTGCAGATCTGGAAGACATCAGAAGAGTAAACAGTCTCAGTTAGAAACAGATCTTGACCCAGAAACACTTAAGCATGTTGGCCACAATTCTCACAGATATTGGTTGCCCCATAGGAGAGTTTACTCATTGCCTTTTATGCTTTAAGCACAGTGGTATGCATAGTGTGTAATAAGGTTTTGCCATAATAATCTCTTTTTTTATCTTTCACCTTAACTCTGTTTCTCTGCTCTCTAAAATGTATAAGAGAAAGATATAAGATCAGCATGTTAAAAAGGATAGTCTTCATTTTACCTTGTGTCACTGGAAAAAACCCTGATGCTGGGAAAGATTGAAGGCAGAAGGAGAAGAGGGTGACAGAGGATGAGATAGGTGGATGGCATCACTGATTCAATGGACATAAACTTGGGCAAACTCCGGAGATGGTGAGGTACAGGAAGCCTGGTATGCTACAGTCCATGAGGTTGTGAAGAGTTGGACACAACTTGGCAACTGAAAAACAACTCCTAAACCACCTATACTTTGAACACACAATCATTTGTCATGTCCCACAGCATCCAGCCACACCAATGGTTTCAAATAAGTCCTCTGGCTTCTCCTACTAGCTTCCCATTAGTCTTAATAGTCTGTGGAAGCATTTCAGAAAAATGTTAATCTTCTTTTGTTTTTCTCTCCTATTTTACCTTCACTTCAGCTCTGTACTTGAGTTTATTTCATTTTAATCCACTCTTCCAACTCTGGATCAATGTGAACACCAGACAGTAACTCACTGAAGCTCTGGATAAGTCTTCTCCCTTGAGAATGTCTTCAGAAAGGGTAGCATCTTTAGAGTGTCAGGAAATTCACCAGGAATAAGATGAAATGAAGCTACAAAGCAGATGCTAGGAGTAAGAAAATAGCAGTGTTCAATGATGGGGCAAATATGCCTGTCAGAATGAAACTTAAGTGGAAGGGACTGTCAGTGAGGGAAGCTGCCACCCTGTGTCCATTGCCAAGGGACTTGGGGAACTAGCCACGCCACCCTTAATTGAGTAAAATGACAATCAGCCACGGTGCTAAAACAGAGATGAAATTTATAAATAGGGTTGATAGCAGGATTTTTCCAGCTTCTGATTGCTGTCTGGCTATGGTTCCACCCTTAGAAAAATTCTGTCCTTCGAGTGCCAAATTCAGAAGATGATTTTGCCCAACTCGTTACCGCCATATTTTCTGAATCTCTTAAAATAGAATTGGATCATAATTTAGCAAAAGAACTTTACATGTAAAAATGGATGGGCACATACATAGGATGAAGCCAGATTTGTTAAATACGTTTGTCCCATGAATAGTGAGATCTCGTTTCTTAAATTGAGAAATAGTACTGAAGTACAGTTTTTAAGCACAGTTTTGCACCGAGAGTGGAGTCTCTTCTTGTAGGATTTTGCTTTGGGGAATGGAAATATGAGATGTTTGTTAAGTCTTTCAGTTTGGTGCCCCCAACACAAGAAAACCCTGTCTTCCTTCCCACTCTACCCTGCTGTCTGACATCCCTTCATCTCTGTCTTTCTCTCTCTCTGTCTCTAACACACGCATATAAACACACAAAATCTAACATTCTTGAGTCAATACTGCATAGCTGAAACTTGAGAAGAATGTTTACCTGCAGAATGTGTTCATGCTTTTTGATAATGACCTGAAAATCTCAGTTGCCTTCTCCAAATCATGGTTAAAGATGGAACAAAGCCTGACCACAGCAGCAACTCAAAGCAGAGCGCATAAAGAGACTGGATCTCTGAGAAAGCTCCACAGGCTTCAAGGGATTTCAGGAGGGAACCAAGGCAGTCTCAGAGGTACTTTCATGCCTTGGACTGGCCTCATGCCTTATCCATGCATCTTTTGGCCTTCTCAGATCTTACTTAGCATGAGCAAATTGAATGCAAATTGGTTGAAGTTTCAAGTTTGAATCTCCCAAATATCAGTCTGTACCAGGGAGCTGGGGAGGTATTTCAGCTTATACTACCTCACCTAGTCCTGCCAGGCAGCCTGTGAAGGAAATTACATTGTTACCCCTTCCTTATCCTACAGAAGAGAAAACCAGAGTTCAGAGAGGTCCAGAGCAGAGCCAAGGTTTGAACCTGGATCTTTTGATGTGAAGCTAGACCTGCTCCCCTGTGGGTATCACCAGTGTCAATATCTACACAAACTTTGGGGTCAGCTGTCCAGGAGAGAGTGCTTTGGGCTGTCCTCTCCTTAACCTTGCACCCCCTACCTGCTTTCTCTTCCAGATACTTCCTTCATTTCTGTTCCTTACTTGGGCTCATGCTCTGTCTTTCCAGATAACCAATCACTTTTCATCCCTTCCCAATGCTCCTTAATCTCTAGTTTGCACAGACCTCATGGGTCATGGGTTCTTGAAGTTGCCAGACACTGAGATAGGCAGCCAGTGATAAATGGGTGAACACAACACATTTCTGTCAAAGGACGTAGGGGAGACGGGCACTTACCAAAATCATAATGGAAATCTGAGTGTAAGAAATGCTCTGTGTGTGTTTTGCTCTGTGAGCCCAAAGCTGATAAGGACATGAGGGGCATCCCTCCATGTCCATCTACTCACCTCATCTACAAAACAGTGGGTGGATTAAAAAAAAAAAACAGTTAAGAACTTGCCAATGGGTGAAAACAAGGTAAACAAATCACCAAGATAAGGTCTTCTCACTTGCAATGCAACAGAGATGAGAGGAGATTAGTTTGAAAGTGTATGAGCCCAGTTTTCTGAGCTGAAAGGGAGCAGAGCCCTAGACCTCAAATTTTCAGTCACTGTTCATTTTGTTATTATATGAAGAAATGTGCAGTTTCTGTAGCAACGACTCTATCACAGCTTTATGGCCTCTCTGAGCACTCACTGGCCCAAATCTGCTCACTTTCCAAGCAGAACCACTGGTGCATTTAGGGACACTTCTCAGAAAACCGCACTCTTAAGGGAGAATAGTGAACCCCATCACCAGACACTTTTTGTTTTTGGAATGACATCCCTAGAATCTCTAGAATTTGACAGAAGAAGCAACTGTGTCTGGTCTAATGAGAAGTATACCTACAATTCCTGTCTCCTTAGGTTAGGTCACTGGAAAGAAAGCTTCAAATCCTACTAAAGGCAGTTTATGAAAATACTAGCTTCTGGAAAGGTCGTAACAGAAAAAACTTCATGATCTTGCTGCTGCTTATATTTCCTGTTGCTGATGCAAGGCAGTCCCTGCGTATTCTCAGTGTACTGTCTGGAGAGCAGTCTTAGGTGGGGTTGATTGCATATTACAAACTCATTGTGTGGTAAACTCAATGACAGACCACCCAGACCCCCTGGGAATGAAGCACTTGCTGCAACAGACAGTCCTTGGGTGCCAGCAACTTATGAGGGCTCAGCAAGTCCACTCAAGGTCATACTCCTTTCCTGGTGTGTCCACCATCCAATGGTTCCTTGTTAAGGGGCTATAAAGGCCCAGCCCCTTTGCCCAACTCAGGACCACTCTGAAGGCTCATCCTGCAGGGCAGATGAGCTTCTATTAGACTGCATCACAGCTTAGCCTCACTTTCTGCCCAATTCCTCCCACAAGTATGAATCCCAATACGTGTCTTGCCCACCAAACTCCATCTCAGTCTTCTCCCCAGGGATCCTGACCTGTGGCATATCCCAAGGTCCATTTGTTGTCCAGGTCAGATGCATCCAGGCAGTGAGCTACACAATGACCACCAAGTACCTGACAGAGTTCTTGGACACAGGACACAGTGCGAGCCCTGCACTCAGACACACTAGCAGATGACAGTGCTTTCATTCTGTTCCAGTGTCTACTTAAGTGAATATAGATGTTCTCATTTGCCATCTAACTTTGATCATGACCTACTGCAGTCTCCTTGGAGAAGGGAGTCACATGCCACCTCTCCCAGGAGGAGTCCTTTGGGCTTCCCTCTGACCTCCTCTTTTGCTCCCAGTGTTTGCTTCTCATTGCCTTTATCACCCATTCCACAAACACCTCTGGACTGTACACCATGTGCCTGGTGCTGTGCCCAGTGCCAGCAGTGCAGAGGTGGGGACACAGTCCCTGGGTCAAGAAGCTTACCATCTATACCAGAGATAAGCAAATAAATGTGCAATTAGAGTGTACTATGGCGAGTGATATGATAGAGGTGGGATGAGGTGCACATATGAGGGCTGTCCAAGCTAGCCTGGGAGGCCAGGCTGCATGGACATGACAACAATCCATGTGTCAGTGAACACTTCTCAGGAAGGTGATGGCAGAGCCTAGTCTTGGAGGACTGCTAGATGTTAACCAGGTATAGTGGTAGTCTATGTATTCTTACAGGTGCTGTAACAGATTACTACAAACTCAGGGGCCTAAACAATGCAAATTATTTCTCTCACAGTGTTGGGGGCAGATATCTGAAATTAGGCTTTCTTAGTTAAGGCCAAGATGCTTTGGCTCCTTCTGGAGGGTCTAGGGTAGAATTCTTTTCCTTGCCTTGTCTAGATTTTAGAGGCTCCCCATATTCCTTGGCTCATGGCCTCTTCTTAATTCTTCCAAGCCAGCAGTAAATTATCTTCTCTCCTGTCTCATCTCTGCTTCTATCCTAACAGTTTTTCTCTCTTGCTCCTCTTTGTTATTGTTGTTCAGTCACTAAGTCATGTCTGACTCTTTGAGACCCAATGGACTGCAGCATGCCAGGCTTATCTGTCCTTCACCATCTCCTGGAGTTTGCTCAAACTCATATCCATTGAGTCAGTGATGCCATCCAACCATCTCATCCTCTGTCATCCCCTTCTCCTCCTGCCTTCAATCTTTCCCAGAATCAGGGTCTTTTCTGGTGAGTTGCTCTTCACATCAGGTGACCAAATATTGGAGCTTCAGCTTCAGCATCAGTCCTTCCAATGAATATTCAGTGTTCATTTCCTTTAGGATTTTTGGATCTCCTTGCAGTCCAAGGGACTCTCAAGAGTCTCCTCCAGCACCACAGTTCAAAAGCATCAGTTCTTCAGCACTTAGCCCTCTGTATGGTCCAACACTCACATCCACACATGACTGCTGGAAAAACCTCCTGCCTGTCTCTCATAAGGATCCTTGTTTGTGATGACATTGAAGTCACTCAGATAACCTAGGGTCATCTCCCCACATCAAGATCCTTAACCTAATCATATTTGTATAGTCCCCCTTTGCCATGTAAGGTAACACATTCAGGAACTAGAATGTGGATACCTTTGGGGCAGGATATTATTCAACCCCCAGTATCGGTGACCCCGGCCAAATCAGCATACCAGGCAGAGAGATGAACACGGACAGGGCAGGAGGAATGTGGCCAGTGTCATTTGGGCAGCTTCAGACATTTCATAAAGTGGAAGCATAAGTTTCAAGACAGGCATGTCAAGAGATCAAGCTGGATAGAGATGCAGGGAAGCCAGATCATTCAGGCACTGTGTCTGGAGGTTGAATTATAACTGTGATTTATCACCCTATTTGCTCATGAGTGTCTGAGGCCGCTATTTAGGTCAACATCTTCTTGATGCCGCTGCAGCTCTGGTCAGGGACTGGCATAGGACAGGAGCTCAGCGTGTGTGTGGCGTCAACAAATGCTAGTTGTGCCCTGTTGTGACACTGTGATGGGAGGCAGAATGGAATGAACAGAGAACTAGAGGCACCAGAGCCCGTCTGCCTGCTCTTGGACATGGTTTTTGTGGCAGCATGACTGGCCTTCATGAGCTCGCTGGCACAGACGTTTCCTGAGCCAGCAGTGGGTGGGGCACAAGCTGGGGAAGTCTTTGGAGAGCTTACATAATAAAGACTGGAGATATCTTCATTGTTGAAGCTGGAAGATGGGTACCTGAGGGTTTATTATATTCTTCTCTCTACTAAATATTTTCATAATATAAAGCTTTACAAAGTTTATATGAGTAGGGGTGAGGTGCACAGGACAGCCTAGAAAGTACAAGTGAAAGTGAAAGTTGCTCAGTCATGCCCAACTCTTTGCGACCCCATGGACTGTATAGTCCCTGGAATTCTCCAGGCCAGAATACTGGAGTGGGTAGCCTTTCCCTTCTCCAGGGGATCTTCCCAACCCACGGATTGAACCCAGGTCTCCTGCGTTGCAGGTGGATTCTTTACCAGCTGAGCCACAAGGGAAGCCCAAGAATACTGGAGTAGGTAGCCTATCCCTTCTCCAGGGGATCTTCCCGACCCAGGAACCGAGCCGGGATCTCCTGCATTGCAGGCGGATTTTTTTACCGACTGAGCTATGAGGGAAGCCCAACTGGCCCCCAAATGGGAGAGGTAATGATTGGGACCATGGTTAAAAATGATGAGGATAAAAGTCTTAACAGCTGTACCTCACACTGCTCAGAATGGCCATCATCAGAAGTCTACAAATAACGAATGCTGGAGAGCACGTGGCAAAAAGGGAGCCCTCCTACGCTGTTGGTCCGAGTGTAAGTCAGTACCACCATTATAGAGAACAGTATGGAAGTTCCTTAAAAAACTAAAACAGAGTTGCCGTATGATCCAGCAATCCCACTCATGACATATATCCAGAAAAGATGAAAACTTTAATTCAAAAAGATACTTGCAGTTTAATGTTTATACCTGCACTATTCATAATAGCCGAGACATAACAGTCAAGAAAACAGCCTAAATGCCTAGCAACAGATGAATGAATAAAGAAAATGTGGTACATATATACAATGGAATATTAATCAGCCATCAAAAGAACAAAGTAATGCCATTTGCAGCAACATGGATGGACCTAAAGAGAAAGACAAATATTTGTGGAATCTAAAAAAATGATAGAAAGGGACTTATTTATAAAACCGAAATAGACTCACAGACATAGAAAACAAACTTATGTTTACCAAAGAGGAAAGAAGGAGGGATGGATCAACTGGGAATCTGGGTTTAAGAGATATACACTACTATTTAATATATATAAAATAAACAAGGACCTACTGTATAGCACAAGGAAATATATTCAACATCCTGTAAAAAGAAAAGTTCATGTCAGTTGCTTAATGGAGAACACCTATGCAAATGCTTCGTAAACTGTAAAACTTTCCATATGCAGAAGGAGCTTTTCCTCAGTTCTTCATACAAACATTTTTTTCCTCAGGAATTAGGCCATTTGTTCTCAATTTTTTGATACCTGAGTGTGTGATACATGGGATGAATGACCTTCCCATCCAGGAACCTCAAGCCCCCTAGAATAATTCTTGACAGCTTCCCGCTCACACCCTCAGTCTGAGCTGTGTTGGTTTCTCTTCTCTGCCCCTGGCCCTCAGACGCTGAAGGATGCCAGCGACAATGCACGCAAGGACTTCCACCGCGAGGCCGAGCTGCTGACCAACCTCCAGCACGAGCACATTGTCAAGTTCTATGGCGTCTGCGTGGAGGGCGACCCACTCATAATGGTCTTCGAGTACATGAAGCATGGGGACCTCAACAAATTCCTCAGGTACGGGAGGTGCCGGGAGCCAGGGGGGAGGTAGGCTCCATACGAGCTGGGGGTGAGGACAGGAAGTTCCCAGGAGTGACCAAGGGGCCCCTGGAGCTTTCTCTGGAACCACCTATCCTGGTGACACCACCAATGCCTGCCACAGAAAAAGAGCCCAAGTCCACTGCCCTGCTTCTTTTCCTGAATCAACAAACTCTACTAACGTGACACTAATGATTCCACTCCTTCCCACCTGCATTTATTGAGTGTTGGCTTATTAAATGGTACATGACATGTACATCTGAGATGGGCCTTAGGATCTGTAGGAGTTTGCCTGGTGGATAAGGGAAGAGTGTTGTTCTGATAAAAGGAAACAGCAAGAGCTCAGGCTCCCAGGTGTCACAGGAAAAGGGCTGGTGAGAGTGATGAGTCTTGGAGACACCCAACAATGCAAAAATCCAGGGCGAAGGGAGGGTTAGACAAGGAGGTAGGAGGAGTCATGGCTGGAAAGATGGACATTTGGACTCTGTTCTGAGGACAGAAAGCAGAACCAGGAGGTCAGTAGGTCAGAGGATTGAGTGAAGAATACCATCAAAAGAGTGAAACATCTAGAAGGAAGGACAGATCTAGGGAAGACTCAGGATTGGGACTCAAGTCAAGTCCCTGAAGTCAGGAAAAGATGGCCAGCTTCATCTGGGGGTTGGGCGGTCAGGGAGAAACTGAAAGGTGGCAAAATGAGGAAAGGGGAAGCGTGGTGGATAAAAGGGAGTTGTTGGGTTGCTAAATAGGGTTGTCACTTGGATTTCCAGCACTGGCCAAACTGGGTCTTGTTTCAGTGGCAGGTTCTCAGGCAGGTCCCTTCCTTGGGGCAATGGGTGCAGGGGCCTGGGAGGGGCTTCAAGATATAGCGAGTGAGAGATACCTCACAAAGTGAAAGGCATCGCAGAGCAGTGTCTCTTGAGGGGACACTAATGATCCAGGCAGGATGCTGTGCTGGAGTTGAATCTCAGCTCTGGCATGTATTAGCTGAATGACCTTGAGCAAGTCTCTTAGCTGTTCTGATGACACTACTGAGCCAGCAGGGTAAGCATGAGGCTGAATTAGAATGAATAGAAAGCTCACGGCATAGAAGCCGGTAGGATGTTTTCAACAAGCAGAAGCTTGAATCCTGCTACTAGTGATTTCTACTCATACACCAACTACCTCAGTGAGGGAAACTGAAGCATGGGGAACCCAAGCTCACTGGAACCCATAGTGAGCTTTCTTATCCTGTATCTACCAGGGGAGAGAATAAGTGTGGTGATCCCGATACTCCTTGGTGAAGGAAATCAAGTGATGCTTTTATTTACATTAAGCAGATGTGCAAATGGAAGCCACACATTTAAGATCTTACACAATGGGAAAAGTAAGAAGTCTCAGTGGTGAGGGCTGGAAGACACAGTTCTCCTTCCTGTTCTGCATCTGCTGCTTGGGGCCCTTGGGTGGGTCCCCAACCCACTTTGCCTCAATCACCTCAACCCTCAGGTGGGTCTGAGTTAGATCCTCTCAAAGACACATCTGGCTCTAACATGCTGTTTACTTTAAAATGCAGTTGTTAGCTATGATTCCTTGGTAGATAGTTTAACTTAAGAGAAATAAGGAAGATGTTCCTCACTGGCCTCAGTTTTCTCACCTGCAAAAGGAGTATAATAACACCCATCTCATGGACTGGTGTTGGGACTATTGTGATGGCTAATGTTGTGTGTTAGAAAAGGCTAACGTATTGTTAGTCGCTCAGTCATGTCTGACTCTTTGCAATTCCATGGACTATAGCCCGCCAGGCTCCTCTGTCCATGTGATTATCCAGGCAAGAATACTGGAGTGGATAGTCATATCCTTCTCCAGGGGTGCTTCCAGACCCATGGATCAAACCCAGACTTCCTGCATTACAGGCAAGTTCTTTACTGTCTGAGCCATCAGGGAAACCCATTGTGAGAGCAGGTAATCAATAGATGTTGCATCCATAGCCCTTCTTCTCTGACACATTTTCCTGTTCATTTTGGTTGAAGGATCCGTAATCCTGGGAAATTACACCTTTTGCATTACTGCAGCACTTAGACTACTCTGTCTTCCTCCAGTTTCCACAGGCACTAGAGAGAGATTTCCAATAAAATCAGTACCAGTAGCTTCATGCAGCCACTGGAAAGTTCAGGAAATGTATAATATAAGGAATACGTCAATTGCTGACAGAAAGTGAAATGGGGAGAGGGTACCACTGTGTTTGGAAATGGCATCCCAACAGTGGGAGCTTATACACAGTTTGACTCATCTAATGTGAAAGGAAGAAAAGAAGCTGCATTTAGTTGAGATCTAGCTGCTTATAGGAGAACTAATTTCCTTGTATTCCCATGTTCTAGACTATGTCCCTATTGTAAAATGGTGCTTTCCCCAAACTGTAGAATAATAGATTCAAATGTACTCACCTGGACTCAAGTAAATGCCTCTGTGAGCTCAGACTGTGCACATGTGTGTGTGTGCACACGTGTGTGTGCATGTGTGTGTGTGTGTTGATTCGTTCACTCTCAGCTCCATCCCTAGTTCTGCATGCCTTCCAGAAGGAGCAGGCACCTGATTCTCCCTTGGCAGCTTGTACAGGGCAGGGAGTTGTTGAAAACCTCCTCTACTCAATTTCAGAACCTGCTGAATTCTCAGAGCAAAAGGTTTTCTATGCCAAGAATCAGGTTCTCAGGTGCAAGGATGTGCTGTGAACTACAGTCTGTCCTCTCCTCCTTCTGGGAGGGAACCATGTCCTTACACTGCCATGAATTGTGTCTTCAAGTATCATTGGAACTTCTCTGTGAAGACAGATGTCTACAGTTATCCTCCCACCCCTTTTATTCATCCCAAAGCCATTGAGGACCAACAGGAACAGGCCTTATGTTAGGTTGGCTGGGAGATGAGGAGTCAAGCATAGTCCTTGCTTTCAGGGAGATTACAATTTTTCCTCTTAAAAGTCTCCTGAATTACCTTCAATGAAGGGAATATAGAAAAGGGCCCTTTTTTCAAGTGATAACAGCTGTTTATTGGGAGTTCCCTGGTGGTCCAGTGGTTAGGACAAGGGAATTTCATTGCTGGGAGCCAGGTTTAACACCTGATCAGGGAACTAATATCCCTCAAGCCTCATGGCAAGGCCAAACCAAAGAGCTATTTATTGAGTCTTTCTAAGCATTCTAAATGTTTTAAATGTATCAACTTAATCAGCTATCATTGCCATTATCCCTGGGGCTTCCTATGTGGTGCTGGCAGTAAAGAATCCACTTGCCAATGCAGGAGACCTAAGAGATGCATGTTCAACCCCTGGGTGGAGAGGATCCCCTGGAAGAGGGCATGGAAACCCACTCCAGTACTCTTGTCTGGAGAACCCCATGGACAGAGGAGCTTGGCTGGCTACAGTCCATGGGGTTGCAAAGAACCAGACACGGCTGACGTGACTTAGCACAGCACAGAGCACACCAACGTCCACAGTATACAGCTGAAAAAAGTCACATGACTAATGAATGACAGAGCTGAGATTCAAACCCAGACCCCTGGCTGCAAAGCCCATTGCCTCAATCACATCAACACTTCCTCTTGAGGGGGCCATTAAAAATCAGAAGGGAAGCAGTGTTTTGTAATGTTCTAGAGTCACAGTGGGTTTTGGTGGACTCCGGGAGTTGGTGATGGATAGGGAGGCCTGGTGTGCTGCGGTTCATGGAGCTGCAAAGAGTCGGACACGACTGAGCGACTGAACTGAGCTGAACTGAAGAGCCACAAGAGTGTGGCTGAGTGCTTCTGCCACCCACAATGGGAGACAACAGGCCAAGGCAGGGAGGGAAGCCTCCCTGGTCAGAATCCTGACCCTGCTACCTGCTCCCCAAGCCCAGAGGGGCTCTCCCCTCTTGAGGCATGTTCTCCTGAAAGAGGTGAAATATGTTGCTATTTCCAAGAGCTGCAGGGTACCCTGTGGAGTGAAGCAGAGAGGGGTTGTCACCTTGGCCTGCACTCCTCTGAAGAACTTATTTAAAAGCCTTGCCTGCCCTCTTTTTGCACCAGGACTTTCTACTCAAGATACCCAGAACTGAGCGGGAGAAATGTCTGGTTAACAATGCACGAGCCTGCCCCACCCCCAAGGGGAGGGCGTACAGGGCAGGGGGCCCTGGAGAGCCCCTGCTTTCCAGTGCTATGGAGCAGACTGCTGCAGGATGCGGGTTTTGCACACACAGAGGTGGCTTTTGCACTGGCCTCTACCTTTTTCTCTTTCCTAAAGTCTCTGCCACAAAAAGATTCTTAGAGGAGTCTGGATTTCTGGGGCTTAAATAATGCTGTGTCCCCTCTTCTGTCACGTGTGCGTGTATATTCATGAGGTTGTGTGCAGGTGTGCCGAACTGCTTCAGTTGTTTCCAACTCTCTGCTATCCTATGGACCATAGCCCACCAGGCTCCTCTCTCCATGGGATTCTCCAGGCAAGAATACTAGAGTGGGTTGCCATACCCTCCTCTAGGGGATCATCCCTACCCAGGGATTGAACCTGTGTCTTAGGTCTCCTGCATTGGCAGGTGGATTCCCCCAGCACCACCTAGGAAGCCCCATTCATGAGGTTATAGAGGGTCAAAATGATCCAGACTATATAAGCCATGTGATGCCATTTCTAAACACAGCAGTACCCATTCCCCCTTCTACTTTCTCTCAGCAATTGACTTGTTCCTTAAATTCTACAGTTCCTGAAACTTCCAGTGGCTCCATGGAACTTCCAGTGGCTTCTCCCAGTACTATAGAAACTGGAGGACAGAGCAGTCCAGGTGCTGCCATAATGCAGAAGGTATAACTCCCAGGATTACGGATCCATCCACCAGAATAAAGAGGAAAATGTGTCAGAGAAGAAAGTTTGTGGGGACAACATCTACTCCAGTATTCTTGCCTGGAGAATCCCATGGACAGAGGAGCCTGGAGGGCTATGGCCCATAGGGTAGCAGAGAGTTGGAAGTGACTGAAGCAACCTGGCATGCCTGCATGCAGCCTCAATACACAGGCACACATGATAGGAGAGGGTCAGTCAGTCAGTTCAGTAGCTCGGTCATGTCCAACTCTTTGCAACCCCATGGGCTGCATCACGCCAGGCTTCCCTGTCCATCACCAACTCTCAGAGCCTAGTCAAATTCATGTCCATCACATCGATGAGAGGGTACACAGCCTTATTTCAGCCACAGATTATCTATCATCACAGTAGGTCACTCTTTGAACTGAATCTGGGACGATTTCACCCTGGCTTACATTTTCTGGGTGTTTCTCATAATTTATGTGCATCTCTAGGTCCCTTTCCTGGCATTTCCTATGATGAGTGAAAATACTGTCACTTTGCCCTGCCCCCTTAGTGCTAGGAAGGGTTGGGTTTGAGTAACCTTTAGTGAGGGCATAGGGCCAGTTCTGAGAGCCTCGTCACAGGCCAACCACAAAAAGAAATGCACAGGGGATAATGAATGTTTTCATATCACCATCCATTTCTTTTTTTAAGGAAAACTGTATTTCAAAGCATTTCCCTCTGGCTTTAAAGTGAAAATCCACAAGGCACCACACAAGCCGTGTCTAAAGCCTCTTCTGTCAGTGTAATCGTATTAGGAAGCTATAGTCAGTATCCCCACTTCACAGAATGAGGAAGCAGGCCCAGAGATGTCTGCACCCACTGAGGTCAAAACTAGCATGTTAGAAGGAGATCAAATTCATTTCTGATAACCTAGAACCTTGCCCACTGCACTGTAAGACTTCTTACTCCAGTAAGAGAGTCTGAGCAGAAAGAAGCCAAGGCGTTTCCTGTATTCGCCTCAGTGTGACCATTGGCAGTCAGGGCTGGAGTTTGAATGGAGGTGAAATAAATGTGTTAGAATTTGCCTTGTACCAAAACAGGAAAGGTTATATCCAGATGTTTTCGGATAAAAGGAACCTAAGTGACAGCCCCAGTGGCTCAGTCAGTAAAGAATCCACCTGCAATAGAGGAGATCCAAGTTTGATCCCTGGATCAGGAAGATCCCTTGGAGAAGCAAATGGCTACCCACTCCAGTATTCTTGCCTAGGAAATCCCATGGACAGAGGAGCCTGGCAGGATATGGTCCATTGGGTCACAAGAGTCAGACCCAACCTAGCAACAACAGCCAAATCAAATGATAACCCAACATAAAAGACCTTTGGATTTTTGACTAATGAGAAAATTACAGATTGGGCATCATTGACTCAGTGATATGAGTTTGAGCAAACTTCAGGAGATAGTGAAGGACAGGGAAGCCTGGTGTGCTGCAATCCATGGGGTCACAAAGAATCAGACACGACTGAACAACTGAAGAACAACAACAAACTGGACTCGCTAAAAGACTTTCCCGGGCCACAGGGCTGGACACAGCCAGCACTGGGAAGTTCCCCACCTCCTTGTCCAGTGCTTATGCTCTGAAAACGCACGAACAAAATGTCTGGTGACAGTGTGTTTTGGGAGCCAGTGTGGCCGCAGCCGTGGTGGGAGGGGCTGTGGGGCTGGCCGGTAGGAGGGGCAAAACAAGTTGGATGTTCCTGGATAATTCTGGCTCTTATTTTCAAATACTGATATAGCTCTGGAACACTGTGGATGGGGTCACCCGCTTTAAAATTTGTTTAGAATCTTCTATGTTTATTTGAAGTGCTTCCAACTGTCCTGAAGGATCTTCTCCCTTGTTTGCCTTTGGGAGGGAGAAGCCCTTAGACTGTCCTGGCAGGTCCAGCAGCAAAAGTAGCCTTTCCTCCTGGCCCTGCAGCACCCCCTCAGTCCATCCGGGCGGTGACTCCAGTCTTAGCACACCAGGCAGAATTCCAAGTTGGGGAATGTGGGGTGGAGGTAAGGGGTTAACAGTGGCATCCTAAGACTGAGACCCTCCCTTCCCTGAAGCACATGCCACTGTTCAGATGCCTTAAGTTGCCACACAGCTGGGAGAAAACTGGATAAGACAGAATATGAAGAAGATATACAACAGCACCATACTTCACACATAGTATGGGGAATAAAAGTTGCCCCAGTGAGAGACTAAATGTATTGTGATTCAGAAAGCTGCCCTCTGTGGTGGCCAGTGCAGATGGAGCTGGAGATCAGGGATGGGGCTGAGCTGAAGGAGATGGCATTTTTCACTGGGAATGAATGCCTGGGATGAGGATGCTCAGTTATTTTGCCAAGCTGGGTTGAGGATGACAAGGGTAGCTTGAAACCATGTTGGGCCATGGAACGGGTGAAGTGGGGGAGATCAGAGCTGCACTCTGGAGGGACCAGCCTGGGTGAGGACCCTCTGCTGCAGGAGGGGCTCCTACTGGGGTACACTGACTCCTGACCCCAGGAGAGTGAAACTCTCCTCCAGTGTTTTATTTTAATTTGCATATTTTTTTGTTCACTTGTTTTTGCTTCAGCCACCCACTGCTTTCTAGGGTTTTGGAATCTAGCCAGTGCCTGACCCCAGCGTAGTTCCAGAGCCCTAAAAGGTGAACCTGTCTGTATGTTGAGGGAGCACTGTTCAGGCCCATGGGGTCCTGGAAATGTTAGACTTTCTGGGAAATGAAGCCTGGGTACTCTGGAGGTTTTGGAGGTAAAACTATGGGTGGATTGTCCTTGCCTCCTATTTTTGCTAAGGCAAGCAGTATCCTCCCACACCAGCAGCTGATGAGGGGCACAGGACCCCTCAAGGCAAAGAGCCGAGGCTCCATGAGGCCTTTCGTGTCCTTCCCAGGGCACATGGACCGGATGCAGTGCTGATGGCCGAGGGCAACCCACCGGCGGAGCTGACGCAATCGCAGATGCTGCACATCGCCCAGCAGATCGCTGCAGGCATGGTCTACCTGGCATCGCAGCACTTCGTGCACCGAGACCTGGCCACCCGGAACTGCCTGGTGGGCGAGAACCTCCTGGTGAAGATCGGGGACTTTGGCATGTCCCGGGACGTGTACAGCACTGACTACTACAGGGTGAGTGGCAGTACCCGTGAGGAGGCCCAGGGCCCTCCTTCCCTGGGCTTCCCTCCTTCCTTGTTGTATTTGCCTGGGCTGCCGCAGCAGAATACTGCAGGCTCAGTGGCTTGCATGGCAGAAGATGGTTTTCACACAGTGCTGGAGGCTGGAAGTCCAAGCTCAAGGAGACAGTAGGGTTGTTTTCTTTTAAGGCTTGTCTCCTTGGCTTACACTCTTTGCCTTCGTGCTGTGTACGTCCTCATGTGCAGGACATGGTTTCTTTGTGCACATACATCCCTGGGGTCTCTCTCTGTGTCTAAATTTCTTCGTATAAGAATGTCAGTCAGACTGGTTTAAGGCCCACCCTAATGGCCTCATTTTAGCTTAATTACCTCTTTAAAGGCCCATCTCTGAATACAACTGTATTCTGGGATACTAGGGGCTAAGGCTTCTGCATGTAAGTCTGGGGAGGACATAATTCAGCCCGCCACACCATCCTGCCCTTTCCATGGTTCTCTAGATATTGTCAAGAGAAAGATTTCAACATGAGAGTTGTGCCAGGGGCAGCCCTGAGGACTTTAGGAGGCCACAAAGTTAAAGGATTTAGAGGTTTGGTTTTGATTCCGTGAAATTATGCCTGGAGCCTTTTGTTTGAGGTTTGACTTTAGGTGAACTCATTCACATAAATGAAGGTGCACTAAGATGTTGCAAGTTGCCACTGAGAACCATCTTGGTTGGTGGCCTCTTGGTAAGAGGTTCTGTCCTACCCAGTCTGTCTGGGTTCCACCCTTTAACATGCTAACAGCTAGAATTGTATTCAATGATGCAAATCCACTGATTACCTGGAGTTGGCCCCCTTGGAGTATTAGATTTGTTAATTGAGATCTCAGAACTTGGGTATGAAAGAAAAGGGTCATTTCTGGAAACTGGGAATTTGTGATATTGAAAGTGAAGATTTGGGGTCATGTTCTACCATCTCAAACCCCTACTTTTTTTCTTGTTGTCATGCTTGATTTTTAAGGGCAAAGGGATGTAGGGAGAAAAACAAGTGTTTTAGAAATATATCACCTAAAAAGATAAAACCTATAACTGAACTAACTTTTGTACTAGATTGGGCCTGGTGAAGAACATGCCTGTCCTTGCCTTTGCTCCTCCCATCATGACCTATCTTTGAAGAAGAACTTCCTCCTTTTGTCTCCTGTAGTCTTTCTTGCAGCCTCTCTCACCTCAATGTCTGCCTTTTAGCTGAGCTGACTTTGCTACAATTAGTCTAGGACAATGAACCCATTGCTTAGCTGCATATTCTTCTGTAGATTGTTTTGTGGGGTTTCTTCCTTTGTCATTTTGATTCACATTGTGATAAGCACCTGTTCTAAGTCTAGTGATGACTAGTGTGGTCTGGAAAGCTGAAACATGGCCGGAAGTTACATGCCAATGGATGTGTGTTCTCTGTTAGCTCTGCTTCCTTGGCAGGGAGTGGACAGATGGGGGTATTTCCTTGTCCAAGGAGACAAACGAACACATGGGTTTTTCCTTAAAAACAATCTTTACTGATCTTGATGAGCATCCAGGGAAGAAACATGTGGCCCTGGCAATGGCTCCCCCTTTCACAGTACGTTAATAAAGGTTTCAGAGTGGTCTGGCACAAAATAAGTGCTCAGTAAATATTTTCAACTTTATCATTATCCAAATCAATAAAGCTATGCTTCATTCTCAAAGCTGTGACTGAATGAGGTGGAACTCAGTGACTTTTGCTACAATCTCTGGAAAAATAATTCTGAAGAAAAGGACTGAAAAACTTAACAATATGAAGATAGATTACCCAATTATAAAATAGGTAAAAGATTTAAGTTTCTTTTGTGCCCCCAAAGAAAACATACAAATGGCCCATAAGTACAGAAAATAATGCTCAACATCATCAGTCATTAGGGAAATGTAAATCAAAACCACAGTGAGGTACCACTTCATATCCACTGGGCAAAACAGACAATACGAAGTGTTAACAGGGATGTGGAGAAATTGGAACTCTCATAAATTGCTGGTGGGAATGTAACTTGGTGCAGTTGCTTTAGAAATAGTTTGGCAGTTCCTCAAAATGTACAACAGAGTCATCATATAACTCAGAAATTCTACTCCTTGGTATATACCCAAGAGAATTAAAACCATATGTACACACACACACACACACACACACACACACAGAGGTACACAAATGAAATGGCAGCATTATTCATAATAGCTCAAAATAGTAAACAGATAAACAAAATGTGATCATCTGTATGATGGACTATTATTCATTAATCAAAAGGAATGATGTACTGATTCATGCTACAATATGAACATTGAAAACATTATTATGGTTAAGTGAAGGAAACCAAGCACAAAAGGTTACATCCTATATGATTCCATTTATACGGAGTATCCAGAATAGGCAAATCCACAGAGCAGGAGGTAGATTCGTGGTTGCCAGAAGCTGGGGGACAATGGAGAATGAGAAGTGACTGGTTCTGGATATGGAGTTTCTTTTTGGAGTGATGAAAATGTTCTATAATTGTGTAGTGTGATGGTTGTTTAGTATGTGTGTAAATATAATAAAAATCATTGAACATGTACTTTAAAAGGGTAAATATTATGGTATAAGAATTATATCTTGATTTAAAAAGCCTCAAAAATACTAGCAAAGCAGTGACCATTATTATAGACATGAGAATTTAGCCTTGGTCATTTATGCATTTTAAAACACTGTCATTTGTCATCTACCGTATATTCTGATTTTGTTAAAAAGAAAATTCTCCACTTAGTGAGATTTTCTTGAAATATTTGGAGGAAATAATGATTCCCAGTTTATTTGTTAGATGTTCTTCACAAAACTATCCTAGTCATTAAGAAATGTGCTTCAGGTGCCACATTGATTTAATCCCCCCACCATGGTCCCTACTCAGTTGCGACTTCAAGGTTTATATGCTCACTTTGTTGTTTGTTGTTCCCATTGAGGATGAGGAGAAAGAACCAGCCTTACCTTGACCTCTGTGACAGGTGGGCCTGGTGGGATTTGGTACAAAGTGGATGATGAGCATAAGAACTGGCCGATTTAGGTAGTAGCTTAGAAAAAATAAGAAATTATGAATTTCATTTTGCTGTCTCTAAAATTTTCAAGTGGTAATCTACTTTTTGGTTCCATGAAAGTATTTATTGTCATAGAACTCATTTGTAGAATATCTTTGCTTATTCAAATATCAAAAGCCTATCCATGAAGTTCACTCTCTTGAGTTTGTCCAATGGACAAGTAGAAGCTGTTGCTCTGTTTCTGCATGTGAATCCAGCATGACTTTGTATGGCTTACCTCCCAGGACACTTTTGCTTTCACGTAAGTTACCCACCTGTTGGACCATCCATAAGCTTAGTGTTAAGCCCATCCTCATCATGGTTTCTCTTCATCTTTTCTGCCATGGAAGCTGGGGAATCTATTCTCCTTACAGCTCATTTGTGGGCACATTTTTGTAATTATTTTGTTCTTAATTTCTTCAAAAGCTTTCACACTCCAAGGTGGGGAACTGCGGTGGCTGATGTGGGCTATCATCATCACCATGTTAATATCCTTCCTGCACAGTAGTGGATGAGGACTTTTGTCTTTACCAAGGGTGTCTTCCATGGAAAGATGCTGTTTGGGCATGGAGTCAACTGGATTAAGGAGTTACATGTTCTTTATCTTTAAGCAAGAACCAATCCCACTGGCAGCCTGAGCCTTCTGCTCTTGGTTGTTTGTGAGCTGCCTTGTGGGGTGGCCCCAGCTCTGTGTGATCTATGGCAGGAAGGGTGGGTGGCAGCTGTTCCTCCATCATGGGGAGCTGGCAGCACCAGGAAACGGCTGCCTCAAAGCTTCCACCCTGTTGCAGCTGAGCTAATTATATCTTCCTAAAGAAGGAAGAAATCGGAACACTACATTTGCATTGAAACCAGCCTGATATGGCAGGTCCAAAATTACTCTAGCATTTATGTTCTCTGAATTGTTTTAATTAGCAGCTCTGCGGTACCAGTCTTTCATTTCGTTTTTATTCCTTCCCTCCACTGGCAAAGCCTGACATTTAGGAAGCATCTGAACCAGATTTCTGTCACATTCTGACTGTCAGAGACCTAGGATCTCAGTCTACTTGGTCATTACTATGCCTCAGTGGATCCACTGAGATTTTTAAATGTGTGCTTTGGTATTTTCCATGATTTGGCTTCAACATGCCTTTAAAATGAATGGTGACCATTGGTGAGTACAGAGCCCCAAAGATCTGAAATCCTCACTTTTAAGTCGTATACAACACTTTGAATTTTAGTTTTATGGTGGTGGGGGTAAGCAATTCTATCTTTTAATTCATCTTTCACTTAAGAAAAAACAGGGAAACAGAATTGGGAAGCTCATTAATAGTGGACATTTAAAGAAGCAAGTGAATCTAACTTGGTTAAAGGCCATGGTGAGAATCCTTAAGTGTTAAAATGATATAAACAAGTCTAGAAATCATCTGAAAGTGCTTAATACAGTTTATCAACAGCACAGAGAAAGGAAGACAAGTTTTGTTAAAATAAGCTAATATAACAAGTAGCAAAAAGAACTGTTTTGAACTTTAGGTACTTTGTCCCTTACTCTGCCTACCTCGGAGGAAAAAGGGTGATAAACTAGAAAATAAAGTCCTAAACCATAGAAGAGAGAAGGCTTCAGTTCAGTTCAGTTCAGTTCAGTCGCTCAGTCGTGTCTGACTCTGCGACCCCATGAATCGCGGGACGCCAGGCCTCCCTGTCCATCACCAACTCCCGGAGTTCACTCAGACTCATGTCCACCGTGTCAGTGATGCCATCCAGCCATCTCATCCTCTATTGTCTCCTTCTCCTGCCCCCAATCCCTCCCAGCATCAGAGTCTTTTCCAATGAGTCAACTCTTCACATGAGGTGGCCAAAGTACTGGAGTTTTAGCTTCAGCATCATTCCCTCCAAAGAAATCCCAGGGATGATCTCCTTCAGAATGGACTGCTTGGATCTCCTTGCAGTCCAAGGGACTCTCAAGAGTTTTCTCCAACACCACAGTTCAAAAGCATCAATTCTTCGGTGCTCAGCTTTCTTCACAGTCCAACTGTCACATCCATACATGACCACTGGAAAAACCATAGCCTTGACTAGACGGCCCTTAGTTGGCAAAGTAATGTCTCTGCTTTTCAATATGATATCTAGGTTGGTCATAACTTTTTTTCCAAGGAGTGTCTTTTAATTTCATGGCTGCAATCACCATCTGCAGTGATTCTGGAGCCCCCCCCCCAAAAAAAAATCTGATACTGTTTCCACTGTTTCCCCATCTATTTGCCATGGAGTGATGGGACCACATGCCATGATCTTCGTTTTCTGAATGTTGAGCTTTAAGCCAACTTTTTCACTCTCCTCTTTCACTTTCATCAAGAGGCTCTTTAGTTCTTCTTCAATTTCTGCCATAAGGGTGGTGTCATCTGCATATCTGAGGTTATTGATATTTCTCCCGGCAATCTTGATTCCAGCTTTTGTTTCTTCCAGCCCAGCATTTCTCATGATGTACTCTGCATATAAGTTAAATAAGCAGGGTGACAATATACAGCCTTGACGTACTCCTTTTCCTATTTGGAACCAGTCTGTTGTTCCATGTCCAGTTCTAACTGTTGCTTCCTACTTGCATTATAGGTTTCTCAAGAGGCAGGTCAGGTGGTCTGGAATTCCCATCTCTTTCAGAATTTTCCAGTTTGTTGTGATCCACACAGTCAAAGGCTTTGGCATAGTCAATAAAGCAGAAATAGATGTTTTTCTGGAACTCTCTTGCTTTTTCGATGATCCGGCGGATGTTGGCAATTTGATCTCTGGTTCCTCTGCTTTTTCTAAAACCAGTTTGAACATCTGGAAGTTCACGGTTCACATGTTGCTGAATTCTGGCTTGGAGAATTTTGAGCATTACTTTACTAGCGTGTGAGATGAGTGCAATTGTGTGGTAGTTTGAGCATTCTTTGGCATTGCCTTAGGTAATTTAAAAACTGGACAAGCACATGAAAAATAATCAAGGGTTAATTTTTATACCTTGGTCTTGAAAAATAAAAATGTTTATTTTTTTAAGGAATATTTGCTTGTAATGTGAGCATTTCTAAGTAGATAGGTAGGTAGATGATAAATAGATAGATGAATAGATTGTGGAGTAAATAGGTAAATCTTAACTCATTCCACAGATGTTTTTACTGTGCTTTGTAAAATGCTCAGGTCATCCCCGCTATGAGGAGCAACACTGTGTCTACCTGGTGATAACTGCTGATTCCTAAGCGATAACCTCAGTTCCACCACCTCCCTGACTTCCTCCAAACAGAACAATGGCTGACAAATCTGTGATCCCTCAATACTTCTTAGAAATAAGCGTTACAGCATAGACTATTTTGCATCATGGAAATCTGCTCATGTCTTCTCATTGATGTGAGAGCAGAGAGAGGATAAATTTTATTTATCTTTATATCTGTGCCTGGCAGAGTGCACGGCATAGACTAGGTATGCTGAATAGGACACATATAAGGCAAAGCCTTGATGAATGTGTCTTTTTAGCTCTATTGATGAAAACTGAAGATACTCAGACTTGCAGACAGGCCTGGTGCTGGGTCTAGGAGCACTGCCTTCAGGAAGTAAAGCTAGAGATACAGGGACATCTTTATCTCAGACAATTTATTTTCAGTGGAAAGCCCAGAGCTGAAACTTATTTACATTAACACTATAGTGGACAAACTTCCTCTGATATATTTGCCTAGAACCCTTAAAACCAGACAGAACATTCATTTAAAAAGGCAACAAACACATCTTCCTGAAAGAAGAATGTTCTCTATGTCATTAACTCTCTTTTGCAGATACCATTTCCTTATTTTTCTCCTTAATAGATACTCACACGATGACTCTTAACTTTCACACAAACAATTATAGACCTTTCCGGTTAGGTTCTTTTGATTGAAGTGGCCCCAGAAACATAAGAGGTTGTTTATTCTATGAAATCATCTTTAATTTTATGCCTTGAACAACAGTGAGAGAAAAAGCACAGTTCAGAGGAACTTGCCTGTTGGGCAGAAATCAGAACATTGAATTCAGGCTAATTCTATGTTAAAGTAGATTTGCATAAATTGTTTTAAGATTCTAAATTGACTCAATTTGTATTTAAGCCTCCCTAAGAACCTTTCACATATGCTCTGGAGTTGTAACAGGGTGGGTTAGTATCCGTTTATTCATTCATTCAACACACATTAGTGAAGCAGCTGCCACATGCTAGATACTGTACTAAATAATAAAGGCAGAGTCTTTAGATGTGTGATAATGGCTTCCCTGGTGGCCTGGCAGTAAAGAATCTTCCTGCAATGTAGGAGATATGAGTTTGATCTCTGGGCTGGGAAGATCCCCCCTGGAGGAGGGCATGGCAGCCCACTCCAGTATTCTTGCCTGGAGAATCCCATGGATAGAGGAACCTGGTGGACTACAGTCCATATGATCACAAAGAGTTAGACACTACTGAAGTGACACACAGCACCATATGATGAAGGGGCTTCCTAGTTAGTGCTAGTGATAAAGAATCCACCTGCCAATGCAGGAGACACAAGAGACATGTATTCCATCCCTGGATTGGGAAGATCCCCCAGAGCAGGAATTGGCAACCCACTTCAGAATTCTTGCCTGAAAAATTCAATGGACAGAGGAGTCTTATAGGCTACAGGCCATGGGATCGCACAGAGCTGGACACAACTGAGTAACTGAACACAATGTGATGGATGCGGAAATATCAACAGAAATATGTATAAGGAATCCTAAAAAGAAAGCTACCAGTCTGCTTTAGGAAATCAGAGTCAAGTTCACAAAGACAAGGCATTTGAACTGGTATTTAAGATATGAATCAGAAATTTATGTATTGGCAAGAAGGCTGTCAATGATGAGGAGAGGGGGGAATTCTTGGCATAGGAGGTGGCATAGGAAAAGAAATGGTGTGAAAACATCATAATGCATGACCTGAGAATGAAGCTCCTTTACATACCCTTGAGGCTAAGAAAATAGGCTACTCACATTATTATCAGACTTCACAGCTGCCTGTTTGCTATGCTAAATTCTTTGAACTTGGCCTTTTTGTCAGTGGGAAGCTACTGAGAGATTTTATGCCAGAAGGTGGCATGTCAGATTGCATTCTGGCAGCTTATGAAAATAGATCTGCCCAACAGATCCCCAGATCTCCACTGCTGTATGTATTTGATTGGTCTAGTGCAGTGTCTCTCAAACTAGATCCCTTAGCTGATCCATCTCTTTCACCAGTAAAAGAGAGCCATGATCACTAAGGTAAGCAATAATTTCCTTGCTACAGAACTCCTTAGAGCCTTTAATCTATTACTGGGACTTGTGGCCTTTTCAGAAGGGCTATAGAAATTGGCCAAAGTCTGCACAAAGAGCTGGCCTCATTCAGAGCCCTGGTTCTATCCAGAGCTTTGTCCAGAGCCCTGTCTCCATCCATTTACCAACTAGTGGAGTCTGTTAGCAGATGATGGGATAAATCCTCTTGTTTTTTAGTCTTCTGAGTCTCTTATTCTTGAAATCAAGAGCCCTTCCTCTTTGTACATAGAAGTACTACATACAGAAATTGGTGTTTTCAGGTGTGCTGGGAAGGATGGTAGGCAATAGCCCATTGATGTGCATGGGCCAGAAGGGTTCTGATTCCTCAAAGTACTGAGAAGTATATTCAGTAGATACTTTCTCCCATTTTTACCCATCTGGAAGCAGTTAGGCTTCAGCTGTCTTATATCTGTCACATTCCATATCTTTGCATCACTGAGACAAGAGCCCCTTAAAAAGGACACTGACAATAAAGACCTAACAACGATATAGAGAAAAGAGCATCCAACAGTGATCCTAAAGACGAAAGTTCAAATATCTGATTTCCCTTTTCTAGCAGTTAGGTGGGAATGCACTTAGGCATAGGCCAAGCAGATAGGGAGTTGCTTTTGTTCACACTATAAGAAATTTACAGGTGGGCAGTTTTCTAATGGGTTCAGAAGCTTTCCAGTGTCAGAGCAATTTACTGGCACCTGACATTTTCTTGGTGTTTTATTCATGGCTGAAGGATGGTTGCCTCAATTCCAAACATGTCAAAACTGCATTGGAGGAGAAAGGAGGCAGGATGGCTGCAGGTGAAAGTAATTTCTACCTATATACCTTTCTTTCATCAGGAAGTAATTCTTTCCCAGAACTCTTCTGCAAAGACTCCTTCTTATACCTCACTGACCACATATGGGCCAAGACCAAGGACTGAACTTACTAGCAGAGATCAATGGCTTTCTGAAGATCTAGATAAACTGTGATTGTACTACAGATGAAAAGGAAGCCAAAGTGAGTGGCTTTGAGAAGAGCAAAGAAACCTTTCCATGCTCACCTTAGGTGCCATCATGGCCTCTGTTTCTTTATTCTCAATGAGCATCTGCCTTTAAAGCTTGCTGAGTAAAATAAATTGAAGTGCCACATATTAACTGCTAAAAAAATAAAATTGCTGGCATTTTTCAATAGGAGAGTTTTACTCCTCTGTATATAATGCATCTTTTTCTTCAAGCTGCTTTAAAGATTTTCCCTTGGATTCATTGGGTTTCTTGGATTGTGGGCTTATAATTTTCATCAATTTGAAGATTTGGGGCCATTATGTGTTCAAATATTTCATCTATGCCCTCACTTACTTGCAGGGACTCCAATTTCACTTTTGTTAAGTCACTTAAAGCTTCCTCATGGCTCACTGAGCTCGTTTTATAGTTTTGGATTCTCCTTTCTTTGTGTGTTTCATTTTGGATAATTTCTATTATTTTGCCTTCAATTTCCATAATTTTTTCTTCTGCAGTGTCTAATTTAGGATCCTTCATTCCCATTCATTATAGATTTCATATCACTTATTCAAGTTTTCATTCCTACAAGTTCTATATGGACCTTTTCTTGTGTCTTCCATTCTAATTAACTCCAATTAACTTTTATAATAAATGTTTATTATAAACATTTTATATTTAAATTTATATTTATATATTAAATTTATATTTAAATGTTTATATTATAAAACTATAATTTTATAATTATGCTTTATAAATGTGTAATAAATGTTTCAGTCTGTTTGCCTGTAGTTCTATCATGTGTGTCAGTCCTGGATCCATTTTCATTGTTTGATTTTTCTCCTTATCATGGATCATATTTTCCAAGTGCTTTGTATGCCTTATGATTTTAGATTGGATGCCAGACATTGTGAATTTTATCTTGCTGTATGCTGGATATTTTGCCTTACTAAAAATATTTTTGAGCTTTGTTCTGAAATGTGGTTATAATGTCTTGAAACTACTTGATCCCTTTGTGTGTTGCTGGTACGATTTATTAGGTATTTCTAAATCATTGCTTACTTTAGAACTAATAATTCCCCATTGCTGAGGCAAGATCTACTAGGCACTCTACCTGATTCCCCATGAATCATGAGATTTTCACTCTGCTTCATGGGAACTGGCAGTATTCCTGGTCCTGTGTGAGCACTGGGCACTGGTCCTTTTGGGTTGTTCTTTCCCAGCCATTGAGAGTGTCCTCATTTGCATGCAATGATCCATACTCAGCTGAATACTTGAAAGGCACCTTCTGTAGGTCCTCAGAGTTTTCTGTGTGCAGCTCTCTCTCCTCTGGTTTTGTGTCTTGTCCACTCTAGTCACCTTGATCTCTCTGGGCTCTCAGCTCCATCTCCTCAACTCAAGGAGCATGCTGTGCTCCACCAATGAATGAAGTAATCTTGCAATCATGGGACTCACTATGTTTGTTTCTAATCTCTCAAGTATCATGATCTCTAATTGCCTATTATCTAGTGTCTTGAAAATAATTGTTTCATATGTATATTTAAGTCAGTTTTTGGTTGTTTCTGATGAGACAGTATATTCTTTCCCTGTCACTCCACCTTGCTTAGAAGTAGAAGACAGTTGCCATCTCTCAATGATGATTAATATGTCATTAAAAAATCTATCAGTGAACTACGTGTAAGCTGCAGTAAAGAAAACAAGTTCTCCCACCTCTTTAGATCAGCTACTTCCTGTGAAGGATTTTTTTCTTTTTAATTAAGTAACTTACATTTACATAATACTTCTTCTACAATCAGTTTTCCTGCCTACACAAGATTATTACTTTCGTAAGAGAGTAGATTTTCTCCATCTTCAGTGAGTGTTGAGCAAGAGAAAATTATCTAAGCTTCCTTGTTACCTCTGAGAGATTCCCAAGGCTCAAAATGTGAACTAGTTCAAGAAAGCTTTGGAAAAAGCTGTGTGAGCAGAATATTAATAATACTCCACACTTTTCACATTTTCCCACAGTCTTTGTCCTGTGGTCAGGGACAGAACACCTTGGATGGATAAGGACTGAATTCGTCCAATATGGTACTGCATATATAATTTTTAGCCATGTCTCTCCAAAATGTAGATTCTGAATGAGATGTATTCTGTTCCCTAAAGAAAACCACAAATCTCTTGGGGGAGAAGAAACATAATAAATCACTGTAATGCTAGGCATGTTGTGAAGTGTAGAGACAAATTGATTTTTATTGGCATGTGGGATGAAATCTGGGAGAGAAATAGAATTTGACTTGAGTCTTAAAGAAAGAATGAAGCAAGTGACAAAGAATTAATCTCAAAAACATACAAGCAACTCCTGCAGCTCAATTCCAGAAAAATAAGCAACCCAATCAAAAAGTGGGCCAAAAAACTGAATAGTCATTTCTCCAAAGAAGACATACAAATGGCTAACAAACACATGAAAAGATGCTCAACACCACTCATTATCAGAGAAATGCAAATCAAAACCACAGTGAGGTACCATCTCACGCCAGTCCGAATGGCTGCTATCAAAGTCTACAAACAATAAATGCTGGAGAGGGTGCAGAGGAAAAGGAACCCTCTTACACTGTTGACGGGAATGCAAACTAGTACAGCCACTATGGAGAACAGTGTGGAGATTCCTTAAAAAATTGCAAATAGAACTACCTTATGACCCAGCAATCCCACTGCTGGGCATACACACTGAGGAAACCAGAATTGAAAGAGACACATGTAGCCCAATGTTCATCTTGGCACTGTTTACAATAGCCAGGACATGGAAGCAACCCAGATGTAAGTGGTAGACAAATAGATAAGAAAGCTGTGGTACATATACACAATGGAATATTATTCAGCTATAAAAAATATGCATTTAAATCAGTTCTAATGAGGTAGATGAAACTAGAGCTTATTATACAGAGCAAAGTAAGTCAGAAAGAAAAACACCAATACAGTGTATTAACGCATATATATGGAATTTAGAAAGAGCAGTCTATGAAGTCGCTGAGGGTCAGACACGACTGAGCGACTTCACTTTCACTTTTCACTTTCATGCATTGGAGAAGGAAATGGCGACCCACTCCAGTGTTCTTGCCTGGAGAATCCCAGGAACGGGGGAGCCTGATGGGCTGCCGTCTCTGGGGTCCCATGGAGTCAGACACGACTGAAGTGACTTAGCAGCAGCAGCAGCAGCAGCAACAATGACCCTATATGCAAGACAGCAAAAGAGACACAGATGTAAAGAACAGACTGTTAGACTCTGTGGGAGAAGGCGAGGGTGGGATGATTTGAGAGAATAACATTGAAACATATATATTATCATATGTTAAATAAATCACCAGTCCAGGTTCGATGCATGAGGCAGGCTGCTCAGGGCTGGTGCACTGGGACGACCCTGAGGGATGGGATGGGGAAGGAAGTGGGAGGGAGGGTCAGGATGGGGAACACATGTACACCCATGGCTGATTCATGTGAATGTATGACAAAAACCACCACAATAGTGTAAACTAATTAGCCTCCAATTAAAATTTTTAAAAATTTATAAAAAAGAAAGAAAGAATAGCAGATGCAGGTGGTATTGAACTTAAAGACTATTGCAGATGACTGAAGTTATAATCAAGACTACGTGACCTGATTACAAGTACTTCTCAGGTAGAATATGCATCTTCTAACATTAACCTCCATAATGCCTCACACAGTGCTGAGCTCTTTCTGGGTTCTTACTGATTATGATAATTGCCTAAAAGGAAGGTCTGAGAAAGCCTGTACACCATTCCCTTTGAAGTCTTTGGAAGTAAAGATTTATCCATAATAGTGGGACTTCAGTGTGGAAATAGGTCCTAGGTGCAAGTATGATTTGACTTTATCTCTCAACTCTCCATCGGAGAAGGCAATGGCACCCCACTCCAGTACTCTTGCCTGGAAAATCCCATGGACGGAGGAGCCTGGTGGGCTGCAGTCCATGGGGTCGCTAAGAGTCGGACAAAACTGAGTGACTTCACTTTGACTTTTCACTTTCATGCATTGGAGCAGGAAATGGCAACCCACTCCAGTGTTCTTGCCTGGAGAATCCCAGGGATAGGGGAGCCTGGTGGGCTGTCGTCTATGGGGTCACACAGAGTTGGACATGACTGAAGCAACTTAGCAGCTCAACTCTCCATAAAACTTGCTTAGAATTCTGTCCTCAGGCAGTTAGTTCACATTCTTGTTTGATCTATTGATCCAGATTTGAAGAATTATAAAATTACAGGAGATTGTTACAACAACCTAACCTAATCTGTGTATATATGAAGACATTAAAAACGCCAGGATGTATATCTCTTCAGAGTGACAACAGCTTCTCTTGGTAGTCATGAGAACTTATTAAAGGCATAAAAACTGAAAAATTCTACTTATCTAATTAAAACAAGTTCCAAATTGAATTCTACTAAGAGAATTCTCAAACATAAAGTTGCTTTAGAATGTGCATGCTAAGTCGCTTCAGTCGTGTCTGACTCTGCGACCCTATGGACTGTAGTCTGCTAGGCTCCTCTGTCCATGGGATTCTCCAGGCAAGAATACTAGAGTGGGTTCCCATACCCTCCCCTAGGGGAACTTCCTGACCCAGGGGTCAAACCTGAGTCTCCTGCTGTTCTTCCTTTTCCAGCGGATTCTTTACCACCAAGCCACTGGGGAAGCTCTACTTTAGGATATCCAACTGTTAGACAACTTCTCAAGTTCTTTTCATGCTAAGGAGGCATAGCAGGGTGACCTTACCTAGTGCTATCATGCATCCCAGGCTTGACCATGCCTCTGAATAACTTCAAAGTGATTTCTTCAAAATATCGATCACTGGGTCTCACCTTAGATATACTGATCCAGCATCTCTGAAGATGAGAATTGGGAATTTATACTTTTATCAAGCTTCTTGCTGCTACTGCTGCTAAGTCACTTCAGTCGTGTCCGACTCTGTGCGACCCCATAGACGGCAGCCCAGCAGGCTCCCCGTCCCTGGGATTCTCCAGGCAAGAACACTGAAGTAGGTTGCCATTTCCTTCTCCAATGCATGAAAGTGAAAAGTCAAAGTGAAGTCGCTCAGTCGTGTCTGACTCCTAGCAACCCCATAGACTGCAGCCTACCAGGTTCCCCCGTCCATGGGATTTTCCAGGCAAGAGTACTGGAGTGGGGTGCCATTGCCTTCTCACAGCAAGCTTCTTAGGTGAATCCAATGTACACTCAAGTATAAGAATCATCTGGTTTCTGCTCAGCAGCATTTATAGAAAGTAGGTAATACGGTCTCATCTATGCTAAGATTCACATAGTAATTTTATGAAAGATCTTAATTATCAAGCTTCAGAAATAGAATAAGTGCTGTTAAAACTTTTTTCAAACTTGACCTATTATTTTCCTGATTGAGATAGTGCTATAGTAATTAAAGGATCGTTAGGACTTCCAGTGGGAGAAGCTCTTCAGATTTTAATCACTATTGTAGAGTCATGTTCTACTCCCCTTATGTTCAGAGCCTAGATCCACTGAACCATGGCATTTCTGAATTGGTAAATGGAATTTCATTTGATGTTCTCCCCTCTCATCCCAGGAGGTAAGCTTGACTCATTGTCTGGCTAAGCATTGTCAAAGACAACAGAAGGATAGAGAGAGAGAATAAGCAGCAGGTTCAAATTGCTGTGACAGGTACCCGGACAAGCCAACATCAGAGCAGCGATGCTTCCCTCCCGCAGGGAACAGGGGCTCCCTGGCTGGTCCTACAGTCTAGGCAGACCCCTGCTGGCTCTCTCTGTCACTGCATAGTTGTATGTCTGTGTGGGTGACTGGTGGGGGCCCTGTGCAGGAAAAGCAAGAAAAAGCTTGTGAGGAGTCAAACAGCTTGTCAAGGTATCCTTGTGGGTGTCTGTATTGAAGTGTCACAGTATGAAGGCTTTTTATTAGCAGCTATTTTAGAATCCTCACACTGAAATGGAACAGTTTCTTCCCTACATGGCATTTCCAGGCTGGCTTCCTCCCTCACAGCCCTACGACAGCACTAGCCACCTCCTAAGGGGGTGGAGAACATGACGCTGGGCTCCTTTGACGGTGGAGCCAGCTATGTGGCCCACGCCCTCAGCCCTGGAGATAATTTGGTTCATTCACATGTTGCTGATGACGGGGATACAGCAGAGGAGGCTGAGGAGGATTTGAGGCTCATGCCTCAGAATCCGTTTGAGCACAGAAACCTTTCTCGAGAGTATAGTCATTGATGCTCCAGTTTTTAGGGCACAGAGGGAGGCTTTACTCCAAGGTGAAGTTGCGCAGTGAATTAAGTCCCACATCAGCATTTTGCTATTATTTTTGTGGCCACCTCAGGTATTTGAACTCTTCCCAGCTCTTTTAGATCAAGTAGTGAATTTCTCCTGGAAAACTCTGTAAGTTTCATTGTAGGAAACAACTGTGACCTGAAAAGCCCCCTGCTAATATCTTAGAGGGCTGATATTGGGTCTTGGAAGGAAGACTAACATTCACTGGCCTCTTTTTGTATCTCAGCTTGACATGTAGCCTTCTCAACCACATGCAGACTAACAGAGTAATATTTGGAGAGGTGAAGTCAGTTTCCTGAGATCCCATAGCTCATCCAAGTGGCAGAACTGACATTTGAACCCCTGTGCTAGAAGGAAAAAGCCATGTTCTTCCCACTCTGAAACTCCCTGGTTCCCTCATCACATGCCCAGCTTCCCCAGTCTTCTCTCTGGGAGGTGGAGACAGGTTGCCTGGTGAATTCTCTGAGTTCTGCCCTTAGTGGTCATTCAGGTCCAGCTAGGACACTGGTTCACTGTGTAGGACAGATTCCTCAAGCCTGGTTGGCTATAGGAGAAAAGGGGATGCGTACTTTAAATTTCAGAACCACAGCTTCAAAGGGCTTCAGATATAGCTAGTCTGACTTCTCAAGGAAGGAATCTGGATTCTTTCCAGATTTCAAATCTGGTTAGTATGCCAAGGAATATGGAACCAGCAAACAGCAGAGCTGGTTTCATCCTCACCTGCAATATGTATGCAGTGTGCGGCTCTGAGCAACTCCTTTCACTTCTCTGACCTTACTTTCCATCTCAGTGAAATGGCAAAGAAGTTTGTTCTGCCTGTTGCTTGGTGCTGTTGTGAAGCCACCGTGGAAGGTGTAGAGAATATGTATGTGAGTTATTCTTCTAATCAATGAACAGGAACAATGTGGAAACCCTGTGGCATATATTGGGCCCCATCTCCCATGTTTGGAGAAATGCTCTTAGATAAACATGCCAGAAACTTGGATGGGTTCCTAGGAATGTGGGCACTGTTTCAGATCTTTATAGGGTGGTCTCAGGGTGTCGACATAGGGCCACATACATTGGCCATCGCTCTTTCAATTCTTGTCCCCTGGATTTATGGCATTCCTCCCACGAGTGTTTTACAACCACTTTTTATACTCTGTTGGGCAGCCCTCCCAGGCTAGAGTGATGTTTATGAGGTCTTTGAGAATGTCAGAGGACTTCCCTGATCCTTTCTGCCTGTGGATTTGTACTCTGTATTTCTTCTACTATATCCTTAAAGACAACTTTAGCTGCCACTGCAGAAAACCCATTTTAATATTCTGTGCGCTATACTTCCTTTTTCTCTTTGTGGTCCAGAACTATCACTTGCTTACCTTTTGTCAGCCATGATTAGTCATAACTATTTGCTTGAGCATGAAACACAGGTCATGAAGGGAAAGCATCATGGCCTAAGCCACACACACTGTAGCACAAATTTGGCTTCAACAGCATGGGGCAGCCTCTGCCCTTTAGCAAGCTGATGAAGTCTAGGGACCCCTTCCCCCAAATAAGGCTTTAAATGCATAACATAAAATACATGGGGCTAAGCAGGTACACCGTTCCATTGCAGTACAGTTACAACATGTTTAAAATGTGATATACTAATGCCAGTGTTTTTGTTAAAATATTCAATAATGAGATCTGGTGGCAGGTCTAATAACCCCTCTAATTTACAAGTGATGAGCATAAATGATGTGTTGCAATACCTGCAACAGCAATCATGTAACCTGAAAATATCTGCTTTTAATGGGTGACAATACTGTGGTTTGCTGCCAACATTAAGGATTGGAAATACTAACTTTTGTTAGGTTTGTGAAAATTAGGTACAAACCACGCTTACAGAACCCTCTGAATTTTTTTCATGGATCCCTTGAGAGTCTGTGCATTATAGATCCTACTTTAGAACATTACAGACCGGTGCATGAATGACCATCAGTCAGGTATGGTGGAGTCCCTCTCCCTGGCTGAGAGCATTCTAGAGCATCTGAAGCATGGAGGTAGTGGTGGGGATTAGGGTAGCATACAGAATTTAGACTCTGGGGCCAGACTGCCTAGGTTCAAATTCCAATTCTACATCTTACTAACTCTGTGACATTGAACATGCTCCTTAACCTCTACACTCAATTTCTTCAACTGTTAAATGGCAATGACCGTAATACCTTTTCAAATTACTGTTGCAAGGATTAAATGCACTTGAAATTGTACCCACCACATAGTGAGTATTTCGTGTGTCAGCTATCATTATTTTAAGTATATTTGAACATTTAAAGAGAACCCCTCAGAGCTAAAGAACATTGGAGTGAATCAGTCCTAGACAGGGCAGTGTTAAACTAGGCAGGCACATACCAGTGTTTAACTATCCACAAGTTCAGCCCATGGAGGAGGAAATGGCAATGCACTCCAGTATTCTTGCCTGGAAAATCCCGTGGATGGAGGAGCCGGGTAGGGGTCGCAAAGTGTCAGACATAACTGAGCGACTTCACTTTTCAGCCCACATTTCCTTACACCTCAAGGATACTACAGAGGTTTTTGCCAAGAGTCTTGATGAAATCAATATACTTCATGCTCTTGACATTCTCCCTTGTCCCTATGCTGTAGTTCACCTAACAGAAAGTGGATGACCATCTGCTATGACCTAATCTTGATGAAACTGTACTTGCTCCTGATCACCATCACTTCTTTTTCCAAGTGCATTCAAACCCTTTTTAAATGTTAATAGTTTCTGTTAAATTTCAGTTTAGGATAGAGGTCATGTTTGGTTGTAAGTTGTTTTTGTAATCTTGCTTCTTCAGTCCCTTTTGAAAATTGGTCAACGTTTGTTCGTCTCCCTTTATCATCTGTTCTTCTTCCTTTTCCCTAGTTCCTACTGTTCACATAAATCTCAGACTTAATATTGTCAAGGGGTAAGCTGGACATCCTTTAACTATACCCAGAGGCACACATTCTTTTAAAAACAACTTTGAGTTCTCCATTTATTCATCTGCTTTGGGTTTCAAATTATTATTGATCATATTTGTGTCATTTTTTTCCTAAACTTTAGATCAATTGCTTTGATGGAACTAGATATCAAATATAAAAATAGGAATTGCATAGTTAATTTACTCAACAAATATTTTGGAGCACCTTATGTGCCCTAGGAGAGAAAAAGTGAGCAAAAATAGACACGTCTCAGCCTAGTGAAGCTAATGGTCCAGCTGGGGAGCCAGGCATTAATCAAATGAACATATGTAAGTAAGAGCTGTGATGAGTGTCATGAAGCAGATGTCCTGAGGGCTGTAATTATTTACAACAAGGGATCTGACCTCTGGGAAGACTGAGGTAGGAATCTTTGAGCTGAATCCTGCAGGTTGGGTTTACTAGGACAAAAGAGTACAGCCCAGGGGGAGAAAGCAACTTGCGGCTGGTGTACTGAGATGACCCAGAGGGATGGTATGGGGAGGGAGGAGGGAGGAGGGTTCAGGATGGGGAACACATGTATACCTGTGGTGGATACATGTTGGTATATGGCAAAACCAATACAATATTGTGAAGTAATTAACTTCCAATTAAAATAAATAAATTTATATTTTAAAAAAGTGGAAAAAAAAAAAAAAAACCAGGTAGGAAGGCCTGTTGCAAGAGAAGCAGAGCATAAGGAAGGAAACAAAAGATGGCCAGTGTGCTAAACACAGAGTGTGAGGTGCCAATCCAGATGGAGAAGCAAAAAGGAAGAAAGGAGCTGAGTCACAAAGGACCTTGTCAGCCATTTTCCATTATCATGAAAGAATGAGATGCTGCGAAGAATTTCAAGCAAGATGTTATTGTTGTTTAGTTGCTAAGTCATGTCTGACTCTTTGCAACCCCATGGACTGCAGCACCCCAGGCTTCCCTGTCCTTCACTGTCTCTTAGAGTTTGCTTAAACTCATGGCCATTGAGTCAATGATGCCATCCAACCATCTCATCCTTTGTTGCCCTCTTCTCCTCCTTCTCTCAGTCTTTCCCATCACCAGGGTCTTTTCTAATGAGTCAACTCTTCGCATCAGGTGGCCAAAGTATTGGAGCCTCAGCTTCAGCATCAGTTCTTCCAGTGAATATTTAGGATTGATTCCCTTTAGGACTGACTGGTTTGATATCCTTGCTGTCCAAGGAACTCTCAAGAGTCTTCTCCAGCACCACAGTATGAAAGCATGTTGGGTGGTGCAACTCTGGAGAGCCAGAGCAACTATAAGATGGGTTAAGAGGTTCTTACAGAAGTTCAGGAAAGACAGGCTGGTATGTATGGTGGTCAAGGGTGATGGCAGTGGAGACAAAACCAATAAAGAGATTTATAAGCTATTTATAAGGCAAAATCGCAGGATGTAGTGGTGGATTTGGTATGGAAAGTGCAAAGCATCGGATGTCAAGGATGTGAAATAGATTTCTGACCTGCATGGTTAGACAGTCAGTGGTGTGATTCCCTGTCCTAGTTTTCAGATGGGCTGGGCAGAGAACAAGAACTCAGTTGGTACATATTGAGTTTGATATAATTTTAAGCCAGCTATATTTCTTGGGTGTATATTTCATGTTCTAAGAAGCAAGAGAACACTGGGAGGAGAGTGATCAAGAAGTCTGGGGCCAGTCCATAGGAGAGGTAGTTGAGGGAATGGGGAATATTGGGGTGAGAGAAAGAAAGGCCTAGATATAAACACAATAGCTGCTTTCTGCCCTGCCAATGAAGACAGTATTTCTAGAGGCCAGGACGGGGACTGCTAGGTAAAAGTTTCATGAAGTGATGTGGCACTGTGTAAAGAGGAAGTACCTAAAAGTGAGAGCTCTGATGGGAAACCTTGCCAAGAGATGAGTTCCTTGTCACTGGAGTGAAGCATCCAAGCATAGGCTTTCCATTTTCCATGATGTTGTAGAAAGTGTTTTGTAAACTGTGTTCTGTGGAAGACAGGTATTTTCGTGGAGGAGTTTCAGTGATTAGTTCTATATTTAAATGTCATCTGCTTATATGTATTATAACAATTAACATAACTATTAATACTAAGTACATTATAACCATTAATAAAAACTAACAGAAACCAACATGCTCAGATGGGTTGTATATACAATTTTAACACACTGGAAAATAGCAAAACTTTGATTTTTGGCAGGGGGCGGTTGATTTATAATACATAAGTGTAACCAATGTGAAATTTTATAAGTAAATTCATACCAATATGATGCATTTTTACTTTACTTAGTTTGGTGGATTCTGTAAGGTAGATTACTTCTAAAGTCCTTGATAGCTCAAAGATTTCAAGGTTGTTATCCTTACAATCAAAGTCAGCTACCATATTCTCATTTATGTAAATTATTTTAGCACAAATAAAAAGGATACAACCAGATAGAATTCTTCTACACACAGGGAGAAATTTATAAAGCACTCTGTTTTCAGAATCAACTATTTTTCCAATTTACTCAACACTTTCCAGTAAGCCCTTAGTTTACACTCTTCTTGCTTCTTTCAAACTTGCCAAACTTCATCTGAGCTTTCAAAGGCATTGATTTTATGTGCAGGGACTAATATAAAGAGTCTGAGGCTTAGTATCTCATTATACTTATGACATAATTATTTAAATGGTGTAGGGACCACGACCAACAGGTTCTCCATGTCAGAGAGAGAATTCCCAAATGTTCACAGTTTTGAAGCTGTGAATAACAAAGCGGGAGCAGTTAAAGAGAAAAAAAAGAGAGAGAGAGAAATGGTAAGCAGATCAGAGAAACTCAGAGAATGCTTGATTCACCTTTTTAGCAGATGACTGCTTCACTATTCTCTAGAATCTCAAGACAGATTCACCAGTTTTTCAGTGGAGAGACCATCCACCCAAGAACACGCTTAGTTGTAACTGTTTTCTCTACTTGCCCATGCACTGGTAGGGCACATAGTGTGTCCTATAATGCTCCCACTGGGATGAATGAGAAATGAATAGAAGTATGGTGGCCTATTTCAGTCCCTTGCTTTAGCATTCCAGACTTTTAATCCCCAAACACAAAATATATACCTCAAAACTCTTTCAAGTGTGAAACAAAGTGACCTGCTAACAAGCATATTACTCCTGTCACTAATAAATTCAGCTGCCTGTAGTTACATGAACCTGAAGTGTCATAAGCAATGATTTCTATGCATTAGGAACCACCTGTGTGATTTGCATGTTCTTTGGGCAAACCCAAACCTCCTTGGACCTCAGGGTATGGGCCTCAATTGTGAAATGATGATATTGTTTGGGTCAGATAACTTCTATAGTCCTTCTGGCTCTAAAATTCAAAGCTCAATTCCAAGTTCCACTGAATTAAATATTTTCTACATAGAGAAGACTTAAGATCAATTCTTAGAGAATTAAAAAATCTGGTAAAAATAGCAAATAAAAATAAAGCCATGCTTATTTTACCAGAGGAGATAAAATTTGGGGGTTAGTGGTATTAAAAAAAGAATTGTTTCTTTCTTCTCTGCTTATAGACCAACTCCCATGAATCATTCAGAATTTTCTTCTGTATTTATCTCCTGGCCTTACAGATAAGAGGATTAGTTTTCCACTGTTTCTCTCTTGAAGGAGTTTCCATATAGTAGTCAAAGAAGTTTATTTATTTATTAGCCATATATGGACTTCCATGGTTTCTTTGTCTTGGGTTATATGTACACAAGGAAATACACATACATATCAGTAACATCTTATGGAAAAACCTGAACAAACTTCTTGGCCAACTCAATACATAAAATGGTCAAGGAATGCCAAGTTCTTTAAAACCTGGTAACATCTTCTTGTGTGTGTGTGTTAAGTTGCTTCAGTCATGTCCTACTCTTTGTGAGCCTATGGACCATATCCCACCAGGCTCCTCTGTCCAGGCAAGAATACTGGAGTGGGCTGCAGTGCCTTCCTTCCAAGGATCTTCCAGACCCAGGGATCGAACCCATGACTCTTACATCTCCCTTGTCAGGTGGGTTCTTTACCACTAGCGCTACCTGGGAAGGTAAAATGCCAGCTGTATCTCCTATAGGGTTGTAGGTCAGTTATCTGTGGATAACCAGGCCCTCTCCTCAAGACGAATATCCTAAAGGGGCAGAGGAAACCAACGTGAATACAGTAATGCAATGGTTTTCGTTAAGTAGTACACCCCAGAGTACATGCCTTGAGCTACTGGAGTTAAACATTGTCAACAGTTGTCAATGTAATTCTTAAAGATCTCAGTTTTAAAGATGACAATTCAGAGCTTCAAAAGATTGAAGTTCTTGCCCAACTTGAACCCAGATTGCCCAAGAGTTCTGTTTATCTCTTTAAGGCATAAAACAGGGAGGGCTCCTGTCTTACCACTCCTCACGCCTCACTTATAAGAGGATAATCCTTTTTTCCTTCAGCATGGAGACTGAGAAAAATGAAGGATGAGATGTTTTTGTAGGAGGTCTCTAGTTTGGAATAGTGATTTTTCCATATATAAACCCAGTTCAGTTTCCCCGATGATGTAAAAACAGTCTCTCTTCTCTCAGTTCCCACCTCGTGTAGGTGGGCGAATAGCTTCTCAGTGAAGTTTATAGCCCTCCTGTTTCCCTGCCTCAGCTGGCTTCAGCTGGCTTCAGCTTCCCCTAAGCAAGTTCAGGGAACTCACCAGCAGCTTGAGGGTTAAGAGCAGCAGGCCCAGACATCCCCTGGGTGTGGCAGGTTTCCAGGAAAGAAAGCTACAAAAGGAAAGAGAAGTGTGGGAAAGTAAAGTCCACATGAATGAGATCAGGATGTTCTGAGCCCTGTCCTGGTGCTGCCCACCCGGGGCTGCAGCTCAGCAGTGCCAGAAGGCACTCATTGCCCTCAGCAGCTCTGGGTGCCCCTCAGAAGGTGGCGCCCACCCTGAGGGGAGGACACACAGCAGCAGCAGACAGAGAAAGGCCACCCAGGGGGAGTTCTCAGAGAAAGGAAGGTTTCTTTGAGGAGTGGTCAGCAAGATATTCTTACTCCGGGACTCATGAGAAGGGGAGCTTTTTTCTTTTTTTCCCAAAATGCAAATAGCCTCTGTCCTTGGAAGAAGGAAGATGGGTTGCTAGGCAATCACTTCTCAGCAAGCGCCCCAACTGCCCTTGTTTCCTGACCCCTAGAACAATGGAGACTTTTCAGTGAATGGAACCAAGATGGGAGGAAAAGACATGGCCGAAATAAAAATGGAAGCAGAGATTGTGGAAGGGCTGGCTCATAGAGCATGGGAATAAAAATGCAATATGAACGTTTTACTCTAGGCAGACCAGAAGAGGTTCCATTGCTTCCATCACGTGGTCTTTGTCATCACAAGCCAAGTGGTATAGGCCATACAACAGCCACTGCCCCATGGTGACCCCATTTTTTTCTTTTTTTTGTTGTTATTTTTTTTTCAATATTTACTTATTTATTTGGCTGTGTTGGGTCTTAGTTGCATCAGGGGGATCTTTCATGGGGTTGCACAGACTCTGCAGCTGTGGTGTGTGCGCTTAGCTACTCCACAGCATGTGGGATCTTAGTTCCCCAGACAGGGATGGACCTATGTCCCCTGCATTAGAAGGTGAGCCCTTAACTACCAGACCAGCAGGGAAGTCCCTGGAGACCCCAGTTGTGATGACTCCAGTGCCCCTGAGGATGTTACATTGTTACCTGTTGATTAGAAGTTCTTAGGTCTCAATCTCTTTATCAGAGAAATGATGTTTGGAATTCTATTTTTATTAAAATAATCTTTTTAGCAATCCCTATGTTTTGTTAGATCCTGCCAGAGTTTTGGCAGAAAATAGTGACACACAGAACTTGAGTAAGAGAAACATATTTAAATTAAAGGACTATTTACAAAAATGTAGGTAGGTTTTAGGGAAACCACAAGGCATAGTGTAGGACCTTATAACCTGTTGGGCTGAGGTAACAGGGGGAAGGAGCGGTTACCTGAACCCAGGAAAGGTAGTCACCTGGAGAGGACCACCTGACAGGAGCTGTGCCTTTTGTTAGACGGAGGTGGCCAGCCTGTGATGACTCCACACCCAGCACCCTGTCCTTTGAACCCAGTGGGAAGCCAGGTGGCAAGAGGACTGGACCCAAGTGCATGAAGCAGCTTGGGCTTCATAAGAGAATGCTGGAGACCAGATGGCTTTAGCAGCAAAAATGTATTTCTGCTGGTCTGAAGGGCAGGGCTCTGGTGGTCAGAATAGTTAGCTTGTTGGTGTGGGCTGTCTTCCTAGTTATATCTTCACATGCGCATGGCCTTCCTTGGCATATGAGCACAGAGAACCAATGAAAGAGAAAGAGAGAGAGGCTCCTTGTCACCTCCCTTTTTTATAAGAGCATTAATCCCATCTTGAGGGTATCACAGTCTTGGCTATGTCTAAATATAACCACCTTCAAAAGGCGCTACAGTTTGATACTCTCCTATTAGGAGATTAGGTTTTCAACTTATGAATTTTGGAAGAGAAAACTCGGTCCATAGCACCGAGTAACCATTCAGAGTAGATGCTCTGAAGACCACAATGATAGGTGAATCAGAGTATCTCCCTGGGAAACCTACTGCAAGATTTTAATGTATACATTCATGCAGGGCCCCGTATTATTTTTACCTCTTAGTAGAGCCAACTAAAACATTGGGAGACCAGGTGATTTGTCCAGGAAATGCACATGAAGGACACATGCTGGCCAACCTGCTTTGTTTGACAGAGATTGCAAGGCACCAGTTCTAAGAGACCTGTACATATGACTAGGGAACTCTGTTATCAGTCAGCATGGGTTATTTGGCTTTTGTCCATATTAAATGTTTTCATGGTAAAAGCAATGATATAAAAAGCTTTTAAAATTTTAAGAGAAAAACTGTCATTCTTAAACTCACATAGTTACTTACATGTATATTTATACACAGTAATTCTCTTATATTGTGTGTATATATATATATGTTTGTGTATAGGCAGATATGTATGTATACATGTATGGATATGTATGCATGGATATGTACATGAAGTCAATTTTTATTAGTGATAGTTGTGTTCTACAAAAACTAGCATATATTGAATCATTGTTCTCAGAGAAAATACAAGGTTCAGTTCAGTTCAGTTCAGTCACTCAGACATGTCCGACTCTTTGCCACCCCATGAACCACAGCACACCAGGCCTCCCTGTTCATCACCAACTCCCGGAGTCCACCCAAACCCATGTCCCTCATGTCAGTGATGCCATCCAACCATCTCATCCTCTGTCGTCCCCTTCTCCTCCTGCCCTCAATCTTTCCCAGCATCAGGGTCTTTTCAAATGAGTCAACTCTTCTCATCAGGTGGCCAAAGTATTGGAGTGTCAGCTTCAACATCGGTCCTTCCAACGAACACCCAGGACTGATCTGCTTTAGGATGGACTGGTTGGATCTCCTTGCAGTCCAAGGGACTCTCAAGAGTCTTCTCCAACACCAGAGTTCAAAAGCATCAATTCTTCTGTGCTCAGCTTTTTTTATAAAAGTTCAAAAGCATCAATTCTTCTGTGCTCAACTTTCTTTATAGTCCAACTCTCACGTCTATACATGACCACTGGAAAAACCATTGCCTTGACTAGACAGACCTTTGTTGGCAAAGTAATGTCTCTACTTTTTAATATGCTGTCTAGGCTGGTCTTAACTTTCCTTCCAAGGAGTAAGCATCTTTAATTTCATTGCTGCAGTCACCATCTGCAGTAATTTTGGAGCCCAGAAAAATAAAGCCAGCCACTGTTTCCCCATATATTTGCCATGAAGTGATGGGACCAGGTGCCATGATCTTCGTTTTCTGAATGTTGAGCTTTAAGCCAATTTTTTCACTCTCCTCTCTCACTTTCATCAAGAGGTTTTTTAGTTCCTGTTCACTTTCTGCCATAAGGGTGGTGTCATCTGCATATCTGTGGTTATTGATATTTCTCCCGGCAATCTTGATTCCAGCTTGTGCTCCCTCCAGCCCAGTGTTTCTCATGATGTGAAGAAGTGAAGAAGTGAAGTTGCTCAGTCGCGTCCAACTCTTTGCGACCCCATGGGCTGTAGCCTACCAGGCTCATCTGTCCATGGGATTTTCCAGGCAATAGTACTGGAGGGGATTGCCATTTCCTTCTCCAGGGGATCTTCCAGACCCAGGGATCGAACCTGGGTCTCCCACATTGTAGACAGATGCTTTACCGTCTGAGCCACCAGGGAAGTACTCTGCATATAAGTTAAATAAGCAGGGTGACAATATACAGCCTTGACGTACTCCTTTTTCTATTTGGAACTAGGTTCCTGTGAACCTTTGATCATGACATTTTCATCGACTGATCAAAACATAGCCTTGTTTCATGTTTCTGTTTAAAGACATCTTGTTTTATATATATTGTTGATCTATTAAGGTTGAACTCGTGGCCAACCATAACTCATGCTTGAATACAACTTTTCTTTCATACATATTTTTTTCTCTGTAAGGTACAGCATATCCTTCTTGCTCTTAGGAACACTAGACAGCACATAAGTATTATCCCTGCAGGCCGTTTTAAATAGTGAAATCACCAATGAAGAAGATTTTTTTTTTAATGGCCTTAAATAGACTGTGAAAAGGATGCTCACTTTCAGTGTCAGAGCTAAAACAAGAAGACAGAGTTTTACCTTGTTGCAACATAACCAGGAATGTACAGATGACCTAAAGTTTTCACTGCTCTGTACATACCTGTGAATAACTAGGAAAGCAATGTGATTATTGATATGGGGATTATAAACATATTTTAGGGATTAGATAAACTTACAAACACAGAATTTATGATTAATGAGGCTCTATGGCACATGTACTGTACACACACACATTCTATAACTGTAGTCACTTTGAACTTAAAATGCTTATTTGGTTTTTGTGCTTAGTCTCTTATTATAAACATTTTTATTGTTACAGTGAATGATCACTTTTGATGACTAAGTAATATTCCATTGAGTTAGCATAATTAACATGTTTTTCCCTATAGTTTGATTTCTAGATTCGTTCTTTTCTTATTATTTTAAATAACTGTACAAGGAGCATGATGGTACACAGGATATTTTAATTTTGAATGATTTACATAGCATAAACTCCAGTAGTGGCTCACAGAATATGAATGTCATTATGACTCGATCTGTATCATCGTCCTGCTTTTAAAACAGTTGTATAGAGTGCACCATAATATGAATGTTGCTAATCCCCAGTCCCTGGGTGTCTCAGTTCCATCCAAGCCAAAGAAGATGGGTAACCAAATGAAAAGTTTGGCAAATTCTTAAATAAAACACTGTCCCCTGGGTGTGCATCTGGATCCCTTTGATTATGGTTGCATGATCTCTGTCTCTCTGACTGTTGATGAGTTCCTCTAGGGCAATGCAGGAAATTAACAGCCAAGAAAGTCCCTGCTCCACCTTTCCAGTAAAAGAGCAGAGGCTGACTGTGAATCTGAAGGAACATTTGCCAGGTCCAGTTTGTGTAGGGTGTCCAAGAGGAGCTATCAAAGCATGCAATGCTGAACTCCCTTAGAGTAGATGTAATGAAGAAACTGGGACCATGGAAGCAAGCATTAGTGGCTCAAACTGTGAGAGAGCAAGCAGCCTGAAACAAATTCATATACCCGTGACAGGCTTTTATAGGCATTTAGGTGATGCTTTCATAGGCTGAGCAGACCTTTCCAAAGGGGCTGCTGCTGCTAAGTCACTTCAGTCGTGTCCGACTCTGTGTGACCCCATAGACAGCAGCCCACCAGGCTCCCCCGTCCCTGGGATTCTCCAGGCAGGAACATTGGAGTGGGTTGCCATTTCCTTCTCCAATGCATGAAGGTGAAAAGTGAAAGTGAAGTCACTCAGTCGTGTCTGACTCTCGGCGACCCCATGGACTGTAGCCTACCAGGCTCCTTCATCCATGGGATTCTCCAGGCAAGAGTACTGGAGTTGGGTGCCATTGCCTTCTCCTCCAAAGGGGCTGGAAAGGACAAATGGCAAAGCCAAACACTCCACTTTTTGTAACCCATTATTGTTTTCTCTAATCTAATGTAGATTTTCTGCCTGTGTGCTCTTTACACATTGAGGTCTAAATTTTATTTTTAACTGAGTAATTCCTTAAAATATGTGGGATGTGATTGCATGTGTGCATGTGTGTATATGTAATTACTCATCTATATGTAATTAAGCAAATGTTTTTCCTAATCCATGTTTTTTTTCTATTTTATTTTGGAAACAAAACATAGTTTGTTTAACCTATAGTTCAAATTGTATAATCATTGGAAATTGCTGATTTTTTCATTGTTTCTTAAGTCATTTGAGAGTGCATGATACTCCAGTGTCCTTTTTCTCCACAAGTGAAAGAATTGCATTTTTTTAAAAATAGCATTTCACTTCAGTCATTATGTCCACAGAATAAAAAGGAAGGAATTCTAGAGAGGGAAATTGTTTTAAAATGTCTGTGTTGTGAACCATTTAGCAGTTTAACCTTTAAAATGATAGTTTCTGGGTTTGCATCGATTAGTCTAAAGAGGGATCTAGGCAGCCAAAATAATTAAATTGGCTTAGTCAAAAAATTAGCTAATTCTATGGGCAAGAAGGATAACAATCCAGTTGATGGATCAGCATCATGTGGAATAACTACCCAAGAGAGTTAATTTCTAAATTTCTATCCAGTGCCTTTGTTATTGCATGGACATTCTGATTAGTATAAATGTAAACTAAAGAATGTTTTGCATTTTCTTAGTGTCCCCATGCAATAACATTTTCCCTTTTGACTGGATTGAATTATGAATTACACAATCCCATGCCACAAAGTTTTACTATTAGATGTCAGTATTAGAGGTTTAGGAAAGGAAACAGACTTAGGTGGCCTTTAGCCAAGGTGGCTTTTAGAAAAACTCACCCATTGAATTATGAATGACACAATCCCGCGCCACAAAGTTTTACTATTAGATGTCAGTATTAGAAAGGGAGCAGAGTTTGGTGGCCTTTAGCCAAGGTGGCTTTTAGAAAAACTCAGAGTGGTGGGCACACTGTGAAGACTGACACACAGCAGTTTCCCTCGGCGGCTCTTACCGACTGAGGACTCGCAAAGCAAAGCACAATTGTTCGGGATTCTTTCTCAGCAGGACCTTGACCTTAAATTGCATCAAAGGAGGCATCTAACCTAAGTCCACATGGTAGCCAAGTGCCTCTTCCTCTGTGTGCTAAGGCCTTCTCATCCTCACAAAAATCCTTATGCTGCTCTCAGATCCACCTTATTCTCGTTTCGCCAATCTCTCCATTTATTTTCCTTCTTATGAACCAATGTGCTAATTATAAAACCACACTTTTGCACACGTGCCATGGAATATAAAAATGTAGGGTACAGAATGCAAAGATGTCCAGTACATAGTATTTGTTATTGTTGTTCAGTCACTAAGTCATGTCTGACTCTTTGTGACCCCATGGATTGCAACACACCAGGCTTTCCTGTCCTTCACCAACTCCTGGAGTTTACTCAAACTCATGTCCATTGAGTTGGTGATGCCATCCAACCATCTCATCCTCTGTTGCCTCCTTCTCTTCCTCCCTTCAATCTTTCCCAGCATCAGGGTCTTTTCCAATGAGTCAGTTCTTCACATTGGGAGGCCAAAGTATAGGAGCTTCAGCTTCAGCATCAGTCCTTCCAATGAATATTCAGGACTGATTTCCTTTAGGATTGACTGGTTTGATCTCCTTCCAGTCTAAGGAACTCTCAAGAGTCTTCTCCAACACCACAGTTCAAAAGCATCAATTCTTCAGTGCTCAGTTTTCTTTATGGTCCAATTCTCATATAGCTACTGTTTAATGTTCATATGACCATTAGGCTTAAAGGAAGCAATTTATACAGTCTGACTTAAAAATTATTTCAAAGATAAGACAGCCTCAGTTAATCTCCATTTCATATAGATATGTAGATAAAGTATAATGATGTATGTTTATTAGTCAAAGGGGATGGGTAGCGTGTAGTTAAGTAGATTATATAGGTTTTTTTTTTTTCTCAGAGTTGTGGTGGTTTCTTTCTTCTGTCTCTTGTTCTTTCTGGATCCAACTTTTGTTAAGCAAAGCAAGGACAGGGAGGTGGGAAAGGGCACTTCCTATTCTGACTCTTCAAATTGGTTCTTGGTAGGGCAGTCATTTTTCAGGTGCATGAGCTAGAGAAAAAAAGGCCCCGTAAGTGTTCCCAATTCTAGTCTTAAAAATGACTACCTATTTGACTTTTGACAGCAACTTAATACCAAACTGCTGTCTTTTTAAGTTTAAAATCAGTTCTGTTCCCATGACTGCTTGAAAACTTAATGACCCCAATGTAAGACTGATGGAGAGAGAAACAACATTAAATGAAATATGTAGCCCCTTAAGCAGAGGCCCTGGCCTTCGATCAGCATCAACAGATTCCAGGACAAAGTGCCTGTTGTTCTTTGAAAAGTATTTCAAAAGAGAGCTGTAAAGACTTCCATTGGTGGTTTCTTCTGCTAACTCAGGCCCTTGCCTTTTTTTTTTTTTTTTTTTGACTCTTTGTTTAATTATATGTAAACAATTCTCTTTGCATTCTTGAGCTTGTTCTAGTTATGGAAATGGAAGTGAATTACCTTTTTATTCTCTTAGAAAACAAGTCCCAATCAGTGACCGAAAGTGTTCTTCAAATTTGGAGAAGTGTAGCAAGTGACCTAGGCTATAGGAGCATGGGCCCCACTGGAATTAGGGGGTTTTTTGTTTGTTTTTTAAAATAACTTTCTAGTAAACCTCAGATCTCCATTGTCAAACTGATTATTTTAACATCTCATCCGTAAATTATATGATGAGAATGAAGAGACACAATAGCCATCATTTTAAATGGGAAGGTCTTTCGCAAAGAAAAGGAACAACCTGGTAGAAATTATAGATAAGCTGGTTGGAAAGTTCTCTAGTAAAACCCCATTTTTTGAGGGTGTTGAGAGGCAGTAAGTTTAGGAGCTGGGCCTCTGGAGCCAGGCAGACATAGGTGTGAGTTTCAGTTTTCTCTTACTGACCCATGATGTCAGTAAGGTTGATTATTCCTTTAGAGCCTCAGTTTCTTCTATCTAAAATGATGATATTACAGATCTTGGAGGTATTATAAGAACTGAATAAGATAATTTAGTTATTATTAGCTTGCTTGCTCTAGGACAGGGGTCCCCAACCTCTGAGACTAATGCCTGATGATCTGAGGTGGAGCTGATATAATAGAAACAAAGTGCACAATATATGTAATTTGCTTGAATCATCCTGAAACCATCCCCCAGCCACCCCACCTCGGTCCATGGAAAAAAATGTCTTCCACGAAAGCAGTCTTTGGTGCCCACAATGGCTGGGGACTGCTGCTGTAGGGAAGTGACTCATAAACCTTGGTGTACATGGGAATTGTAGAGGGGCCTTGGTAAAATAGATCAGGCCCCCCAGGCATTCAAATTTTAAAAAATCAACTGTAGTTCATAAAGAAGCATTTCAAGTTAAACTAAAAAGAGCTTGGTGTTAAGAGCCAACATACCTGGGTTCCAGTCTCACTGTTGCCACTAATTCCTCTTAAATGAGAAGCCTCCTAAACCTCCCTGTTTCACTCTGCTTGTCTTTCTCCTGTATCTCTGGCAGATGGTTGTGATCACATGAATGACATATATTTTGAACACTTGAAACAGTACTAGTATGTTAACCAATAGGACCCCAGAGTCACTGCTATTATTCCGGGCTGTGAGCATGACTTTATTCTCCTATGAATTTTTCTATGACTACTTCTATGAATTCAAAGACATTGATAGAAATGTCTTTGACTAAGCTACCAGGACAAGGCTGTGTCTTTTGAGGAAAAAGAGGTTTAAAAATCTCTTATCTGTCCTTGCAAGGGTGTTGGTAGAAACATCTGAGCCCTTTGTTAATATATTATTTTATGTAGATAAATCAAGCACATAGGGAATTAGTAATCAGGTATGAACCAATCTCTTGATGTTATTTTCATATTCTTTTTCCATGATGGAAACAAGGTAAAGTTACCCTGTCTGAAACCCCATAATTTGTCTCACTGCTTGAAAGAGTAGTTTTGTTATTGTGAGCAGCTGGCTGCTGACTCAAGCTTATTGAGTCTTACTGAGGACAAACCCCTGTGAGTACTTTATAGGTGCCACTCATAAAATTCAGCCAACAACTCCATGACTATACTGGACCCTGCTATAAAGGTAAAGAAACTCAGCCTACCTGTCACATCATCGCTAAATGTTAAAAGCCAGGATTGGAACCTGCAGAGTATTCCCTGCACAGCCCAAGATCTTAACTATCCCTCTGAAAACTAATTGTTAGTTGCCTGCCCTTTCAGTATGCTATTGACTTGCTAAGAGTGATAATACCTATCTGTGAATTAATATTTATGGTCCTTGTTTGGCATAAATATGGATAAATACTATTATGGTATCTTTTTGAAGAATAAAATCTATTCTTGAATGGGTTAAGCACAATTTGGGTTTAAGATTTTAAAACACTTAATTTATTCACATGGACATGTTTTTGCCAGCATCATTATGGGCAAAGGGAACTTTCATTAATTCTGCCAACATTTATTAAGGCTCTGTGTTAAGACAAATAACACATGCCTTCAAGGAGCACCCAATTTAGTTAGGAAGAGAGACTATTAATTATTTTACAGTTTTTTTTGTCACTATTTCAGAGGTGAATTAAAACCCAGAAAGGGTGGGAAAGAGGAGGAAACAGGAGAATGGCAGATCAGGGTGGTGGGAACAAGAAGGCTCTATGAGACAGGTCTCTAGGACTCTTTGAATTTCTAGGGAGCAGACCCATGCAGCTAGAACTTTAATTACACAGAGAATCACTCCGTGTTTTTTTGTAGAACAACCCTGAGTGAAAAGGTGGCTGCTAGACAGTGAGGCACTAAAAGGTTAAATTACAGTTCTGATTTGACTGCTATTTGAAGGCCAAAGATGACCAGCTTCAGGCAGCCCTCAAGCCAAATGATAAGGTTCTCATGCCCTCACCAATTCAGACTGACTGATAGTAATTCTTTAAAGGGATTGCTCCAGTCACCACTGAAACAGTGTTTGGCAACCTCAAAACTTCTTCTATTTACAATATTAACATTTCATGGTCATTTATGCATCTCATTTGTTGGTAGGATTAATTCCTTTAGATCTACTGAAACTACTTGATAAACTATTAAAGAGAAGGGGCAAAAGAGACAGAGTCAGGTGGGAGAGAGAAACTTGTGCCCTAAATGGGGACTCACTGTTGCACTCTCTGTGTTTCAGTCTAGGACGGTGATTTTAATTTAACTGTTCCACTCAGGTCATTCCATCCAAACACCCTATAAAAGTATGCTTTCGATCAGAAGAGATCCTGTGATAATTGGGCTCTGAAACACAGGTAATTTCACTAAGGAAATATGAAATCAGCTGAGGCTGTTTCTGTTGAGACTGAGGGAGAAAGGTCACATTTTCTCCTGTAAATGAGATCTTAGATTTGATACCTTTTGATTTTAAAAACTGAGCAGTTGAGACCTGAAATGGCCCAAGTTTTCATTTCGAGGTGAAAGGAAATTGCTAGGAAATTCAGCCTTGTAGCCACTCCACTCCACTGAAATGATATTTTTATAGATTTATGTTAATTGAGCCCCCAGCTTTAAATGGCTGGGCTCTCATCAATATCTGGTCAATAACTGATTTGGGTGGAAGAAGAAATGATCCAGTGACTACATTTAGATGGCTCAGTACATGAAATGTGATTCAGTTTTACGAAACACATGGGCAAGAAACCCCACACCTGTTTTCTTTTTGAAGTTAGGAAAATACAAGTAGTGTCATTTCCTCAGTTCAGAGAGGGGAACCCAAGTCTTTGAGGATCTTCCATCATTAAATTCCCTCTTTTCCTTTCTTTTTTATATCTCTCCTCTTAGTCTCAGAAGCATTCAAAGCTCATGATTTTTAGTGAAATATTAAGAGGGAAATATCAGTTAATACCAAATCGAATAATTCAAATTATTTTTCTGAGCAGAAGCATTAACTAAGCAATGGTGCCTGTGAGGAGATAATTATATTCCTGCTTTTCTCTTTAAATAATTTCTTCTTGATTGCTTAACTTACCACTACTAAAGTATAAGGGCTTCCCTGATAAAGAATCTTGGTAAAGAATCTCCTTTCCAATGCAGGAGATGGGTATTGGATCTCTGGTTGAGGAAGATCCCCTGGAGAAGGAAACTTCTACCCAATCCAGTATTCTTGCCTGAGAAATCCGATGGCCAGAGGAGCCTGGAGGGCTATAGTTCATGGGGTCACAAAAGAGTTGGTCATGACTTAGTGACTAAACCAGAGAAGGCAATGGCACCCCACTCCAGTACTCTTGCCTGGAAAATCCCATGGACAGAGGAGCCTGGTAGGCTGCAGTCCATGGAGTCGCTAGGAGTCGCACATGGCTGAGCGACTTCACTTTCACTTTTCACTTTCATGCATTGGAGAAGGAAATGGCAACCCACTCCAGTATTCTTGCCTGGAGAATCCCAGGGAGGGGGGAACCTGGTGGGCTGGCGTCTATGAGGTTGCACAGAGTCGGACATGACTGAGCGACTGAAATGAACTGAACTGAACTGAACTTCCTTAATGTATTTATTGTACATCCTACGATGTATTTATTATCCCTTGTTAACCAAAATTTCAGAAGCAGAGATGTAATTGAAATAAAAAGGTGTTTCTTTGGGGTTTGTTAGGACTTCAACCGGGAGATATAGATTTAAAAAGCACCTGAATTATGATCCACCAGACTATAAAATGGGGGAGGCTTATAAAGACAGACACGGCAATGTTATAGTGAGTTATATGAGTTGTCTATTAATAATTGTAATTGGAGTTGGCACAAGGGATATTTGTTAAGAATTGGTTGGGGCCCCAGATGACTACATGATTATGAGGGGAGACCTTGAGGCAGGTGTTGTTCTGAATGGTTGGTGTCACTGGTGTCCTTGGACCTGGTATAGCTCAAAAAAACCCCAGGTTTTCAGTGATGCACAGACATGTCTGAGACCAGATCCTCAATGGCCACCCAACTCATTTTTGTATGCCAAAACTGTGATGACTCCATGATAATTTCAATTTATCATCACCATCAATCAACAAATAGTTGCTTAACCCTTGGCAGAAAGTGAAGAGGAACTAAGAAGCCTCTTGGTGAAAGTAAAAGAGGAGAGTGAAAAAGTTGGCTTAAAGCTCAACATTCAGAAAACGAAGATCATGGCATCTGGTCCCATCACTCCATGGGAAATAGATGGGGAAACAGTGGAAACAGTGTCAGACCTTATTTTTTGGGGCTCCAAAATCACTGCAGATGGTGATTGCAGCCATGGAATTAAAAGATGCTTGCTCCTTGGAAGAAAAGTTATGACCAACCTAGACAGCATATTGAAAAGCAGAGACATTACTTTGCCAACTAAGGTCCATCTAGTCAAGGCTATGGTTTTTCCAGTGGTCATGTATGGATGTGAGAGTTGGACTGTGAAGAAGGCTGAGCACCGAAGAATTGATGCTTTTGAACTGTGGTGTTGGAGAAGACTCTTGGGAGTCCCTTGGACTGCAAGGAGATCCAACCAGTCCATTCTGAAGGAGATCAGCCCTGGGATTTCTTTGGAAGGAATGATGCTAAAGCTGAAACTCCAGTACTTTGGCCACCTCATGCGAAGAGTTGACTCTGATGCTGGGAGGGATTGAGGGCAGGAGAAGAAGGGGGCGACTGAGGATGAGATGGCTGGATGGCATCATTGACTCGATGGACATGAGTCTGAGTGAACTCCAGGAGTTGGTGATGGACAGAGAGGCCTGGCATGCTGCGATTCATGGGGTTGCAAAGAGTCGGACATGACTGAGCAACTGAACTGAACTGAACTGAGTCACTGTAGGATCATGGTTGTGCACTAAATACAGTTTCCAGTCTACACATTTTAAACCTATTTGGAAAGACAAAATTTATGCATAAAGTGATACTACCATAAGTAGTTGTATCAGAAGAGTAAATGTTAGATGTAGCTCATGTGTTGGGGTGGGGGTGGGGGGTGGGGGTGGGGTGCAGTGCTTTGTAGAGAGCCACCAAGAAGCCTGTGCCATATGTTGAAGGGAGTTGACAAGATCCAGAAGAAGGAACGCAGTTCCCCAGGAGACACAGCTGCAGAGCAAGGCACAGAAAGGTCCATAGGCAGACTTCTGTGGCTGAAGCCAAGGGCTTCTTTGGGGAGAGAGATGTCTAGAAGTGGCAGGTTCTTCCGGCTGCACCTACACAACATGCAGGGTGGACATGACCTTGAGGGCACTGTCAGTGTGACAGTTCACAAGCCAACGCCAAGGAGCCAAGAGGACCACAAATGGCTTATCTGGTAGCAAGGGATGACATAAAATGACAAAAAGTATCTCTGCTATAAGCTGCGATTCTGGACTTATATCTAAAGTGTGGATCTGCACAGAATTGTCTTGGCATGGGGCCAGAATGAGAGTACTTCATTTCCAAATGCAAATACCTCGGATCAGAGAACACAGACAACTTACTACTCAACAATAAAGCACCAAACTAACCTCGAGGAAACATTGGGCCTGAAGTAGCAAAATTAAATTTCTTCTTCACATGTACCCACCCAGCCGTCCTCTCCGCAAGGCACTGTTTTGTTTATGGCTACATGGCTTTAAGTTTTAGCGCAAGATACTTTGATACACTTCGCAGAACCATATCCTTTTGCATACCCCAGGATGTCAGCAGGACAAAATGCTGGTCGTTGCTCTCTAAGGCCATGTGTTCCTCATTTACTCACTTATTTATCCACGTCTTCATGTGTTTATGAGGCAAATATTGATGAAGTATCTATTTTGTTCCAGGAATCATGCATTTCATCCTTATCCTTCCTATCGTACATGTGGTAGAGGACCTCGAAATTAGAACTCCTAGAAAAGGCTATTTATCCCTTGACACCAGACCAATCTTGGAAATTAAATAAGTACACGTATTATGTAGCAATAATTGTGTAATTTCTAAAACTGTCTTTGCTCAAGTTGTTTTCAGGAACTGCTGAAAAACATTTAAAGTGGCAAACCTATCTAGTCAGTCATGCAACATTTTGGACCTGCAGTTGACAGATAATCTGGCCCAATTTCCTCATTTGCCAAAAGCTGCAGAGTAGGACCAGGCCACTAACTTCCCAACTCCTTGTTCAGTGTTCTTTCTACCTCATTAAGCCATCGCTTTGAAAATATCTTCTTTGCAGTCTTTGTTGAGAGGAAAGCCAATTTTCTTTCTGAATAAAGTGTCCCCACTTTCAAAGATTTCTTTGAAGGATAACTTATTTAATTTCCCGAGAGGCTTTCCATACCCAGACAGCCTTGCACTTCGGTACCCAGAGAACACGTACTTTTAGCACCTAAATTTCCTAAGTGCAAAGTAAGTAGTTAATATCAAGGATACCATCCGCCAACCCTGGTGGCATCTTTTGTCAAGGACTTCCTGCCTCTCATTTCTTGCAGCCCAGGTTTTATCTACACTCTGCCAGGCTATTCCCCAGGATTAAATTAGATGATGTGTGTGAAGTGCTTTGGACACTAGAAGTAGACTGCAAATGTAAGAGGCTGCTAGTATCTCCACTACTCTCTAAAAGGAGGCCAGGCGGATATGCATCTTTGTGTTTCTGGCATCTAGAAGAGTTTGCCCAATAAATATCTGTTGAAAAGAAATGAACAAAAGATTTATCGGAGATCACGTTGAAATTCCGGGCTTGGGAGCAAGCACATCACAGTCTTTGTGTCAAAAATGACATCAGAGGGACAAAGGTAAATGTGACATTGTTGTACATTATTTAATACAATCAAAGAAGTCTTTGCTCTTTCTATCTGAAAAACAAGTGCCTCCTGGTTTTGTGTGGTTTCCAGTGCTCCATTCTCCAAGCGCAAGCTGTCTCCTGCTCCCAGGCTTTTCTGGCTTGGATCTGAAGTGAGCTCCCAGCCCTGGCTGGCTTCAGGGAGTTGTCAAGCACATAGAAAGGCATGGGGGAATTTGCTTGTTCCTTTGAGAGAAGGGGACTGTCAAGAAACACAATCAGCTTGTGGTCGGCCTTTAGAAACTGTCTCCCACGTTGGTCCCAGAGAGAACATTTGTGTATGTGTTTGCTTTGGTTCTGAGAACTAAACACCCCATTTTGACATTATGTGCTCCAGCTCCTGAACACTGGGGTGTTTCAGAAATGATGCCATGGGCTCATGACGCAAAAGGCACTTCCTTGCTTTAGAAACAGGAAGAAAGGGGATCCGAAGGGGAGTTTTAAAGAACAGAGGAGAACGAACTAAACTATTTCAGAAAGGAGAGAGCTTCAGACAATGCTAAGGGGGACCCTGGAATTAGAAGAGATCACCAAACACCCCTGTCTGCTGTTCTTTTAAAGAGTGTGTGGGCCTGGTGTCTTCCTCCGCAGCAACATCACAATGTCGGGTGGAAGCAGGCTGCTTCCAAACAAACTTACAAGTCAACAATATATATGTCCCATTGAATGTACTTCCTCTCTTTTCAAAGAAGATACTATTTCAAATATTATCTTCTAAAAGCGGAAAACAATAAAAAAAGCTCTCAGTGATAAAGTTACATTTTGATCAGAGCATGTTCGAGCTCTCTGCTTACGAGTATGGAGGGAGCATTTCATTAAGGAGACAGGCGTGGCAGGCATGCTTCTGTCTTCCCTCTTCTGGACTGGGCACCTCATGGGTAAGGTGTTAGTGTATGTAGATGGCATCTCACAGAGCCAGGCCCCCTCTGACCTGTTCTCTGTGGGTTTGTGTGTCTGGACGCACGTTTGTACAGGGCGCCCTCAGCTGTCAGCCAGGAAAGCGCCCTGACTCCAGTCGCATCATCCCTTTCCCCCCTCCCCGATCTTTGTTCCCCTTCTCCCTTTCCTTTGAGCCCCTTTTCTTAGGAAACCCAACAGTGGATTTTTTCTCCTCATGTCTCTATGGTGAGTTTTCCCAGCATTGGATGGCTAGGTTGCCATGGCAGCAGCCTCCTCTGCTAAGAACGGGTGATTTCGGAAGAGGGGATTGTTGCAGTTGCAGGGAGGGGATGAAAAGTCATTAATGTGGGCCAATCAGTATGCAGGACCAGAACCTCTGGTTGCAGCTTCTCTCATATAGCAGCCAGCGCTCGTTAAGTTCCAGTGGCTGAGATGGAATGGGGTAGATGAGGGGAAACTCCCAGCACACCTGTCTGAATGAGACTAAACGCAGCCTCATTGCCCATATATCCCCATGGGGATCCAGGTCTTTCTATCATGTTCCACCTGTTCTCTTCCTTTGACTTCCTCTTCTTTGCCTCCTTCCATCTTGGGAACAGGGCTTCATGGAATGACCCTAGTGGGGGAGTAGTTGGAATGAGGAGCAGCAGTAAGATCTATCCTTATGGTTTTATATACTTAATTATTTTTCTGGTTATTGGCCATCCATCAGACAGAGCAAAAGACAAATATAAAACATGCCCTGTGATATTGTTGGCTGTTTGAAACCTGGAGGTAGCCAACTTGGATGATATTAGAAAAAAAAAAAAAAAAACGTTCAAACTTTCAGAAAAAGCAATGACGATTTACACAGCTTAGTAGAGATCCAGGGCAAAGTCGGAAGTAGAGATCTCTATGCCAATGCCATCAAGTCTGAATTCCAAGATCTAGGAAGGGCTGTGCTATGTGGTTGAAGTTCAGTGCATTTACCTGTAAAATGGGTTTGTTAGGAATATTTCACTCCAACCTACCAGCTAAAGTTCCCTCTAAAATGCAAGTAGAAAACCTAAGAGATGTGAAATGATTTAGGCTCCAGTGCAGAAAGGTCCATTGTTCTTACAAGTTTGTAAAATCTGAGAAGCATTAGAATGGCAAAACCCCCAGAAAATCTGTCCTAAAGGAAGAGCCCTGATGCTTTCTGTCCCTGTATATACTTTCTCCAACCACTGCTGGGCTTCAGAGCCTGTTCTCAATGACTCACCACTATTGTGCCTGCTCCAGGCCTGCTGTGGCCTCTGACACTGGCACCAACTTCCAGAGGTAGACTTTTACCTCAGCTTCTCCTTGCCTGAATCCTCGTCCAGATCCTGTAGATGTCAAGGTTTCCACAGGGCTCCACACTGTGCCCAGTGTCTGGCCTCATGCTTGGAGCAGAGCGGAATATAATAAATATTTACTCTCTACCATGCCTCTGTTCCCTCCTTTAACTCCCTGCCCTGCCCACTCCTGTCCTCACTGTTCCATCAGAACATCTATTACTGTAATGTGGCTGAGGTCTCTGGTCCAGTTCATTGTATTGTGCCATGTCAGTTTCCAGGTTTTGATGTTATTGCTGTGCAAGATATCACATTGGGGAAGCATGATGATGGTCCAGGGACCTCTCTGCAGTATACAGACAATTATTTGTGAGTCCATGATTAATTCAAAGGGAAGAGTTAAAAGGAAAGAATAGCAGCACTCAGTAAATCTTCAGTGAAATCTCTCAGGAGATAAGCCAATGGACCTTTTCAGTCCTCATCCCACTTGATAATTGTTTCCACACCTTTTGAAATGTTCTCTCTCCAGGCTTCCTTGATGCTGGACCACTTTGTCTTCCCCATCTGCCCTAGGTACTCTTAGACTTCACAGATAGAGGCCAGTCATTAATTGCTGGAGTTTTCTCAAGCCTCTCCTCAGCCTGCCACTCATCCCTAGGCTTCTTTTGCCCATCTGGGCATCAGTGACCACTGTTGCAAAGATGACCTTTGAAGGCATACCTCCAGCCCAGACCATCCCTGCACTCATATTTCCCCTTGAATACTGCAGTGGTCCCTCCATCACTTCATGGTCAACCCTGTCCCTTCCAACAGTCTCTCTCTGGCTCCCAACTCCAGAATGCCCCAGGTCTAGCTCAGTGACTGGCCATCATCTACCAATTTAGCAAATAAGAAACTTCATGCTTTTTCCACCTTTATCACCAGGATCCTAGTCTGAGCCACCAACCTCTCCCCTTGATGACCATAGCAGCCTTTCAGCTCCTGCCAGTGCCATTCCTGCTTAACATGGCAGCCTGGGTGTTCTTTGTAAAATGCAAACCTGACCATGCCCTTCTCAGCTTAAAATCTTTACTGACTTCCCATCGCTCAGTGAGAAAAAAAATAAATAAAAATGAGACCCTTTTCCTGACCTGTAAGATCCTAAAAGTTCTGGGTCTTATCTAAATCCTCTACCCCATGCCCTAGTCAACTTCCATCGCTTATGGCATTCTCTAGTTTTAAAGCTCCTCAAACACATTTCATTCCCTCCTGCCACAGGGCCTTGGAACATGCTCCACTTACTATGCCTAGAATAATTATTCTCCTCTCTTCACCTAGTTAATTCTTAATTATTCTTCAGGTCTTGGCTCAAATGTCACCATTACATGAAGCCTTTAACCAGTTATCCAGCCCAGAGCAAGTCCTTTCATTAGAAGCTCTTCAGTTCAGTTCAGTTCAGTCACTCAGTCGTGTTCGACTCTTTGCAACCCCATGAATCGCAGCATGCCAGGCCTCCCTGTCCGTCACCAACTCCCGGAGTTCACTCAGACTCACATCCATCGAATCAGTGATGCCATCCAGCCATCTCATCCTCGGTCGTCCCCTTCTCCTCCTTCCCCCAATCCCTCCCAGCATCAGTCTTTTCCAATGAGTCAACTCTTCGCATGAGGTGGCCAAAGTACTGGAGTTTCAGCTTTAGCATCATTCCTTCTAAAGAAATCCCAGGGCTGATCTCCTTCAAAATGGACTGGTTGGATCTCCTTGCAGTCCAAGGGATTCTCAAGAGTCTTCTCCAACACCACAGTTCAAAAGCATCAATTCTTTGGCGCTCAGCCTTCTTCACAGTCCAACTCTTAGGCAATGCCAATATTTAGCCAGAATACTAACTGCAAAATGTGAAATATTTCTGCACAATTTGGTAAATACCCACTATCCTGAGTCCATTTCCTTCAGCCACTGAAGAGTTAACTCCATGCATAAGGAACCTTTAGACACAACTCTGTGCCGGTTACCTTTAGTTGGTGCCTGTTAGCTATTTTGACTATCTCTCCTATTTTTATACATCATGTACCTCTCCTCTACAGCATTCATCACACTTGAATTTCACACTTTTTTTGAGATTATTTGATGACTATCTCTAAGTTCTGTGGGCTTCCCTGGTGGCTCAGTTGGTAAAGAATCTGCCTGCAATGCGGAAGACCCAGGTTCGATCCCTGGATCAGGAAGATCCCCTGGAGAAAGGCATGGCAACCCCCTCCAGTATTCTTGCCTGGAGAATTCTGTGTACAGAGGAGCCTGGTGGGCTATAGTCCATGGGGTGACGAAGAGTCAGACACAACTGAATGACTAACACTTTCACTTTTTCTAAGTTCTGTAAGGGGGGTGGGGGGGACCATCTTTGCCAATATTTTCCCCATATCAAATGTATAGTAGATACCTAATAAGCATGTGCTCAATGAATGGATGATTTAAATAAATGAGTAGACCTTTCTTAGGTATCATCCAGTTTGACCCTTGAGTCCCACAAAGGTGAAACTGCCAGCTGAATTGGCTCCTGACTCAATGGCCAGCCCCGATCTAGTGCTCTTTCCATTCTCCCACCTTGTCTCCTTCGTGACGCCTTTCACGAGACACTATTATTACCATCCCCAGATCATTCCAATACTTCCCAACTCTTCAGCGTCCCATATCCTCCATCCTGTTACCATGACCCAGTTTTAGACTTCTAAACTCATTGCTGGCAGAATTTGTATGTGACATTTTTTTCCTGTTCTCTAAATAAAAGATTAAATCACAATGGTATGTATATGCTGTCTCAAAATAGTGTTTTATTTAGAGAGAGAAGGTGTTAGTTATTACTGGCATTTAACATTTGTTGAGTGAACAAAATCTGCTGAACATTGCAGAGAACATGGGATTGAAGAGTTCCTGCCCGGTGTGCATTGTGGCCTAAATTAGACCTAGATGAATCACTAACATGCAGAAGGATGGATGTGCAGACAGCCCAGTGGCCATGCATACAACATGCTCCAACTGGAATGGGAGGATTGCCCCTGAGACAAGGTGACATTGTGATCAGGGCTTAGAAGTAGCCTTAAACCATTTTAAAAATAGCCAGTGAATGATAAAGTCCACGTGAGTCCTTAGAAACAGAAACGTGTTAGAAAAATTCTATTTCATTTTTTTTCCTTTGCAGAGCCTTCCTTAAGGGAAATGCAACCCATAGATTCCTACTGAGATGTAGGCAGCCCCTGGCCCCTTATCAGCAGGAATTGCTGTAGAAAGCTGCTGGGCTTCAGAAAGAATCACACTGCTCTGGACTGTGTGCCCAAGAATGACTACACTCTGTTGCCGCTGGTTTTTCTCCCCCCTAATAATTATAATATTGGTAGAATTTAAGAAAAAACGACTCCTTATCCCTGGCTTTTTTTTTTTTTTTTTTTTGCATTGGGATAGCCTCTGAGTCTCACTCAGCCCATCGGGACCCGCAGTATCCCAGATGCTCAAGTGAAGAGCAGGTATGACTTCTGTAGGTTCTCAACTGAAGCCAAGAACTCCAGCAAATTAGAAATGATCCTGGCCTGGGAGTCAAGGCGCTGCTGGAGTCATTCTGTCACATACTTGGGCAAGTCGTTTATCCTCTCTGAGCCTCTGTCTCTTTTTCTGAGAATTGGACATCATAATCCCTAGCTTGCTGGGTTGTTGCAAGAATTAAATAAATTAACGTATGTAAAGAACCAGCATATGGCCTGGAACACAGATTGGTCATGTTTCCAACACTGGAACATACCACCTTTATCTAGCCAACTAAACAGAAACTTGAAATCAGGTCCAAATTTAAGCTAACAATTCCAGGCTTGTTAAGTTTTTAATACAATAGATCACATTCAACTGTCTGAAGGTAATTAGCCTTTAAGAGAGGATGAGAAACACATGGACACTTGAGATCCCCAGAGACGTCAGCATTCTCTTCTTAGACTTTGAATATTGTTACAAGCCTGGGAAAATAAAGGAGTCAAAGTTTTAAAGGGAAAAAATCTGATTGGATACGAGTCTCAAATGTAATGAGATGCTTAAAATCAACTTAACAAAGAATACTTTTTATTTTGTGAAGTGATCATCACGCTCTTTCAATTTAAACATTATTGTGAACATACGAGACTGCTGTACACAGGTCATAAAATGTCAAAAGAGTGAATAGATTTAACACGAAATATTAGCCTTAGGAAAAAGCATTTCTAAAGATGTAATCCCCTTTCCATTAATGTGAGTGATTAAGCAACTCAGCGTTTATTAATGCAGCATGAAACACATAGCTGTGATGAGACCAGGCAATGACCTCCTTCATGGTTTCTTACTCCATCAAGCTTAGCAACGAAGATTTAAGGTGTCACGTCAGGGGGATAGCTTCCCCGATGACTCAGTGGGTACAGAATCTGCCTGCAATGCAGGAGACACAGGAGACATGGGTTCAACCCCTTAGTCTGGAAGATCCCCTGGAGAAGGAAATGGCAACCCACTCCAGTATTCTTGCCTAGAGAATTCTATGGACAGAGGAGCCTAGTAGGCTACAAGTCCGTGGGGTTGCAAAGAGTCTGACACAATTGAGAGACTCAGCAGTAGCAGCAGCAGTTAGAGGAATAAGGTAGAGTAAGATAGTGATTCTGCCCCAGGTGACTGTGGGCTAGTGGGCAGAGCACAAGTCATTTAAAGTTCAGTTTTGCAGATGGAAAATGGAGCTATTCCCTGCTCTGCCTGTCTCCTGATCACACCTTATTCAAGGAGAGACATTCTGCATTGGGACCTCAGAGTCTGCCCTCCCTGTGTGGTTCCCAGGAGAGGACATAGATCGGTGCCCTAAGACGGGACTCCCCAGCCCCCAGGCCATGACCCGATGCTGCTGTTAGGAACTCAGGCACACAGGCAGGAGGCGAGCAGCCAGCAAGTGGAGCTTCATCTGAATGATGAGCAGCTCCCTATAGCTCACTTTACAGCTTAAGTCCTGCTTCCTGTCAGATCAGTAGCAGTATAAGTGTAATGCACTTGAATCACCTTGAAATCATCTCCCATCCCTGTCCATGGGAAAACTGTCTTCCAGGAAACCAGTCCCTGGTGTGAGGAAGGCTGGCGACCACTGCTTTAGGATATGCAGTGGAGGGCAGTGGGCCCTGGATTCAGAATCAGAGAGCAAGGGCTCTATTCTCAGTCTGCGACCAGAAGGCTGTTGGCCTTGGGTAGGCCTGTAAGTACCAGACCTCCCATCTATATCATGGCATTACATGAAAACTTAGAGAAGTATGGAGAGATAGAGAGAGAAAGAGATGGAGGGTAATAGATAGCAGCCCAATCCCTCTCTCAGATGCGTGCTGTGGGAAGAGCAGGAAAAAGACTGATTTTCTCATTGCCCCCTCCCCCCGCCTCACCCCTGTTAACCCTCTTCCTGCCTATGGCTGTTTCCAAGCTGGTGAACCCAGCTTCACCTACACACAGAATCACCTGGGGCTTTGTCCACATTCAGCTTTGTGATAAGTAGCATGTATCTACATCCCTGTCTCTCCTGGCCATGGAGGCAGCTAATGAGGACTTCTCCATCAACTCCTGACTTGCTGTTGTCCTCATAGTGTAGAATTCACAGAGAAGGCATGGCAGCCAGACAGGGCAGGTGGAGGGCCGGGCGGTGGCTGGGATTTAGGCCTGGCACAATGATGAGCCGGTCCAATGAGTGGCAGGGCATTAGCTCAGGGACAAAGTCACTGGTTGGGATTAAAGTCAGTCTCCAGTTGAAGTTAGGGATCAAAAGAAGCTGAGTGTCCCCTGAAATAGATGGACCACAAGTCTTATGCATGGATACCTCAAAGTCCTGTCAGGCAGGAGTTGGCTTTAAGGAATTTGTCCTAGGGGCTGGGGATCATCACTGAGCTTGTGTTTCAAGGCACATATCCAGGCATCTCTGGAAGCCTGAGGGACAGCTGTGATTACCGGAGTGATAACTAGACTAAGATGGAGCCGAATCCTGTACCAGGAAAGAGCCTTCCTGGAGAAACTCCAGCACGGTGAGCTTTGAGCTGAGAGTATGTGGTGACCAGCACAGATGCTTGCCACCCCTTGGGGATGGAGAACAAGAGTGAATCCAGGCATAAGATGGAAGGAATGCCAAGTCACCCTGACATGGGGGCTGATTTTGTCTTCAGCAAAGAAAATTTAAGAAGGGGTTGAAATAACCTGAGGCTGCTTAAGCAATGATGGGTCTATTAACCTGGGTGGGGAAAGGTGGCTCCAGCCATGATGGAATGGCAGAAGAAGGAAGAGATAGTGGGGTGTTGTTGCTTAACCCCCTCCCTATAGCAGATACACCTCATGCCCTGCTTCAGATCATTTTGGCTTTGCCTGTCTTTGGAACCATTGGCCCCTTCATTCTGCTCCAGCTCCTGTTGCGATGACCAGCTGTGTGGGTTCCCCAGCTGACTGTGCAGTGCCTTACATCTCGCCCATACTATGTACCTCTCCCCTGCTGGCTTGGTGCCTCTCCATCGATACTGAGACATCAAACTCTATTGGGCTCACTCTGATGCCTGTGCAAGCTCACTCAACATAGAAGTTCAGGGAAACCAAGACACAGTATTGGCACTTTTGAGTAATAGGAGACAGGCGCCTGTAGATAAGTTATTCCCCAATCTTCTCTTCAATCAGACTCTTTTGAGACCCCGTATTCCTGTAACCTCTCAGAAGCATCCTGCGGGCAGTTAGTCACACAGACACCACATAGGAGCCAGGTCAGCAGCTCTTCTTACTGCCTCTGCCTCCTTCCCTCCCTCACTCTCCTTTCCCCCAACCCTGGCTTCCCTGGTGTTGCACTCTCTGAGAAGGTAGGCTCCAAGAACCCTTGAGCTCAGGCTCTGCTGCATGGAGAAACTCTCTTTTCTGCTACCATTCTCATTCCTTAGAATTTGATATATGGCAAATTGATTCAGTAAAGTAAAGGGGTTTTCTACAAGAAGGACCTCATTTATCCACAGTGTCACCCCTGACATGGTTTCGCCATCCAGACTCAGATGATGTCATTTTAGTAAAGCCCCCCTGTGGGAAGGTTTGCCCCAAATGGACCCTCATCTGTGGCTGAGGTTTGTCAGTCTCTTTTTTGAGCCCCTTGAGGAGCCTTTCCATTCTCTCAGCCAGGGTAGCTCTTCCTTGTTGTCCTCTGTCCTTGGGGATTCTTGGTGCATTTTTCAAATATTTTGTCTCAGGTACCTCCTGGGGCCCCACCTCCTCGGCTTACATCAGAGAACCCAGCCACTTATCTATATGTGCAGGAGGACAAGGTTGAACACCCAGTTAGCCCATGTTAGCTGTTTGTCTCTCCCACTGAATACCCTTCGGTCACCCAATATGGACGGTTCCTCTTTTATGACTGCCTAAGCTTGTAGGAATGGTTGTAAGACATTCACTGTCCTCAACTGAGACTCCTCCTCATTAGTAACTTATGAAAGCTCATTTTGTACTGTCTGTCAAGACTCCAATATCCTTAAAAGAGAATTATCATGATGAAAATCATATTCTAATATCTTTCACTATGTCAATGACAACACCATTATGGCACAAATCATTATATTAAAGATACTTCTCACTAATATCCTTTAGTTCTTCCTCATCTTAATTTATACTAACTCAGCATCATTGCTATACTGATATACCCAACATCCTTCTAATTGTTTTTAGCAAATTTAGCTATCAAGTTCCCAACATTAACAACAAAAAAAGGATTTTTGCCCCAAGTCATATGCGGGGGAAATAATGTGTGCAGTCCACACTAAAGTTAATTTCATCTTGGTAAGAATGGCCTGCCCCAAATTCTCTTGGCTTCTTTCCCAAACTCTCATTGCTTCCCCATTTCAGATATGCCTGAGCAGCTCAGCATCCCGTTTCTTATTGACAGTAGACTTCCAACTACACCGGCTTCTGCCCTGGGGCTGGGAGGGTGGACCGCTCCATACCAGCCTCCACCCTGCTGTGTTCTCTGTGGGTTTCCTCCAACCCTATTTCTGTGTTCACTGCTTGGGTTCTCAGTCCATTTGGAAGAGCCTCCACAGCACAGTGAAGGATAGCAGATCACACTGAGAGCCAAGGAAGGAGGACAACAACCTCTTTTCCAGAAATTTTAGATGGCAGGGTACTAAGTGAGCAATGGAGCCTAAGTCAATGCCACAGCCTGCTTACTGTAACACTTTAAGAAATACACTTTATTTTTTAGAGTAGTTTTAGGTTCCTAGAAAATTGATCAGAAAGTAAGATTCCTGTACACACCCTAACCCAACACATGCATAGTGGCCCCTACTATCAAATCTCTCCAGGGTATGTTATCATCACGAATGCACACTGACACAGCATTATCACCAAAAGTCAGTAAGAGTGTTTTGCCCCAAGTCATATGTGGGGGAAACAGTGTATATATTCTATGGTAAAAAAAAGGATCTGTCATCACCAAAAGTTTCAATAAGAGTTCATATTAGTGCTGTACATTTTATGTGTGTGTTCAGTCGTGTCAGAGCCCACCAGACTCCTCTGTCCGTGGGCTTCTCCAGGCAAGAGTACTGGGGCGGGTTGCCGTTTCCTACTCCAGGGGATCTTCCCAACCCAGGGATCGCGTCTCTAGCATTTAGTGCATTGGTAGGTGAATTCTCTACCGCTGTGACACCTGGAAAGCCTGTACATTTTATGGGTTTTTACAAATTTATAATGACACGTAGCCACCATTATAGTATCATACAGAATAGTTTCAGTGCCCTAAATATCCTCTGTGCTCCGCCTATTCATCCCTTGCTCCCTCTAGCCCATCAGTCACTGATCTTTTTACTGTGTCCATAGTTTTGCTTTTTCTAGATCGTCATGTGGTGGGTCTCATACACGCCACCCGTGGCCCCGAGACCAGCAAATCCATTCCTTTGTTCCCTCCCCACCCCAGTTTTCTCCCCACACAGACTGAGAGAGGGGAGGAATCTAGGGTGGTACCTGGTTACTGAAGGGGTTTTTCTATTACAGGAGCAGGAGTCTGGTCCAACTTTCAGGTGCTGGACTCTGACTGATTGATTTTCTCTAGAATATGAGTTGTCCAGAGCTCCTTTTCCCTATGCTGGAGACTGAAAATTTTAAATCAGGGGACAGCTGGGAAAGTTCCACTGGGTATCTCAACTCAGAGCATCAGAGGATGCAGGGCAGGGGACTTCACAGCTGCCCTCACTGAGCATTCAGGCAGTTAATGACCTATTGGGCATTCATGTCAAGAAGCTGAATATATCACATGTGAGATTAGTGTGTCACCTTTCCTTGACGTGCCCTTGAGTGCAAGCAGCCAGGCATTGCTCTCCTGAAGGTTCTGCCTTCTTACCTGAAGATGTCTGGTCACCCCTTAGCCTACTTCCCGCCAGCTGAATAAACTCCTAGTTTTCCTGACCAGGACCGTGGGTGATATAAATGCAAAGCAAGCTTGCTGGTAATTTCTGAAGACCCCAGGAGGATAACTCTCAGAATGAGACCAGTTCTGATTGGTTGAGTTTTCATTAGCAGAGATCATTAAGAGCCTTGACCCATGAGGCTCTCCGCTGGTGTGAGCCTCAGATGTGTGGGTGTGTGGTCTTCCCAGATGCTATTAGCTGCTGCTGTCTCTCCATGGTGGTTTACTTTATAAAGATCACTTTGGGTTCCTTATCTGTGGAACCATTTTTTTTCCTTCAGGGTAACCACTTTTCCCACTTAAAAATAAAGGTGCAACTTTAGTGATTTCATTTAGAGAGGTGATGAAGTGACCAGTAACATGTTTAGCAAATTGATAAAAAGTCTTCCACAAATTCCTCAAAACATAAGCATTCCTATCTTCGGAAGTTTGACCAGATACAGCCCATGAAGAACTAATCACTTGAATGTATACTTTTTGTCATTTTATTGCTCCAGGATTCAGTTTTATTCAAGTTATGGTGATAGGCAAAGGTTAAAATATGACCCCAGGGCAAAGAGAGAGGTCATTCACTAAGTCATTGCTATGGGATAGAGGTGGCATATCAGACCACCAAGACCAGGAAGGAGTTTCTGGGAGCAGGTAAGGTTGTCTTCGAAGGATACTTCAACATCAGGCCAGGCTAGGATAAGAGTAATTCGGGTTAGTTGCCCTCTAGTTGGGACAGCACTTGGAGGGTAGAGCTAGAAGAGCTTAGAGGAGGCAACTGAAGAAGTTTGAGTAAATGTGCAAGAAGGCTTGAATTATGTAACAGTGGACATGAGAACTTGGGCACATTCAGGCATGCTTTGCAGGTCGAACTGAAAGAACCTAATGATGACTTGGATATGGGCAATGAGGGAGACTAGGGAATCAACGGTGACTCTCAGCTTTAAATAAAAATACGGTGGTCAGTGGGCTTCCCTGATGGCTTAGATGGTAAAGAATCTGCCTGCAATGCGGGAGACCTGGGTTTAATCCCTGGGTTGGGAAGATCCCCTGGAGGAGGGAATGACAATCCACTCCAATGTTCTTGTCTGGAGAATCCCATGGACAGAGGAGCCTGGTGGGCTACAGTCTATGGGATCACAAAGAGTCAGACACAACTGAGTGACTAACACACAAACACGCACAGTGGTCCGTGAGGATAGCGGTGGTATTTAGGGAAGAAGAAGGGAGAGACAGGGATTCAAAAGGGAGAGAAATCTGAGGACATTTGGCATCCCACTCCAGTACTCTTGCCTGGAAAATCCCACTGATGGAGGAGCCTGGTGGGCTACAGTCCATGAGGTCGCTAAGAGTTGGACATGACTGAGCGACTTCACTTTTACTTTTCACTTTCATGCATTGGAGAAGGAAATGGCAACCCACCCCAGTGTTCTTGCCTGGAGAATCCCAGGGACAGAGGAGCCTGGTAGGAGGCCATCTATGGGATCACACAGAGTCGAACGCGACTGAAGTGTCTTAGCAGCAGCAGCAGCAACCTTTTCAGTAAGCAGAAGACACACTACCACTGGAAAGGGGACAGATTGTTTTGAAGTTCAACATTCTTAAGTTGGGAATCGTTTCTGATCTTTTCCCCTCAGTGTTCAGTTAATTTGCAGTAGCTTGTTTGTTCTGTATAAACCTTGCCCTTCTCTGGAGTGTTCTTGTCTTCATCTCTGAAGACAAATTCAGGACTGAAGAGAATTGTTATGCCCGAGTCTGTGTTCACAGAGGAGATTAGGAGTGCTTGAAGACCTTTATGTGTTTCATGCAAGCTATTTCCGTAAATGGAGTCAAGTAGATATTAGCCAGTAAATGTCATATGCTAAATGCCAACGATCTGTACCTAAATGGATGATTTGGTATAAACAAAATATAATTGGCAGGCATAGAGACCTTGGGAGGGAATTTGCAAGGAAAAAAAATGTCATAGGGGGTTGACTGAGGGATTGAGAGGCAGGAAGCAAAATACACAAAGAAAGAACAGAAACAGACAAGCATTAAGGACACCAAGGCTCTGAAATCTTTTCCCAATTCCCAATATCCCTGGTGGGATACCACCAGGGTTGTTTTCTTCCTCAAAGGAAGCTCAAACTTTTTAGTAGTCAAGGGGTGACCTCAGCAGAGAGATAATCATATAACTGATGGAATATCGGGGGAGTAATCAGGAAAAACAAGGTAATGTGGAGGGCGCTTCCTACTTATGTACTGACAGAGAGAAGTGTGCTGGGACCATCAGCATAAATCCCAAAGTTCAACATCATGGGGGCTATAACTCAGGGTCCTGAGAAACTCAGGAGTGCTTCTGTGCTACTTAAGGGACTAGAAGTTAACTAATCTCTCTCCTGCCCCCTCCTCCTTCCATTGACAGAAAGAGCGAGGGACCCATGTGGTCAGACTCATTTTGTTTCCTGAATCCATCACTTTCTGGAAAAGAAAGTATTGGTTATCGCTGTTGAACTGTATAGATTGGGGAAGAAGGGATTTCCTCCTGAGCAGGACTCAGAGAAAGTGGCTAATTGCTTTAGCTGGCTTTCCTGGCTGGTCATCCGCCAAGTGGATTTGGGAAAGTGGTGCAAAACAAGGGGCAAAAATCGAAGAGAAAGGGGCAAGATTTGTGGATTTGGGCTCTCCCATTGTCACCTCAGACTCTGATTCTGATTGTGCACTCAGATGTCTCTCCTTAGTGAATAGAAATGATAGTTAGGTCATAGATTATGTGTTTGCTTTAAAACAATGTTAAATAGCTTGCCTTAAAATACTATCTGGAATGTAGCATATTATTTAGATATAGAAGTTAAGATATAGATACAAATGCACAGCTATAGACATGCCATTCAGTGAAGCTGTGCCCTTACATAAAACCCCACCAGTGATGATCCCTAAGATGCCACACCCATTCCTACCTATCACCCCCCTTGCTATAGTCGCTACAGCCACACTGGTCTCCTTACTATCCAAACAAAGTTTATTCCCACCTCAGGACCTTTTTATCTGTTAACTCTAGTGCCTGGAAAGCCCTTCTTCCTGATGTTTGCGTGTCTTGTTCTTTCACATTTTTTCAGATTTATGCTTAGATTTTCCCTGCTTAGAATACCCTTTGCTGAGCTTCCTGTTTAAATTACCACGGCCCCTCTAGCCTATCCATCTATTCACCTCCTTTTCCTCACAGTGTTTCTCACCCTTGGCATTATCAGGCGTAGATATCTGTTTACTGATGCATGGTCTGTACCTCTCATTAAACTGAGGGCTTCATGAGAACATGGAGCTAATGGACGTCCCACCCCAGTGCCCACAACATGGCTCAGCACCCAGTCCAGGTAGCTTAATAGATTGTTGCTAAATGAATGAATGATGCCAAAACAAACAAATGATTATCAAGTCAATGAAACAGATCAATCTCCTCTGTGCGATGAGGGTTTGAGAATCCAAAACATGTCATAATAGCTTTTTCAAATATTATCTGCCAAGATGGAAATGGATAGTCCTTTGAAGATGGGGATTTGGCTTTCAGCTGAATTTCTCCAGGCTTTAGTTACTCCAAGCGCTCTGTTCAGGATTTAAGGCTATGCAGCTACCACAGTAGGTGAGAATCAGAGGGTAGATGATGTAGGAGGCAGGGTGATGCTGAGTAGAGGTCTGAGGGCTTTAGACCTCCTCTCACCAATATCTATCTGTCCCCTTACTTCCCCAGCCACGGAGACTAAGTAATAGTGATACATCCAGGACGGCTTCCAGTCCAGCCTCTCCCACCTGTACGTGTCTGCCCCCAACCTCTCCCCCTCCCTGCAAGCCCCTCCCATAGCAAGGCTCTGATGAGGCCACTTGGGGGACACTGTAAGTAAGATGGCTTCATCCAGAGAAGTTGAGATAGCCAATGGAACATACCTCAGGATAAGCAGAGGGATGGGAACCCCCGGGACAGGACAGCCAGCCCTTTGCCTCTCTGACTCCTCCCCACACCTTCACACCCTCTCCTCCACCGAGGTGTCACTTCAACTCATTAATCTTCAGGCTTCAATGGCTTTTTTGGGTAACTGGTCCCATATGTTCGTTACTCTGTGTACAACACATGTCTGTTTCCATTCCTTATTTGCAGTTTAAATTAGAAACGGGTGTCGCTTTCCAAGCAAATTGGCTACTGTCCTTTCCCTTCTGTCCCCCATACCCATCCGGGCTCCAGGGACTCTGTACTGACAGACCCAAGGAGGGTTGACAGGAAGATGCCTTTGAGGTTTTGGCCCTTCTTCTTCTTCCATATTTATTTCCTACTGTAGTGTCTATCTACCAAGACTATGCCCCTGGGGAGCCAGATGCAACTGTTTTATTTAACAGATATTTGTTGAGCGTACAGGCACTGGCTAGTGCTTTCTTTAGGAAGCGTGCATCAGAGGCAGAGAGAGAGAGCCGAGCATGTGACCATGCAAATAAGCGATGCTACTGATTGATACTGTGGGACTCCCTGAGAGTTCAACTTGCTTTTAAGCATCAAAAGTACTTAAGTTTAGTCCTAATGGACACAAAGAAGTCAGCCAGGTAAAAATTGAGAAGCTGCATGTGTGAAGGACCTGTGATGAGGAAGCACTAAGGAAAGTTAAGACCAGATGGAGGTTACTATCAGAAAAGAGAACACTGGGGAGGGAGGCACCGAGAACAACTAGGGTGCTCCCAGACACTCCAATGACATTTCATTTTATCCTAAGGGCAATGCAAAGTCATTGGAGAGTTTATAGCAGAAAAACAAATGAGTAGATACAATTAATATTTCAAGACCATTGCTCTGGCTATTGGATGGACAGTGATTTGGAGAAAGTTAAGAAGGGAAATGATAACACTTCCCTGGTGGTGCAATGGGTGAAAATCCGCCTGCCTATACAGAGGACATGGGTTCGAATCTTGGTCAAGAGAAGATCCCACCTGCCACGGAGCGACTGAGCCCATGCACCACAACTACTGAGCCTGAGGGCTGCAACTACTGAAGCCCGTGCATCCTAGAGCCCACCTGCAACAAGAGAACCCGCTGAAGAGAAGCTTGTGAACCATAACGGAGAGCAGCACACACCCCACCCCACTTCACCGCAACTAGAGAAAGCCCAGACAGTTCAGTCGCTCAGTCATGTCCGACTCTTTGAGACCCCATGGACTGCAGCACGCCAGGCCTCCCTGTCCGTCACCAACTTCCGGAGTTAACTCAAACTCGTGTCCTTTGAGTTGGTGATGCCATCCACTCTGTCCCCATCTTCTCCTGGCTTCAGTCTTTCTCAGCATCAGGGTCTTTTCGAATGAGTCAGCTCTTCGCATCAGGTGCCAAAGTATTGGAGTTTCAGCTTCGGCATGAGTCCTTCCAATGAATATTCAGGACTGATTTCCTTTAGAATTGACTCTCAAGAGTCTTCTCCAACACCACAGTTCAAAAGCATCAATTCTTTGGTGCTCAGCTTTCCTTATAGTCCAACTCTCACATCCATACATGACCACTCAAAAAACCATAGCTTTGACAAGACGGACCTTTGTTGGCAAAGTAATGTCTCTGCTTTTTAATATGCTGATTAGGTTGGTCATAACTTTTCTTCCAAGGAGTAAACGTCTTTTAATTTCATGGCTGCAATCACCATCTGCAGTGATTTTGGAGCCCCAAAAGTCTCTCACTGTTTCCACTGTTTCCCCATTTATTTGCCATGAGGTGACTGGACCAGATGCCATGATCTTAATTTTCTGAATGTTGAGCTTTAAGCCAACTTTTTCACTCTCCTCTCACTTTCATTAAGAGGCTCTTTAGTTCTTCTTCACTTTCTGCCATAAGGGTGGTATCATCTGCATATCTGAGGTTATTGATATTTCTCCTGGCAATCTGGATTCCAGCTTGTGATTCATCCAGCCCAGCATTTCTCATGATGTATTCTGCATATAAGTTAAATAAGCAGGGTAACAATACACAGCCTTGATGTACTCCTTTCCTGATTTGGAACCAGTCTGTTGTTCCATGTCCAGTTCTCACTGTTGCTTCTTGACTTGCATACAGATTTCTCAAGAGGCAGGTCAAGTGGTCTCATATTCCCATCTCTTTCAGAATTTTTGAGTTTGTTGTGATCCACACAGTCAAAGGCTTTGGCATAGTCAATAAAGTGGGAGTAGATGTTTTTCTGGAACTCTCTTGCTTTTCTGATGCTCCAACAGATGGTAGTTTGATCTCTGGTTCCTCTGCCTTTTCACACAACACAGCCAAAAAATAAAATAAAGTAAAGAAATAAATAAATAAAAGGAGAAAAGTGATGGAGCAGTTAGGAAGCTGACACAGTGACCGAGGGAGGGAAAGGACCCAATCAGGAGATCAACATAGGGGTGGAAAGAAATGAAGAGAGTTGAGATGTCTCTTGAAGGATATCCTCAGAAGGACTTCTTAGAGTTCACCAACCCTTGACTGCGTGCTTCAGGACTTTCAGGAAGAGAAAAGAGTGACGCCCCCCCTACCCTCAATATGTGGCTAAGCCACTGACTCCATTCCATCACATGCTGCTCATGGTGATTCCTGACTTATGTGTCCTCAGCATCCCTGCATTGGCTCAACTTGTGGTTCAGGGCAGCTAGGTGAGATCATATGTGTAAAGTGTTTGGTTGACCTGTAGTACATGCTATTTGGATTTGACCATTAGCCAGAAAACTTAACACACCCTTGCCATCACAGCCTCTATGGGGTAGTGTGACCAACTCCTTCTCAGGAAACTTCGATGGAGACTCGGGACTTTGATCTTCTTTGACAACTTTCTCTCCTGCTCTTTCCCAATACTCTCCCTTTCCTGTGACCCTCTGGACACAGTAGCAAATGTTCAGGTATCCTAATATCAACTTTTAAATGGAAGGGGGCTGGGAGCAAGAGTAAATTAAGGAGTGGACAGAAAGGGACCAGTGTCACAAGCCCTAGCTGTTGGTCACATTTCCACCATAGCAGCAATTCCCCACCTTGTGTTATGATTATGGAACAAGCTCCCATCTAATCTCATCCAATGCTGTTTCCCCTCAGTGCATGTAGTACTTAACTGTAAGTGAGTTGATATGTACTAAAATAAAGCCACGTGTATTGGGTGTTACCACATAAGACATTTTATTTCAGCTGCCTCACTGGAGCCTCACAGATAACGACAGGGTCTCTCTTCTATATGTGAAAAACCTAGGGCTTAGAGGAAGGTGATGCCTTGGCCAAAGTCACGTGGAGAGTCTTGTCAGCACCAGAGAAGACCCCCAGGCTGTGATGCAAGACACTATGCTGGGCACCCCCGGGGGGAGGGTCTACATGGACCACAGTAGGAAAGGGGCCCCTCAGGACTGTGTAGCATCCTGGTGCAGGCTTATTGTTGTCATCCCAAAGCGATTGCTAAAATACTTCTTTTTGCCTATTTCTGGCCACTGGGCTTATTTACCAGCTTTTCTAGAACTTAGCATGTTGGGAAAGGGTGTAGGCTTGATTCAAGCTTCTAAGATTTTATTCCCATGTATATGTGATGAAAGATACTATCATAGGAAGCAATTTATTTATACTCACTTAGTACCTAGCTGAGCTAGAGCAATAAACCAGATCTGTTGGCTCTAAAACCCTTTTCTCTCTGCCACCAATGCCTCTCAAACAGGTATCTGCCTAGACTCTGGACACAAGTTGGCATGTCCAGAACAGGAACTCATGAAGGTACAAAATCAGCATGGCCCAGGTTTCTGAAGTATCCATTTTAATACATGATTTAGGGAGAAATCATCACTTTTCTTAATGTGCTGTGGAATCGAATGCAACAGTTATATAAGATGTTAAAGATGAAATAAAGTCTTTATTTATCTTTAAATTTCTTTAAAGACTTTAAAGAAATTCCACAGTGGCCATTAGCACCTTGTGCTAGGCCTGTAGACACATGGCCCCAGTTCCTCCCCATCCGCTGGTCTTTTACTTTCTGCAGTTGTAGGTGCTTCATGCGATGGCTTAAGAGGCATCCAGAGACACTGATTTTCCATAACCCTCAGCAGCCACTGTTATTAACTGTTTGCTGTCCATTCTGAAAAGAAAAGCTGCTGGTCAGAAACTGAGTTTCAGCTTCACAATCACAAAACAGCTGTTTCTTATAATATGTGCATTTTCTATGGATATATTTTATCTGTAGGTATGTTGGGAGAGGTACAAAAAAATGAAATTTAAGTGTGAGTATTGTCTTTAGCACAGAACATCATGTACAGCATGAGGACTCAGTAATTGAGAGTTACTTGTATTACATGACTTCTTAGCTTTCACAATCATCCTAAGAAATCACAGTGTCTATTATAACTAAGGTCACAATTGCTGCACATTTCATATATCACAGACATAGCAGAAAAGGACCATAATGATGTCAGGCAGGCATTCAGAGCTCCCTAGAGAAAGCAACTTTCCCATTAATGTTACATTCACGTGGACACGGACATCAGTTTCTGTATCAGAATGAACTGGGAAGAAAGATAACTTACTCATTTTTAACGGGCTCTGGTGTATTAAGTCCTCATCTCTGGTTAATGGTGGAATATGCGTTCTGACAGGGTCCTCAGTGTTAACTAACAAGCTGGGGTTAATGGTGGAACAGATGTGTGGTATCCAGCCAGAAACCTTATTTGCCCATGTACTAAACAGAATGCCTTCAGTAGCTATCACTGATACTGAGAATACTGTTTGTAGGACAGAGAAGCTTTTTTTTCCCCCCTACACTGTTGGAAAATCACTGACTTCTTCCTTTACCTAAGGTTAGCTGGAATTCAGCCTTTCTGAGTTATTTCCATAGAAGCAACTTCACATTGGAATTTTGGAACTAAACCAACATAATATGATCACCTAGACAGTGACACAGATCGATATAGCCTCTGCTTTCCTGATTGCCTTTGCTCGTGACTGGTCAGTCCCTGTTGGCTTTTCACTATGAAAGGATGCAATGCTTTGGTCTAAAGTACTAAAGAGTCAGATGATCTCTTGGGCTAAAACCCATAACGCTTAAGAGGCTGTAAGCTCACTAATGTTGAACACTAAAATAATGGCAGGTGGATGAGGTGTGTATCATTAGAATGAACAAGTTCCCATTGCTGAGTGATGTAGAGGTACAAGGACCACATGTCAGGCTGCCTGCTGTCTTCATTCTTTCCAAAGTCTTTATCCTCCCATTGATTCACTTGGGAAACTCCCCATCAAAATGGATAAGAGTTAGTGGGTTAAGGAGTGGGGAGGCAGTCAGAGAAAGGGGGGTGTTATCACTGTTTAATTTCACTTTATTGATAAAATGAAGAATTCTCATTTCTAGATCCCAATGTGATTCTTAAACATGGTTTAAGCTTAAAAATTGCAGTTTTAAGCTTTACTGAGAGAAGACTTTTTTGATCCTGATTGGAGAGAATGTAAAATCAAGTGAAAACTACACTAACTTCTAAGACTAGGGTGGTTGGCTCTTGAAACTGTATAGAGAGCACAAGCAGGGGCAAGAGGACCCATGAGGGATGTCACCTGAGGTGACATGGAGTCTGGGAAGCCCTTCTCCCTTCATCCACAAATGATGGGGAAGTCCCAGGGTCTGCTTACTCTCTCTTAGCTACTCCCAGAGAAACTGGGGTGGAGTTGGTGGACAAGATGAGGACTGAGATTGCCCTGAGGTTTGCAGGGAAACAAGCTGAATCTGGGGCTGCTATGGAACAACAGCATCTGTTAAGCTCTGGAATCAGTTGATAACAGTGAAACTGTCAAGAACTACCTAAGAAGGGAAGAGAGTGGCTTAGACCTTCACTTGCAGGCATGACAAAACTGATGTGCGTGTGTGCTAAGTCGCTTCAATTGTGTCCAACTCTTTGTGACCTTATGGAAGGTAACCTGCCAGGCTCCTCTGTCCATGGGATTCTTGAGGCAAGAATACTGGAGTGGGTTGCCATGCTTTCCTCCAGGGGATCTTCTTGACCCAGGGATTGAACTTGCATCTCTTGTCTACCTGCACTGGGAGGTGAGTTCTTTACCACTAGCACCACTTGGGAGGCCCTGAAAATGCTGACCGAGGACTACAGATCTGCCTTCTGGACGCGAATTGTGCATCTTCTCATTTTGGGAGCTGTTCTTGCTCCTGTGGCAAGCAGAGTTGCAAGCAGAGTGTTGTGGACTGAGTGTGTCCCTCTCCACCAAATTTAGGTCTTGAAGCCCTAACCCCAATGTGGCTGAATTTAAAAACAGAGTCTCTGAGGAAATAATTGAGGTCAAATGAGGTCACAGAGTGGGGCCCCATCAGCAGGATTAGTGTCCTTATAAGAAGAGACATCAAAAGCTCATACTCTCCCTGCACTCACACAAGCTACACAAAGTTGCTAGTAAACCAGAGTTCTCACCAGAGACTGAACTGGCTGGAAACTTGATGCTGGGTTCTAGTACTGTGAGAAAATAAATGTCCTGTTTTAGCTCCCCAGTCCGTGGCCTTTTGTTATGGCAGTCTCAGCAAATGAATCCAGAGAGCCTTTCCTAGCCCTGAGTCTGACTCCATATCAGACTGGAGGCAGAATGCTTCCAGAGAGATGGGTTCTGGTGTAGACTCTGCCTTCTAACCTGTGTGGTCTCTGGCAGGTCACTTTGTCTCTGGGACCGGAGATTCCTCAACTCTTAGACTGAGATGAAAAGACATGCTTGGCTTACCCTAGAAGATTATCAGGGAATCAATTCTTAGTGTAACAACAGCTAATATGTTTTGTACTTTTGTTATTAATGTGTACCAGATGTGAACTCTAAGAGCTTTATGGCATATAGTTAAGTTCACCTTTTTTAGTGTACAGTTCTGGGTTTTGGCAAACACAGTCATTTAACTGCTACCACAATAAGAGTTCAGAACGTTGTCATCACCACCCCCAATTCCCTCATACATCTGTAAGACAAGCTCCCCCCAGATTCCCAGGCCCTGACAACCATATAGTTCTATCTTCTCAAGAATGTAATACAAATGGTATCACACTGTGGCACCACAAAGCTTTTCTAATATCAATTTATTGAATCTTCACAACCATATTCTGAGATATGTACCATTATTATACAATTAATAGACATGGAAGTGCTATGAAAAAGCAGAAAATGTATACAAACAGAAGATATTTTCCCACTATTTATATTATTATTTCATGGTGGAATAAAGATAAAATGAATTCTCATTGGGAAAAAATATTCAGAAAATATTTTGACTAACCCAGAAACCACTTGGCTTGAAATTAATGTCACACCCTCTATGACCAGATTAATAAAAGATAATGGAAGATTTTCTAGCCTGCAAGCGACAGCAATTTCAGGTGAGGCAATAATCATTTCCCACTGGAAGAGACAGGGTGACCAGGCTGTCCCCAGCACTCCTCCTGACCCCATTCATTCATGGCTGTGTTCACGAAGCTCCGTTCATTCACAACATCTAGGAAGGGCTGAATCACTTCCCATGAAGTATCCTCTGGTTTGCTAGCCACACACGACAAAAGCACCCATCACTCTTTGTGATAGGAGATGTGATTCTGGATATGGTCATAAAGTGTTCGCAGTCTGACCACAGCAGTCCCAGGCTCTCCAAGGAGATGATTTTGCACAAATTGTTTCACTCTCCCCCCTTTTTAAAATTTCCTATTACAGATGTACTACCTAATAAATAAATATATAAGGTCCAAATATTTCTTAAAATTTATAGATATCATGAATTTTTAAGGAACAGCTTAGGAGAAACTGCAGAAATAAAGCAAGTGGGTGTAGAGTGTGATCAGGAGAGCAAGGAGTTTTTTCAATATTTAATGCAGCCAAAAGCCTCTGACAGCTAATCATCCCTTAATGGGGCTTGCCCTTTGGCCTGCCTGTTTCTAAGGGAGTAAAATGTTTGGCTTCCAGATGAGTTATCACTCACTCACTAAAGACCACAAGTTGAACGTGGCCTCCCAGGCATCGTTGATCTTTGCTTCTTGAGTTTAGAAGGTCCCACATTAGCTGTATTGTTGTTGTTTAGTTGCTAAATCATGTCTAAGTCTTTGTGACCCCATTGACGATAGCCCACCAGGCTCCTCTGTCCATGGGATTTCCCAACATTGGAGTGGGTTGCCCTTTCCTTCTCCAAGGGATCTTCCCAACCATGGGAATGGACCTGCATCTCTTGTATTGGCAGGCAGATTCTTCTTCTTTACCATGGAGCCAGTTTATTCACCTTTAAATCATCAGTGTTTACAAAGCCAGCTGGGCACTTGCTTTGGATCTATAGAAGGGCTCCAGCCTGCCACCATGCCTCTGAGATTCACAGAGGGGCGAGTAAGCATCACTGTGGTCAGAGAATGAGCTGTGGGGAGGACAAGAATGATGCTTTGGGAGATAAAAGAATTAGGCAAAACAAAGGGCAATGTTGGCATTTGAAAGGAGACTAGACAAGTGAGATTTGAGAGAAGATTCAGAGAAAGGGACTCAGAGATAAAGTGGGAGGATCCACACTGAAAAGGATAGATGCTGTCAGAGAAGACAGCAAGGGAGCAAGGAAGATGGTAGATGTGTTTTATGTGAAGCTCAAAAGAATGAGAGCTATGCTTGTGACCTCCTCTCATCAACCAGTGTACCTGGAAAACAGATTGCATATTCCTCTTCAACTTTACCAGGGATAAAGATACTATGTGTATTTGTTAAAAAATAAATAAATAAATAAGAAAGAGCCTAAACTCCAAATAATAGTGGATTAGAGAGCTGGCTTCAATACTGCCAATTCATGTCTCCACTTGCTCAGCAAGTTCCTTGACCTTCCTAAATCCTAGTTTCCCAATGTAGAAAAATAAATCCATTGCACGTTAAGCAATGGAGAAATTTCCACAATCTATAATGTTCAAGTTGGTTTTAGAAAAGGCAGAGGAATCAGAGATCAAATTGCCAACATCCGCTGGATCATGGAAAAAGCAAGAGAGTTCCAGAAAAACATCTATTTCTGCTTTATTGACTATGCCAAAGCCTTTGACTGTGTGGATCACAAGAAACTGTGGAAAATTCTGAAAGAGATGGGAATACCAGACCACCTAACCTGCCTCTTGAGAAATCTGTATGCAGGTCAGGAAGCAACAGTTAGAACTGGACATGGAACAACAGACTGGTTCCAAATAGGAAAAGGAGTACATCAAGGCTGTATATTGTCACCTTGCTTATTTAACTTATTTAACTTACATCATGAGAAACGCTAGGCTGGAACAAGCACAGGCTGGAATCAAGATTGCCGGGAAAAATATCAATAACCTCAGATATGCAGATAACACCACCCTTATGGCAGAAAGTGAAGAGGAACTAAAAAGCCTCCTGATGAAAGTGAAAGAGGAGAGTGACAAAGTTGGCTTAAAGCTCAACATTCAGAAAATGAAGATCATGGCATCTGCTCCCATCACTTCATGGGAAATAGATGGGGAAACAGTGGAAACAGTGTCAGACTTTATTTTTTGGGGCTCCAAAATCACTGCAGAGGGTGATTATAGCCATGAAATTAAAAGACGCTTACTCCTTGGAAGAAAAGTTATGAGCAGCCTAGATAGCATATTGAAAAGCAGAGATATTACTTTGCCAACAAAGGTCCATCTAGTCAAGGCTATGGTTTTTCGAGTGGTCATGTATGGATGTGAGAGTTGGACTGTGAAGAAGGCTGAGCGCCGAAGAATTGATGCTTTTGAACCGTGGTGTTGGAGAAGACTCTTGAGAGTCCCTTGGACTGCAAGGAGATCCAACCAGTCCATTCTGAAGGAGATCAGCCCTGGGTGTTGTTTGGAAGGAATGATGCTAAAGCTGAAACTCCAGTACTTTGGCCACCTCATGTGAAGAGTTGACTCATTGGAAAAGACTCTGATGCTGGGAGGGATTGGGGGCAGGAGAAGAAGGGGGCGACTGAGGATGAGATGGCTGGATGGCATCACGGACTTGATGGACATGAGTCTGAGTGAACTCCGGGAGTTGGTGATGGACAGGGAGGCCTGGCGTGCTGCGATCCATGGGGTTGTAAAGAGTCGGACACGACTGAGCGACTGAACTGAACTGACCTGATAACCTAGTGACCAAAGAGTATGTAACCAAAGAGTATTTCTTGGGCAAGAAACAAATATTGTAGTTAAACTGATTAGATGTGTCCAAGTTGATTTAAAAATAGTAAAATCATTGATTTCAGTTTTACGAAGGCCCTAGGCCCTTTTAGTATTTTGTCCAGGATTTGTTGTTTTAACACCTTTCAAACATGGAGATTTAAAGGATGCTTAGGTCTAGGTGTTTTTCTAAGAACAGTTTACTTTTTTAACCAGATCATCCTATACATGTCACCCTCAAAATTATGAGGTGTCATAGAAATAAATATTTAGAACCAAACAAACAGTTCTTTTCATAGATGTTTTAATGACAGAATCCATTCTTTTCCATAGCTTGATTTACTTTAGGCAGTATGGAATTTTTTTTTTTTTCTTTATGGCCACTGGCTCCAGACATTGTTCTGATTAGCTTCACTGATTTAAGCAAGTCACAATGATAAGCAGCCTTGATGGCCAGCCAGTCTTTCCTTTTCCATTATTTAACTTTCCAAGTCTAAGTCTCTGTCCTTTTTCTCTATCTTCAGAGGATATGAGACGTCAGTCACCATCTTACAGAGCAATATTCCCTCATGTTATTCATTATGACATCTTCCTAAACCTCATTCCTAGATCAACTAGTGTGAAGTCTGCACCATAGATGCCCACATCTACTGTACAGATGGTAATGTACAGAATTGTATATTAATGTATAGGATGTATAGAGGAATGAATGGGATTTCATACACAACTTAGAGAGTTTTTATACTCCCTGTGCACGCCAGTATTTTGGATTACATTTTATTAAGAAGTTTTGAATTTCACTGAATGGTTCTTATTTGGGGTGTCTATTAGGTTAGGCAGTTTCCAACCATTTAATCTAAGGGCATTTCTATGAAGAGTTTAGAGAAGTTATTGGCAAATAGATGGGAAAGTACTAAATACTGATCTCTTTGAAGGAACACATTGAAAATTCCTCCCCAAATATCAACACTCAGAAGAAACTTAAAGATATGGTCTGCTTACCAACCAATGCCCCCCATGCCTTGCCAGCCGTTAAGTGATCGGCACCCTTCCCTCTTGGGCATGTGATCCATTAGCAAGAATAGGGAGTGCCCTCAGTGTTACAGGAGCTGTGCTAAGGGGTGCTGGGTTCCCTGGCACTTAGAAATATCGTTGAGCTATTGAAGGGAGGATAAGTTCCTTGAAGTGATGGAACTTGAATTTGCCTTTAAGAGACATTCCAGAGGAGGTAGAAAACTAGATCAAACTTTCCAAAAGGCACGAGTCGGTTTGGCCTGGGTGAGGAGCCACAGCTGTTTGCTGGCTGAATTCAGGGCATGAATTGGAGATTGCAGAAGCCTGAAACACAAAGTGAGCCATCAGAATGAGCCACAAGGTGTCCTGGGGGAGGGGTTATGCGTATGGCTCTAGATAAGCCACTTCAACTCTCTGAATTTAGGGGCATTATTTATAATATGAAGGCAAGCTGATGTCTACTCAAGAGGGTAATTACTGGGTTCAAGTGAAATCACTGAGCAGAAATTCTTTGTAAAGGTAAGCTGCTGTGTGTTGACAGATGATTATGGTGGGAAAGTAGTGGCAAGTAGTTAATTACAGAGCTAAAATTCCAGTCTCTTGGGTTGAGGAAAATAAAAACTGTAAGCCAAGTCAGCTCCCAAGTTAAGTGGATTTCCCATGTTGTATCAGCTCCTTCTGGTACATTTAGTGAAGAGCACATTCCTGACCAAGGTTGATCACTGAAAGGTCTCTCCCGGCATCACTGTGTGTCTGGCAATCAGAGCAGCAGTTCTGACTCCCCATGTCATACTTGGGATCACTTTCCATCTCACAAATATTTAAGCAAGAGTGTGAGGGCCAGCTGCCAAGTTGCACAATACAGGACAAATATCTCATTGTGTTTGTCGCGCACAGTATGTGGTGTTGTGAGATCCAAAACCACCCGGTGACTGTGACTGGAATGCGACAGTATTCTGTAACCAGGGTGGCTTTCTTTTTATTTTGTGGGGGGGCACTTTTGTGACATGATCCAAACTCCTGAGAAAAGGTGGCAAAAGAAATACTCAGAAATGTTCTAAATGGGTTTAGAAAACTCGTGAACCCTGTCTGAACTTTTATTAGATGCTCCCACCACTGGCCCATTTGACATTAGAACAAGGAGTGCATTATTTATAATGGCATGTGTGAAATCTCAGAGGGGGTTCTTGGAAACATTAGAGTGAAAAATCTGTCCCAAAGAGACTGCAAGTATAAAATAAATGATCAGATGGGAAAACATGTAAATCAAAATGTGAATCTTTTTTTTTTTTTTCTCCTTTAAAGGACATGGGAGACTTTTCTTCAGCTATGAGCAACACAGGACAGAGAACCTGTAAGAGTAGGTGTAATGAGAGGTGCCCTACAGTACTGGTCACTGCAGAGGGAGGAAGTGACTGCCCTCTGTGGGAAGCCAGTAGTGCTGACTCTTCTTAATGTATCTAGAATGGCTGCTTCCCATTGAGAGAATAAGATAATAAAGGCTCCAGAGAAAGAAGCAACACCTAGAAATAATTTAGTGCATTAAAATTCATAAAGAGCCCTCACAAATATTGTTTGCTTGAGTATTTAGCTTGTGATAACCTTAGGAGGTATATATTATTACTGACATTTTATAGTTGGAAAAACTAGGACACAGAGAGGTTTGGCAACTGTTTAAGTTTATCCAGCTAGGAAATAGTATATGGAGTAGTATCTATTGGAGCCCAGCATTTCATTTGTGGCATGTGGTTTAGTTCCCAGACCAGGGATCAAACCTGTGCCCCTTGCAGTGAAAGTGCAGGGTCTTAACCACTGGACCACCAGGGAATTCCCTATTTTGCTTTTTAAATTGAAGTATACTTGACATATAGCACTCAGTTTGTCTGGTGGTTTAGTTGCTCATTTACGCCTGACTCTTGCAACCCCAGGACTGTAGCCCACCTGGCTCCTCTGTCCACGGGATTTCCCAGGGAAGCATACTGGAGTGGGTTGCCATTTCCCTCTCCAGGGGATCTTCCTGACCCAGGAACTGAACCCTGGTCTCCTGCATTGCAGGCAGCCTCCTGCCTTGCAGCAGATTCTTTACTGACTGAGCCACCAGGGAAACCCTTCTATTTGTATACAGTTTAACTAATTGGTATTTCTATGTACTGCACAGTGATCACCACAGAATAAATCTAGTTAATAGTTGTCTACTTAACATAGGAAAAATTTTTTCATTGTTGTGAGGAAAACTTTCAGGATCTACTTTCAAATATGCGATATAGCCTTATTTAGTATAGTCACCATGCTGTACATTGTACCCTCAGGACTTATTTTAGAGCTGGAAATCTGTACCTTTTGGCCCCCATCTAAAGTCATGAGTTGAGTATTGTCCACTGCACCACAGCTGGGAACACACAAAGAATACAGAAGCCTGGCATCTTCATAGTTTAATGTGTCCCAAAGTGGGATTTTTACTGTCTAGTTCTAGGAATGTATGTAAGTGGCTCTTTCTCTCTCTTTCTCCCCTACAAAAACACATTTAAATTAATTCAGTTCACTAAATTAAATGAAGTTTAATTTATTCTTTCTGCCAAACTCCTGGGACACTTCAAGGGTATTCTGTTCATTGTGGATCTCCAAGAAATGAGGAGGGTTACAGATTATATTTGACACCTCTGACCTAGGAACACATGTGGAGTGGGTGTGTGTCTGTGTGTGTCTGCGCGTGCTCAGTTGTGTCCAACTCTTTGCAACTCCATGGACTCTAGACCTCCAGGCTCTGCCGTTCATGGAATTGTCCAGGCAAGAATACTGGCCATTTTCTCCTCCAGGGGATCTTCTCCACCCAGGGACTGAACCCATGTCTCTTGCTCTGGCAGGTGGATTGTTTACCACTATGCCACCTGGGAAGAGTCTGACTTAAGAGCAAGTGTGGAGACCTAGCTCTTAATACTTTGAAGGTGAAGTAGCCAGAAAAATACCACATTGTTCCATAATATCCCTGTCTTCTCTTTACCATCACAGATCCACTATTCATTAGATGTATTCTTGCCTAGAGAATCCCATGGACAGAGGAATCTGGCGGGCTACAATACATGGGATCACAACGAGTCAGACACAACTGAAGCAACTGAGCATGCATTATCTGATTTCAACATTTTTCTAATCCTAATTTCAATATTTCAACTTCAATAATTTCACTATTCCCATAAAAGATAGAATTATGTCTTTTCACTAAAAAGCTAGGCAGAGACCTCTCACTCCATGTCACTCTGCACCACGTAGCTCCCCACACTGCCACCCACATTGGTGCAGGGGTGTGGGCTGCCAGCACCTGGGGGTGCATACCAGCTTGGTGTCCCCAGTGTTTGTAAGCATCTGAAATGTTGGTAGATTTCCTTTCCCAAAGTCCTGGGTACATGGGGTTTCAGGGTTGCAGAGCCTGGCGGATATCCATCAGCCAGAAACATGCACATGTGGCTGTCCCCCACGACCACCAGCATCCTTTCTGCTCAACCTGGGTTGTACAGGTTGTGTTTTGGACATCAACCCTGGTGGTGAGTACCATTATCACTTACAAGCATGTCCAGGCAGCTCCATGAGGGAAATCAGTGGTCATTTAACAGCGACTGCAGAATGAGGAAAAAGTGATGAAATTGAAATCTGGTGGAAGGCAACAAGCCCACACTTAGCACCTGAACTTTTGATGCATTTAAATCCTGAAGAGTAAAACTACAGGGGCACCTTAATCCTGTGCCAGCAAGTTATGTCTCCACTTGTCAGACTCTTTGTACAGAGAATGTGTGATTTTTTTCACATGTGTGCTTTTTTGGCTAATAAGAGCATCATTTAAAATTATGAAACAAATTAGAAATCTCTGACACTCTCCGCTCCTTGGACTTCAGAGTGAAGCAGCATTTTTTTAGGCACTTTTAGTCCATTTTCTTCCCTTAATGAGTCAGAAATGAGAATTGTTGTTGTTGTTGCTCGGTCATGACAGACTCTTTTTGACCCCATGGACTGCAGCACTTCAAGCCTCCCTGTCCTTTACTATCTCCTGGAATTTGCTCAAAGTCATGTCCATCGAGTCAAGGATGCCATCCAACCATCTCATCCTCTGCTGCCCCCTTCTCCTTCTACCTTCAGTCTTTCCCAACATCAGGATCTTTTCCAATGAGTCGACTCTTCACATCAGGTGGCCAAAGTATTGGAGCTTCAGCTTCAGCATCAGTCATTCCAATGAATATTCAGGGCTGATTTCCTTTAGGATTGACTGGTTTGATCTCCTTGCTGTCCAAGGGACACTGAGAAATGTAATTGGGCAGAAACTCTATGTGGCATTGGTCTCAGAACTCAGGGATTGGCAGTTGTCAGGGAAGTCTAATTCCTGAAGTCCTATGAACTCAACCACTGCCCCAATGTCAGCTTGGCATTTGGGCAGGTAGTGCTGGGGTTCACCAGCATGAAAAGTGGGACCTGCCACCCACAGGGCTATGGTGCATAAATCTGATCTCAATTCAAAAATCAGAAAGCCTTGATGGGCTACAAACCTTTATACATGGAATTCTTACTTTTTCTCCAGGAAGTAGGAAATGATAAATCTCTTTGGTCAAAGTTTTCTTCACCTGTGCTAATGCTGTTGCTGTGTAATGCCTCAGCCGTGGCGTTTTTACTAAAACGGGCTTTTCAAAGCCCATACTTGTCTTTGAGTTTAAGCTTGCACTCCTCACTGCACTGCAGGCCGATAATCGAGATATGAGTCACTGGGGCAAGGAATAACCGCTTTATTCAGAAGGACAGCAGACCAAGACGACGGCAGGCTCATGCCCCAAAGACCCATCTTGCCTGTGTTAGAATTCAGACTTTTTAATACTAAGAGGGGAAGGGATAAGTCAAGCATTTCCTGGTTCCCATCTGCCTCTAGAGGGGTGTGTTAAATTCTCCCTCCCAGCAGTGGAGGAAGGGCCTGGTCAGGATGTTTCCTGTGAATTAAACGAATGTATTTTAGCTGAATGCTAATAGCTATGAAGCAGGATTCCCAGAGATGGGGCATTACGTATAATTTAAGCTTATACTCAGCATCCCTTTAGTGATTAACTTGTAATAGAATAGAAAATGTTCTTCCCTATTACATACTTACCAATTTACTTTTGTAAATCACTTCAGTTGAAGTGCTATAGTAAAGTCTTAAGCTCAAAGACCTGATTTCTTTGTGTCCATAGCAACCTGAACCTCAGTTGCCTCATCTGTAAAATGGGAATAGTCATTTCTGCCCTGACCATTGCTGGGTTGTGACAAGGATGTTCAAGACAGCTCTGTGTGATCTCCTGACAGTTTAAGGAAGCATAAGGAAGCTGTGGCTTTGCTAAGGAAACAGAGTCCTTTGGTGGGTCATTTTGGATCCTGAACCATCATTATCCAGGCCAAAGTTATCTTGTTAGGTAGACAATCAAGTCATTCTCATACCAGAAAGTATGTGCGTTTGTGTTTTATACATGACTATCCACCCAATCACCATCTCGGCTCCTATATAGTTTTGAGAAAGAGAATTGCAAACAGTATGAGAAAAAATCCTTTGACCACACTTTGCCCTCTGTCTCTGTTGCTTGAGATGATAAACAAATTGTATTTCCCTTATGCCTTATAAACAGTTAAAATTAATAAATACAAATAAAGGGAAAAAATGCACCCCGTCTCCCTTCCACACTTTTTCCCCTGATGATGGGAACTTGGTTTCCAGGTGACTGATGCCATCCTGCTTACCCCTTTTCTGCCAGGTCGGTGGCCACACAATGCTGCCCATTCGCTGGATGCCCCCAGAGAGCATCATGTATAGGAAGTTCACCACTGAAAGTGACGTCTGGAGCCTGGGGGTCGTGTTGTGGGAGATCTTCACGTACGGGAAACAGCCCTGGTACCAGCTGTCGAACAACGAGGTGCGTGTGTGGTGAGCAGCATCAAGATGCCTAGAGGGCTGGCACTGAGAGATACCCCTGGGCTGGAAGCCAGGAAATGCTCTCCTGTGGCGTCCCTGTGGCTTTGTTGGGAGCAGCACCTCCCCATGGCCTGCCATGTACCTAAGTATCATGGTCATTCTCCAAACGTAAGAGTTCTGGAAAGAGAAAAGCACAGCATTTGCTGATGTGCCTGTGATTCTCTGGTGCGGGGATCCAGGAGTCATTTCGTGCTGTTCATCTAGGAAATTGATAGCAGATGTGGCATTTTGGCACCCTGAGAGTCCAGCTAGCTCTTTTGGTATTATTCCAAGAAGCTTTCAAGCTTCTCTCCTTTTTTGCACATTTCACTGGTACATTACTTCTAGTGAAAAACTCAGGCATTTAGTTTTTCTTTTCTAATCCTTTTGCAATTATGTCTATATTTAAACATTACTTCTTGATCAGGCACCTCACTTCTTCAGGTCCAAGTCTGTCTTTTATCCAATTCCATGATCCAAAATGACTGCTCATTTCTGTACCCTATGATTCCCTGGCACAAAAGTGACCCTGGTTCCATCTCAGGCCAGTACAACTGAAACCCATTGGAATTCCAGGGTGTGGTTTAGGAAGGTTCCATCTAGATAAATTATTTCTCCACCACTTTGATGAAATCAGTGTGACTTGAAAAATGGATATGAACCCATCAAATTAACCATGATATGCAAACCTAGAACAATTGCTTTCTTCCTTCTGAAAAAAAGAAAGAAAGAAAGAAAGAAAAACACTGAGTGGGTTTCTTTAAAGCAACCCTCTCTCTGTACTGACATTATTGCATCCACATTGATTTTCCTCTGGTCTGATCCTGTCTCTGTGCTCCATTCCATCCAGGTGATAGAATGCATCACTCAGGGCCGAGTCCTGCAGCGACCTCGAACATGCCCCCAGGAAGTCTACGAGCTGATGCTGGGGTGCTGGCAGCGAGAGCCCCATATGAGGAAGAACATCAAGGGCATCCACACCCTCCTTCAGAACTTGGCCAAGGCATCTCCAGTCTACCTGGATATTCTAGGGTAGGGCCCATTCCCCCAGACCAGTCCTTCCCAAAGCACTTCCTCAGTTGGGCCGAGAGGATGAACGTCTTTTAACTGCCGCTCGATGCCATCAATCCGCTGTTCTTTGCTCTGACAGTATTAACAACAAAGACACCGAGAAGCTTTCCGAGGGAAGCGACGTGTACTTCTCCACCTGTAGACACAGTATGGACTTCTTTTTAGCGTTCTCTTTCTCTCTTTCCATCTCCCTTCATTTATTCTCTAGTTTTTTTCTCCCCCCCCCTTCATTTTTTGTCTTCCTTGCTTTACAACCCTTACCTTTTCTTTTTTAATCAATCTGGCTTCTGCATTACTATTAACTCTGCATAGACAAAGGCCTTAACAAACCTAATTTGTTATATCAGCAGACACTCCAGTTTGCCCACCACAACTAACAATGCCTTGTTGTATTCCTGCCTTTGATGTGGATGAAAAAAAGGGAAAACAAATATTTGACTTAAACTTTGTCACTTTTGCTGTACAGACACCGAGAGTTTCTATGGATTCACTTCTATTTATTTATTATTATTACTGTTCTTATTGTTTTGGGATGGCTTAAGCCTGTGTATGAAAAAGGAAAACTTGTGTTCAACTTGGGAAGCCTTTATCTATGGGAGATTAAAACCAGAGAGAAAGAAGATTTATTATAAACCACAGTATGGGAAGAACAAAGACAACCATTGGAATCTACTGGCGTCAGTTTCAACTTAAGAAAACCCAGCCACTGGTAGCTGGGAGGAATGTATCGGGCACTTTCCCCCAAGGACCTTTCTGAGGAGTATGAGGACTGTTGAACTCTGTGCCATGGGCTATTCTTTTCCCATCACCGGAAATGCTAGAGTGTAGTACAGAGAAAATACGGCTTCTGGGAGGCAAGATGGCACACGACACATTCCGACAGTCTCATCCTTGTAGGCCATGGTGATGGCACTGGTTTGTTTTGCCGAGTGTTATCCACTGAGCCTTTGTCAAGTTCAGGTGGATTCTCGTCCAGAGATCATTTCAGGGTCAGATGGGAAAGCCAAGGACTTGGAAAAGAGAGGACAAGCTCTAAACTCAGAGGCAAGTTTCTCTTACATTGAACTTTACAGACAGCACTTCCCTCGACCCCTGCCCTCCACCCCACCTGTCCATCCAACTGTGCAAGCAAAACTGTGCATGGTCTTCACCAATTAATACCTTGTGTGCATAAACTACCGCTCCAGACATCGTGCCCCTGATACGTAGAGCAGATCCGTAAAAGGTATAACTTAAATAATTATGGGAAGCTAATTGAATTCATCAGCTGAGTATAAATGTCTCTGGGTCATATGGTGGTGATGGGTTGTTAACAAATACGGACCCTGAAACTTGGATATCCTCAACAACATCCCACCCACTGTGGGGCTGGGGAAAGGGCAAAATCAACCCCCAAGGGAGAGGAAACCTCGCCCACCCTGGGGGTATCACAGGCATTGATGTTCAGTGTACACAGGCCGAGACCTTGCTCTGGGCTCTGGTTGGGAGAGTGGTTTCATTCTAAATGTACTCCATTGTTAATAAGCTGTTTTGTTCTTTTCACTGCATTTTAAAAAAGTAAAAATTAGGCACAGCATACCAATGGGAGGCTATGCCCAGACTGAGCTTCGGAGGTGTGCTTCTGGGCATAGTCACAGGTTTTGCAAAAAGAAGTTGTAAATTTAAATAGAAATTTACAGTTACCTGGGTGATCAGTTATACCAAGGAAGAAAATTTTTCTGTTCCTCAAGAAAACTTGCTACCCTCTGTGAGGGGAATTTTGCTAACTTGGCATCTTTATAATATGAGCCAGATTGAAAGGGAGAGATTTGAATTCAACTTAGGTCATTTTATTTCATGTTTGTTTCTGAAGGTGCAAGTGCTCTGTTTAGGTTTTGCTTGTGCCCTTATGCCCTTAATTACTGGAGCACCTTATTTTCCATTATAGGCATTGAAAGCCAGTTCTCAAAAAATCAAAAGTATCCGTTAACAGAGAACAAAAGGAAACCCAGTAGTATCTGCTGTCAAATGAAGGGGGTTGGACAAGACAAACCCCATAGTCCTTTCAAGTTCTGCACTGGCCTGTGAGACATGGGAGCTGAATTGTTGTTCTCTTGGTTGGTGACAAAAAACCCTCCAGAACACACATAATAATATAATGAAAGCCATATCTCCATGATATATACCTGCATGTATATATCCTATTAAGGACCCATAGTACTGTTAAAACACTGTGGCACCCTGTGAAGCAGTAAGAAGAGGCAGGTTTGTATAAAATTTCTCTAGATTTCATCAGCAATGACCCAAAAGCCTCCACAGGTTTGTCATTCTGTGCAACTGGCCAGCTGCTCTGGGGGAAGAAGCTGCAAGTTACTTGTTTGATTTTAACAGAGAGCAAAGGAGGTAATACTTGAAGGGTTCAGATTAAAGGAGGGCCGTGCAGTATTGGAGCAAGGATTTGTTTAAAGCAGATGAGAGGAGGGAAGCATTCCCCTCCCCTTTCAGTGTTGTGTTTTCCTCTGAAGGAAAAAAGCAAAAAAAAAAAGAAAAGAAAAGAAAAAAATTCTCTTTACCTTCTGACTCCCTCAAGGTCTTGAAATGAAAGGTTCTATGCAAGTGCAAAGTTTTATAGTTATTTATATTGCTGCTTATTATTAATTTTTTTCCTCTGTTGTCTCAAGAGTATGTACTGACTGCAGAGACGTCTCACATTGAAAGGATCCCAGATTGCTTTTAAAGTAGCTGAACGAAACACAAACCATCTTCAAGTCTCCACCCTTGTTCCTCCAGAATCCTCTCTTCTCATGCTTATAATTTTAAAAAAAGGGCCAACCTAATTCAGCAGCGCAAAGGTCACAAAATAGGACCTGCCATGAGATTCATTAAAAACTACAACAAGAGTGGTGACAAACCCAATTCTCTAGCCTGAACTTGGCCTGACAAAGTTTCCATTTATACATTGTTTCATAGTTTCCCAAGCATTTTTTTTCACATACGGTGACAAATTATTCCCATTTTTTGGAGGTGAGGAAATTGAGACTTGGAGAAGTTAAATGACATGCTAGAACTCTCCAGGCACCCCTGGGACTTAATCTAAGTACTCTTGACTCTGAAGTTCATGATTTGGTCCACGAGAGACTCTCATATATAAACAAACTGTATGAAAGAGAAAGCTGGCTAACAAATTCATGAAGTAGGATATGAAATTAGAAGAGTGAAATGAATTATGTGAGATGTAAGCAGCTGAGATCTCATGATATATAATCATGTTCATAGCTTCAGCTAAACCTTTGCACACTGAACCAATGTCATAATCAGGCTTATTTAGGACACATTTTGAAGTAGGCTATAAAAGATGATATCAGAATTCACATTATGTGTTCACATCAGCGCTCCCTGTGATATTTCCACATATTTATATGTGTGTTATAAATACTTGATTTATACATAGACAAACATACGTGCATAGTGTGTTTGTGAGCTTATGTATAAATTTATAGGCACACAGTAATAGACATAATTATGAGTAGGGTGCAGTATGAATAATTTGCTTAAAATCTGCTGAATAACCAAAACCTTTTTAATGCCATGTTGCTGGCAGTGCCTCCCTTCTCCATGTGGGTAGGACCCCATTACACTTTTCAACCCTGTGCAGTACTGCGTGGGTGGAAGACACATTTAGGATAATGTGCTTCCCATAACTGAGTCGAAGCCATCCCACTACACTGAGTCCTTTTTTCTGCCTCTTTGCAAAGGAAGATGCAGCTGGAAATAGATCTCCTTACGTAAAGTTCCAGAAAAGGAAAATTTATTTTTTCTAATCCTTTTGCACATTTATTTGTATTATGCTCACCTGTCCCACTGAAACCCCTTTACCCTTGCTTTCAGAGGCCAAGCACTCCAGAAGAGCACTGGAGTGTAGGGAACCCAGTGTCCTAAAGGCCAGTGGTGAGATCCAAGACCCCACTGCAGGGTGAATTCCCACATCCTAGTGGAACACAAGAGACAACAGTGTACAACGCTGGCCTTTGCAAAGAACCATGACGACAGGATCCCCTGGTCAGGAATAGACTTCTTTCTTCTTTTTTTAACTTTTTCTTTTTTACATTGGACCTTCTATAATACCAATAACATTAAATCATGTATCTAATTAAATAAATGACTACAGACACACATACCCTCAATTCTCTTACTCTTTCTTTCCCTTTTTTCCCCCATTTGAGGACTTTTTGTTTCCCATGATGAGCTTCAGTTTGGTCCTATTATCACTGTTACAGAAAATCTCATGAGGGGGAATGCCAGAGACCCAACTCCTCAGATGGCTAAGTGAGCAGTTAAAGCAGTTTCTTCCCAATTAGTGACGGTAGGGTGCAGAGACTCTGAGGTTGAGACAGCAAATGATATTCTAACGAATCCACAGTGGGAGGGACTTGGAGAGAACTATGAAGGGGTATGTTCTTGTTGTCAGGGCTGGAATGGATCACTGCTGCTATAAGTCAAAGGTTCTCGAATATCCTTAGTTTTTGTATTTTTTTTCTTTTTTTCTTTTCCCTTTATTTATTTATGTATTTATTTATTTATATATATATTTCTTTGCTCCATTCATCACAGACACAAAGAGAAGCAAAAAAAAAAAAATATATATATATATATATATATATATATATATATATATGTATACGTGTTGCAGGCAAAACACTGTGAATTTCACAAGAGCAACCAAGCAACTCTTTGCCATCTTAACATGCATCTCAGAAGACGCAATGGGAAAACATGAGATGCCATTTTTTTTAGTCTATGCATTTTAGGCCAGGTCTGTGTTTATTTCTTTGGTCTGTACCTTAATGAGAATGATCCTGAGTGAAGGCTGAACGTTCAACATACTGGAGCAAGCAAAATAAAAGCTGCTAATTGCCACAGGTTTGAATTGGGAGAAAAAAAATTGAAGAAAATGAAATGTAAAGGCCTACATCTTACAGATTGTATGTCTTACTGTAAAAATGTATAAAACTGCTGGAAGTGTTTCAATATGAGGTCTTTGAATTAAATGTGGATTTTAAATATATAATCCCTGGACAAATGACAAATTATGGTGAAATACTGTTCCTTGCATTCATTGATCATTATCTATCCCTCACAAATCTGCTTAGAGATGCAGACAGTCTCTGGATCTGCTTCTGTACATGGAGAGATGTTTGTATATATCCAGGCCATATCCACACACATGCACACACACACACACACACAGACACACACACACACACACACACACACACACACACATTTCAACATCTAAAGATATATTGCCCCTTAAATTGTGACCTGGTATTTGAAACTCTCTTTTCATTTGCTTCCTTTTAATGTGACGTCTCTGTACTGATACTTACTGGTTCTTATTTTGCAATCTTTTTGGAGGTCCATTGCTTTATTAAGACCCACTGCATCTTGGCTGATTTCAAAGTGACACCAGAATATCAGTGCTTAAAAAAAAACAAAAAGAAGTTTTGTTTGTAAATTATGTGACCAGCTTCTCTCAACCTGATATGAAAAGTCTCTTGTACTACACTGTATTTAATAAAAATGATGTCTTACAATAAATAACATCCTCCAAAAGAGACACTAAAAGTGACATGATGATTACTAGAATTTTCACAAGGCATGGTGTGCTCTTTGTCTGTCCGTCTGTCTGTATTTTAGATAAGGTCACTGCAGGTACCTGCCATGTTTATCAGTTGAAGCAATGAGAGTAAAAGATTCCCCCTGGCTCACCCTTCCATAACCTGACATTTTAAACTTTGATCTTGGATAACTAGAACTAGTCCAATAGAACTTTCTGCAATGATAGAAGTATTTTATCTGCACTGTCCAATAGAGCTAGTGGGCACTTGACATGTGGCGAGTGGGACTAAGAGCTGAATTTTAAATTTGATTTCATTTCAATTACTTTACATTTAAAGAGTCACAGGTGTCTCGAGACTACCATGTGAAACAGCATGGAACAAGCAGATAGAATCACCAGGATTTCTAACAGATCAGACCTAAGAAACTTACCATAAGAGAAACGTTGTATATCATGGTCTAGGGTTGGGGCAGCTCTAAGAATCATAAGGATTCAGGAACAGAAGTAGCCAAACCAGGACCTACTGTGGTTTGGAGATCTGGCAGCCCATCTTTTCCTGGCCATCAGAGCCATCCACTCACACTTGCGTTTCTCAGCATCTCACAGTCGTGTTCCCCACTGTCTGACCACTGCCTGTCCATCTCCTCTGAGATGCACAGAAGGCATCTGGGCAGCATTCCTACTGGAGGCTTCAGGAATGTAGTTTGACAGCCCTGTCCTTAAATCATACTCCTCAGGAGCTTTGTCCATGAAAACGCCTCTCACTGGCTCAGATATATGTTCCTTGAGTTAAAAAGACACAACCAGGTTAAAAGTCAGCAGAGACTTGGGGAATTCAAAGCCATGGGGGGAGGGAATAACTTGTCCAAACGTCCCAGTAGGAACACATGTCGTCGCTGCAGGATTGAAGTGTAGATCCCACTCAGAGAAACAGCATTACAGACTGCAGGGCAAACCACTGAGGCTCTAGCCAGTCATAACCCATTTGGATTATTAAAGATCCACACCTTTACCAGACAATGTTTTTATATCCCTATTATTTGTATAGTTATAATTGGTGAGTAAAAGTGTTAGTCGCTCAGTCCTGTCTGACTCTTTGTGACCCCATGGACTGTACCCCACCCCAGACTCCTCTGTTCATGGAATTCTCCAGGCAAGAACACTAAAGTGGGTAGCCATTCCCTTCTCTGGAGAATCTTTTCAACCCAGGGATCGAACCCAGGTCTCCCGCATTGCAGGCAGATTCTTTACCATCTGAGCCACTAAGGAAGCCCCAATAATCAGTTTAAATTCCAAACCTAAAGTCAAACTTGTCAGAGCCCTCATCTCCTGGTTTGTAGACCCCATCCCATTTTCTCCCTCAAATACACACCTTTAGTTTACCCTTGAGAAAGCCTAATTGCTTGGCTGGGAACATAACTTCTGAAGTATTGTGGCTAATAACCTCATTCAAACAGGTGTCCTAAACTTTAGAACAAATTGACTAACAAAACAAGTGCTCAGTGCATGCCAAGGTATTATGTATACGTGTATTAGTTTCCTGATTTTTCTCTAACAAATTGCCACCAACTGAGTGGTTTAAAACAACAGAAATGTCTTGTCTCTCAGTCCTGGAGGCAGGAAGTCTGAACCTGAGGTGTGGGTGGGGCCACGCTCCCTCTGGAGACACTCAGGGAAACTGCCCTTTACTGTTCCAGCCTCTCGGGGCTCCAGGTGTTCCTTGTGGCCACATCACTCCAATCTCTGCCTCAGTGGCCACCTTGCCTCCTCCTCTGTGTGTCTGTCTTATAAGGATACATGTGGCTACATTTAAGACCCACCCAGATAATCTAGGAAAAGCTCTTCCTTGCTCTTTTTTGCCTCATCAGGTCAGGTTCCCAGGTTCCGGGGACTACTCTGTTGGCATATCCTTTTGGAGGCCTCCCTCTAAACCTCTCCAGTATGGTAACTTACCCAGCTCTTACATCAACCCTGAGAGGTGGGTACTATTATTATCCCCAGTTACAGGTGAGAAAACTAAGGCACTGTGACTTAAGGAACTGCCAAAAAATTAGAACAAAAAACATGGACCAGCAAATGTAGTACTTACTATTTGCCAGAGAGGTAGTCATTTAATCCCCCAACAAGGGAGAAACTCATGAGGTCCCACTCCAGGCAACAGGCAGAATAGAAATGCAGGCACCTGGCTGGTTCCCCGAAGTCCGCAGCTGGAGTTCGGTCTAGCCACGTGTCTTAGTGCTTAGGGTCTGGGCTCCAGGCCCCTCAGAGACTGCTGAAAGCAATTCAACATCCCAGCCCTGTTACGGATGGAGTTATGAGGGGGAGCTGATGCCAAGATTCCAGGTTCCAGGAGACTAGAGAGTTTCTAGGAAGTTAAACCTGGAGTGTAAAGATTTGGGTCATTACGGATGGCGTAAGAATTTGGCATGAAGCCAAAGCCCAAATCTGGCATGGTCTTTAGGATGCTTTCCTGGACCCACTGCTCCTTAACCCCCTTCACATCACACATCAGCTTCCGGAGGGTGAGCCTGCAGTGGAGACGGTTGCCTAGCAACCAGGTTCTGAGGCTTGCAGTATGCGAGACTACCTCTCTGCAAATCTGGCCATTTCCCCCGTGTCAGCTCTCCCACAGTTAGAGCTATATGAGAGCTAAAGACCTCATCCCTCCTGCCTTCTACAGGTGGTATTTTACAATGAATGCCAGACTCACACCAAATTCATCCAACAAGCAATGATTTATTGACTATGAGGCTGGTGGGCTATAGTCCATGGGGTGGCAAAGAGTCCGACACAACTGAGTGTCTGAGCATATATAAAATGCAATGTGGGCCCAGAAACTTCCCTTCCCTGACCTTGCATGGAAGTCACAGATGCAATGATGTGCTAATGCCAAGACCAGCCTGATCTCTGTTCAGGTGACGTGGGGGTGGGGTGGGGGGAGACACGATGGAAGACCCAGGGAGCTCTGGTCACTGAAAGCTGCATTCCTGGCATTAGAGACCTGAGCTCTGCCAGATTCTTCTGCCTCCTTCATGTAGCAACAATGTCACTTGTACAACACTTAGAATAAATCCTCAGTCTTCAGAATCAATCACTTCATGTACATACAAAAATCTGCCACGCCCCTTATCCTCATTAGCAAACAGCCTAGTATTGATAATAGCATTTTAAATACCAATTAACTACTTCAATCACTTCTCACATGGGCACCACTATTCATCTATAGGACATCTATTTTTCATGAGATAGATCATGATATCTAATCACTTTTAGTATTACTATAGAGGTTTATTTGTATACACACATCATGTTGTATTGTTGTTTAGTCACTCAGCTGTGTTTGACTCTTCCATGACTCATGGACTGTAGCCTGTTAGGCGTCTCTTTCCATGGGATTTTCCATGCAAGAATACTGGAGTGGGCTGCCATGTCCTTCTCCAGGGGATCTTTCTGACCCCTATGATCAAACTCCAGTGATCAAACCTATGTATCAAACCTGCATCTCCCACATTGCAAACTGATTCTTTACTGCTGAGCCACCAGGCAAAGCCCTAAAGCCATACAGATGCTATAACAACCTGCCTACCAACAACTACAACCTCTCCTTCTACAGCAGGTACGTATGGATTTGTAGATACCAGCCTAAGGGTGGGAAATGCCGCTACTTCATTTCCTTTAGATCAGGCTATGTTTGACTCAAGTCCGCATCCTGCAGGAGCAAAACCAATCTCAGCAGTTACTGGGTGTGCCCTCCCTTCCTAGGGTATCCTTTAGATCTCAAGATTCACCGACACCCAGGAAATACAAGAAGGGCTTCCCATTTACCTTCCATCACAATCCAGTGATTCTGATGCCAGAAATGAGAGCTCTGCCTCTAGGTCAAACGTCCTCCAACATACTACAGCCACCTTGAGGGCCACTGCCTCCTGACACTTGATCCACATGGTATGATGGCTATCTACTCTCAAATTGAGTGACAGGCCTTGATTTGGCTTTTAGTTTCCTTTGGCTTGTGGAGATTTTTCTGTTTCTTTTTCCATTTGGTTGTATTTTACCAAGCATGTGTATGTGAACAAGACAGAAGCTTTCTGTACTTGTTTTGTGCTCCATCTTCCTGGAAATCTCAACACTTTCCTCCTTCATTTAGGTGAGGATTCTTTTCACATAGTCCTATTTTTCTGGCAACAGCAGTTCTTGTTGTAGATCAGAATCACCTGGAGAACTCTGAAAAATGCAGAAGTCAAAGTCTCACCCTGAAAGAATTAGTTGCTATTAGTCTGAGTTGGACAAGTTGGACCAGACACTGTTTGGCTTTTGTGTGTGTGTATGTATGTGTGTGTATGCGTGTTTGTGTGTGTGTAAACTGTCTAGTTGTTTCTAATGTGTAACTAATGTGGAGACTCGTTGTTCTAGAGGATGATAAGATTCAGCATCAGAATCTCAACCATCCAAATAGAAACATCCGAGTACTTGACTCCAACAGAGAATGGGTCAGACCGAGAAGGGCCTAGAACTGTCACCAGTGCTAGACAGAACACTAGATAGATTTGAAAAGCAGATCATCAATATCCAAGGAGTTAAGTAGTAAATTGCATGTTCTCCTTCCTGCAAAGCTCCGTGGAGACCCATTATGGCCCCGTATTGAAAGCAATCAATCAGTCCTGATCAACTGAAAGGCTGGGCTCCAGCTTCCCATAATAGCAGAAGAAGATGGTGGTTCCCCAACCATGGGTTCTGATGACGAACACCCAGCTGCTAGCTTACCATAAAAAGCAGGGCAACCACAAGGCTTGGACTTAGCCTGTGACCATGAAAACGGAGCTGTCTGGATACAGTGGAGCTCAAGTTCTGCCATATTGCTATTAAACACTAGCATGAGACCATTACAGGTGAGAGGCCAGCACTTCCTTAATCATGCCAATTATAAGTCCCCCAGCCCCAGGGATGATAAGTCATTTTTGTTCAATTCAGCTGGACTTGGGGACTTTTCTAGTGTAGACTTTTAAAAAGCACTTTGAAACGTTGTATCATACTTCTTAGTTTGGGACAAAGAAGACCTTTCTGGATTTAGGCTAGAGGGGTGATTATGGATCAGAATGTCTTTCCTGGAGCTCCTGTAGCATCACAGATTCACAGGGTTGGAGGGGGCACAGAGGGCAGTCCCATGGACATTCTTGCTAGGGGGACCAGTCCCAGTGAACGGGAATTTATTTGAACATCTCCTCCTGCCTTGCCCTGCTCCAGCCTACCCACTCTCCCCCTAGGCCATTTGCATTTTACAAAGTTTCCTAAGCAAGCACTTCCTGGTGCTGAACTGACATCTGCCTCCCATGGGCTCAGATCTCCTGGGAGCGCACAGAATAACTCTCATTCATTATTACTTGGCACCCTTTTATGACTCCCTTGTGCTCTTCCTCCCACATCCATCCCCCTACAGAAAACTCTGGAATGTTTGCCAAATACCCAAGACAAAAGGAGAAGGAACTCAGCTCTGCCTGGTAAAGCTAATGCCCAGCCCACAAGTCCCATTTTCCCTCCCTTGCTCTCCAGGTTTCAATTCACTTTTGGCACAAGGAGAAAGCAACTTCTAACGGGATCAGAAAGACTAAAAGTGAGGTGTGGCGCCTCCTCTCCACAAAGATTAAAAACGAGGTGTGGCTCCTCCACCCCACTTACTGGTGATGTCAAGACAGGTAACACTCCTCACAGCCTTCATAATAGAGGTCCATCCAAAACCTCCCAGGATGCTCTCAAAAATGAGGAAAATGAGGGGGTCTGGATGTTCCCAGAGACAGCGAGCTTTATTGTCTGTAATGAGAAAAAAAAAAAGGCGAAAAGCATTGCTTATTTGCCTGCTCAGCCAAGGGTGGGGGATATTTGCTAACCTAAAGATAGGCGTAATTTTTTTTTGTTTGTTTGTTTTGGCTCAGGAACATCTGCTTGTATAGTGATCAGGCACTAGCACTCATTAACACAGGAAGTAAAGTGTCTGAGGTTTCTGTCACTGGGAGTGTTCGAGAACGCAGTAAGACAGACACTCCTGGGAGTGATTTAAGAGCAGTTTTCACACTGGGCAAAGGTTCAGCCTATGAGAAGGTCTAGTACCCAGGGGGTGTGGATGTTGAGAATTCAGTCATCCATAGTAATCGAGGGTCCCTCTCCCCGAAACTGAGGGGATGACATTGACCACAGATATGTGCCATGTGAATCAATACCTAATGAGGGCCTGGTGGCAGAATCATCTCAGAAAATGCCTGCTGAATAAATGAATAAATTTATCAGGCACACAGTGAAAAGAATGCAGAACATTCTGTGCACCCTTTCTATGTTCCAAAGTTCAGTTACATATATTATGGCAATTTTGTTTCCTAACATTCCTCTGAGGATTGGAGCATGGGCTTTCCCTCCATTTTACAGAGAACAGTCTGATCATGGTCCCAGGAGTTGAAAGTAAGAAAGATAAGAGTCAGAACTAGAAAGCGAGTTTCCTAATTCCTGATAGAATTTTACAGCACTTAATCACCAATGAGTGACTGTAAGGAAAACTCCCCAGATTCGAAGTTCTCATTTATAAGATCAGGATATAATATCAATATATCCTAAACCCCCTACCTCCTTCCATCCTCCTCCCTTGTTTTTTTTTTTTTTAAAGTGATGCTATTAAAAGTGAATTTCTGAACACGTTAAGTGTATGAAAAGTGTAACAAAAAGGAAAATAATACAATTTAAATGTCACTTACTTGGTTTGCAAGTCTACTCTTCAAGACTTCCAGCAACAAGTAATTTGAATCAATATTGGAAAAATACAAAATGCAGAAATCATTCACGTAATTAATAGGAAAGATTGAAAAGCTTCACAAAGCAATGATATGACCTTGTCCCTTGACTCTGGGGAGAAGGTGGAACTAGATGTAGATAAACATGTGAAATGTACACTGGGGATGGACTATCTCAACCATGTAGGGTCACAGATGATGAAACTGAGGCACAGAAAGATAATGAACAGTCTTGCAGCTGTTAGGAGCAGTGCTAAGTCTCGGTACTTTGTTTCCCAACTTCCAGACATCCTCAGCTGTGGGCCCTGATGTTCTATCTCTTTGACTCCCTGCAGCTGAAGGAGGCATTTTCATCACAGTGGCCTGGGTGCATGTGTGCATGGGTATATGTCCACAGCCTGCCTATTTCTAACACCAGCTCCCTGCCCCACAAAATGAGGTTCAACAACTATAATCCAGCACTGCAAAGGATGTGCATTTATATTTTAAATGCATACAAAATAAAGTATTTCTCCTGGCCTTGCTGTATCAATAATAAGAACAAAAACTAAACCACATTACTTCCAGATTTTAATTGTTGCTACCAATTTCCAGATTCTGCTTAGGAGATCAGTCTCAAATAAGAAAACTGAAGATAAGAAAGAATCTGAGAAGCTGTAAACAGCTGCCAACTTCCGTCCCCAACGTGGGTCCTCCCCTCCTCCCCCTCTGCTGCAGTCCTGGCTTTTGGAACCCGCTGCCCTCTGGGGACACAGTCCGCCCTCCACCATCCTACCTACGAGCTCTGCATCTCTCTCACGTCTTTTTAAAAAGATATTTTGGGAAGCAGCACACGCACATCCAGAGACCAATTACTCAATCTCCCAGCAAGTATGGAGATGATGGAAGTATAGCCCTTTGGTTTCCTAGCAACAGCGTGGGGGGAGGCTGGAAAGCGAGCTGGTTGCCCAGCACCACCTTGCGTAGAAGGCATTTGCGCATTTGGCTTTTGTTGTCTTTGACGGCCATTTCTAAAAACGGGCTCTGTATTCTTGGGGGGATTTTAGGCACTTAAGTTATTCTTTTAAAAGCTCTCTGCTGACATCCACAGGTCCTATAATTAACATCTCAAGTCCTAACAGGCCGGAAGTGTTCTGTCACCCCTAAAAATAGAAAGCCCCATGTTGGTCTTCTTCCTATGGTTTATTAAGAATTTCTCCAGTTCCCTACTTCCTCCGTGACCTCTCTCACCTTTACATATATTCACCCCAGATGTGGATAATCAGCACTATTTTTTTTTTTTTTTTTACCAATCTGTGAACTCTACCCTGTAGAAAAATCATAAGATTACCATCAGTGGACATCTTAGTCAGTTTGCTTTTTAATCTAAAAAGATTTCTACACCTGTTGTCTCAATGCCTCCATGGTCCCCAACTCTGCTCCCCCCTCACCCTTCGCAAGGGGAGTATTTGACAAACTGGAGGAAGCATGGATTAAATAAGGGAGGAAGGCATAGCTAGCATGATAACTGACTCCCCTAAATGGAAATACCCAGGATCCCAAGAGAGAAGGCTGTTGAGTAGGAAAGCAGTTGTTTCTGTTGTTTATGGGAGGGGAAGAGAAATAAGTAGGATCAGAGAGAAATGTGGGATTCCCATCATCAATAAAAGAAAACTCAGAGGGTGAGAGAGTTGAGGAGAGCTGGGTCAATCCAGGACCACATCTGTTATTTCTGACCCAAGGACCCCTTAGTCACAGAAACCCTCAAGAGAGTCAAGCCTTCTGGTTAAAGCTTGGGGATAGGGGAGGGCCAATGGGAGAACCAAGGACTGAAATGCTTTATGGGACAGGGGGACACCAAGGATCGTGAGGTGGGACACCATGTGTTTTTTTTGAAGTACTAACAGGATGGGGCACTAAGCTTACCCTTCTGTGCTAAGTTTACAATCACCTCTCAAATACTGGTGATAGGAAATGATGGCTAGTGTGAGAAGCTGGGATTCCTAGATAATCTTACAAATTTTATTTCAGCCAAGTGAGAATCTGTTTCTCTAATAAACAGGGAAAGCCCTCAGTTTTCTCCCTTCTTGTCTGTGCCCTGGTTCGTTCTCACTGGGGTCAGGAAATATACACAGATGGTACCATTCCCATTAACCTTCCCTCTGGGGCTCGTGGCTTCCCAGAGACTTGTTAGACATCTACTTTTAGTCCTTCTGAACATGCTCCACATAGATGGTGGTCATCTTGCTTCTGGATTGAATTCAGACCTGAATAAGTTAGTTCATGAAGCCATGAGCATTGGCTAAAACTAGTGGGAAAGGAAAGGTAATTCTCCCACTGGTGTTGAACCCCAGGATGAGTTCTATGGACTGGTCCATAGCCACCCCTAAGCATCTGAACTCCCTTCTACTCCTGGACCCAACTCAGGAGTTAAACCAAGCCTGAACGGATGGGCTGAGGGGATCTAGGAAAAGGAAGGAGGGTGGGGTAGAGATGGGGAAGGAAGAGCTTGACCTGGTCGCTGCTTATGCTTTACAGAGTGAGAAACTGAATTGAAGTAACGAGAGACTGTTATTTCCATGCAAAATCCAAAGGGAGATCCTCCAGGGAAAGGAGTTTTGTTCATGTGAGCTTCCTTCTGGTGTCCTTGGTCCCTGCAGACCTGGGCTATAGAGAGTCAGCATGGTTTAGGTGCCATGCCACTCACCACAGGAACACTGAGATCTGCTGGTTCTACAGAGAAGGGAGACTCAAGCAGACTCCTCCCCATCTCTTCCCTGCACCAGCTTCAGGGGGAACCTGACATTAGGGCACCCGTGCCTTCCAAGGGCTTCCATGTATAGAAGTGGCAACAGAATCCTGGTTTGGTCAAGCCCCTGAGCTATCTAAGGGCAGATTCAGGGCCACATCTCAGGGCCGTGGAGTCAAGGCCAATCCTCTAAAGCCACCCTGGTTCTCTAAAGGCTGAACACCAGCTTGTACTTTTTGCCTAAAACTGTGAGCCTGACCCAAAGGCAGAGCTGTAGAAGTTGACAGGGGGGGGTGCTAAGAAAATGTGAAAATAGACTTCCTTCCACCCTTTTGCTCAGATCCAGTTTGATGTCCAGTAAGTCCCATGATCTGCCTCTCAGAACTTCCCAACTTTGTGGATGAAAACACTCAGGAGCAAAACATGATTCTCCAAATTGTTATTTTTGAGCCTGCTGAGGTTGATTCTTTATTTCATCACTTATCTGAAGTTCTGCATGTACAAGTTTGGCTCTGACACAGGCCTTTGTCAGGAGCCCAGTTACCATGGCAGTGCCTCCAAAATAGAACAAGTCCAACACACATCAATAGACGGCATAATAAATAGAATGAGTACTACTTACAATACATGATTCTGTTTCTACTGGGTAGTGATTTGTGAAGAGAGTTGAAAATAACTACACCTCCCCCCTTCATTTAATTAAAGGAAAACAGTTCCACAAATCGGAAATGTGCAGTGTTTATATCAGAGTGGAACTCAAGTGGCTATGTGATTAAGAGGCCAGGATTGTGGTTGAATTTTCAGGGGAAAACTTAGTGCATTAAAGCCAGGGCCATTCAGTGAAGCGCTCTCTCCTAAAACCCAACTTACAGTGTGATTTGGTTTGCGGCACTAATTGTGAACTAAGAGTGTATGTAAGAAACATAGAACATGTTTTCTTAATAGTAGGGGCAGCATTTTTCTCCATTTACTCGTGGCCATCTGGTTTTCTCCTATTGTCCATGATACTCTTACATATCATGCTTTGGATCAAAAATTATGTAAGCGCCGTTATTATTAGAGCGTCCCTGGTGGCTCAGTGGTAAATAATTGGCCTATCAATGCAGGAGATGCAGGAGTTGCGAGTTCGATCCCTGGATGGAGAAGATCCCCTGGAGGAGGGCACAGCAACCCACTCCAGTGTTCTTGCCTGGAAAATCCCACAGACAGAGGAGCCTGGTGGGCTACAGTGCATGGGATCGATAAGAGTCAGATATGACTTATTGACCTAACAACAATAACACTTATTATAGGTAACTGCAGGGTCTAGGAGGCTGTTGGGAGACCCCTTTGGAAAATCTGTGAAACTCACTGAGAAAGAAGATACCCATCTTTTGGTTGATAAGTCAGTGAATACAGCATAGTTTGTATGGTTTCTAGGTAAATATGTGTCTCAGGGACTCCAGTCTCTCAGGCTGTCTCTGGGTGGCTCTTGATCTTAGAGTAAGTAATTTGACCTGGAGGAGAGTGTGCTGCCTTTTAATTCAGACAGGAATGGATTCCGCAACCAATGTTTTTGCTCATCTAGTTAAAGTCCCTTATACTTGGCTTTATTGATGTTTAAAATGGGGATAACCCTCTCTACTTTAATTGAGTTAGTGGAACTGAATGATGTAAGCACAAGGATCTAGCAAAATGTCTGGTCTATTGAAGGAAATGATTAGTGTCCTTTTCTTTTTCTTACAACAGGTGTAGCTACCATGGTAGCCTTCTCAGACATGGCCTGTAAAGTAGCTCTGAACCTAAGAGTGATAGAACCCTGGACAAGTTCATTAACCTCTGAGACTTCCTGCCTCAACTCTTAAAGGTAGGCACCATTGAAAATATCTCACAGGGTGTTGTGAAAAATAGCAGAAATGAGAAATGCAAGTCACCCAGCATAGATCTTGACACTGAGCGGACATTTGTCACAGGTCAGTTTCCTTGGGATACAAATGCTGGGTTGGAGATTGCCGGGGGCCAGCGTGAGGAACTCCGCCCATGGCAAAGGTCATGAGGAAGGAGGCTTGAGGGAGATCAGCATGTAAGATGTTTATTAAACAGTGCTCTTGGGATGAATGCTTATGGATGAGAAGAGAAGGAAGCAGGATTGAGAAGTCGACAGAGGTTCAATGTAGTTGACTTGAAAACTTGACACCAAGTGGCCATTTTGCCTCATGCTAATATTAAGAGCTCGTTATTGGCCCCCATAATGGGCGGGTTAGACATTCAGCCATGAAGATAGCTAGATCAACCTCGGTATGTTAGAGTACATGCTGATGGGTCAGGTGCCTGCTTCATCCCCGCCCGGTCATCTGTACATTTCACACATGTGCCTTTGTGCCTTTATTGCAATGGCTGAGGATAGAGGCTGGCTGAGGTTAGTAAACCAAAGCATTTTGTCTCTTCTATAGTTCGGTGCCTCTTTCAGGGTTGAATACTCTCTGAAGGACATTAATATGTCATACACTTACCAAGTTTCAGTCTCTCAGCTTCAGATCTATTCTTTTAAAACTAAATTGTTATTTTAGAGCAGTTTTACATTTACAGAATAATTGTGAAGATACTACAGAGAATTACTGTATATCCATCACCCAGTTCTCCCTATAACTAACATCCTACATCTGCATAATATACTTGTCACAACTAAAGGATCAATATTAGTATATTATTATTAACTAAAGTCCGTTCTTTGTTCAGATTGCCCCAGTGTTTCCCTCATGTTCTTTTCTGCCCCAGGATCCCATCCAGGACCACACGTAACATTTAGTAGTCAAATCTCCTTAGACTTCTCTTGATTATGGTCTTTTCTTGGACATTCTTTGTTTTTGTTGATTTTGACAGTCTTGAGGTCAGTTATTATATAGATTATTCCTCAGTTGGGATTTGTGGAGTAATGTGCTTTGGGCAAGAAGGTCACAGAGTTATGGGCCACTCTTCACATTATTTGAAGAGTACATGCTATTTGTGTGACCTGTCCGAGTTGATGCTAACTCTGGTCATCTGGCTTGCAATGATGTTTGTCAGAGTCTCCACTGTAAAGTTACTCTTTTTATAAATCTTTTCCCATGTTGTACTACCTTGAGGGTGAAGGAGTAGCTACGTTAATTATTCAGAATTCTTCGGCATGGAAGATTTGTCTGTTTTCTCCCACTTATTAATTTATTCAATTATTTATTGACACCACTATGAACTTGTAGAAATTAATATTATACTTTGGACAATAATTCAACACTCCATTATTTATCTTATTGCTCAAATCATTCCAGCTCTGGCCATTTGGAACTCTTTTAGCTGGCATCTGGATTCCTTTCCATTACAGTGGAATTCCCCATTACTATTCATTTTTCTGATTGGTTTTGTTTTTTTTGCATTTTCCTATTTTTTGGCATCTTAGATACTCCAGGCTCATTTTGAATGTTTCCTGCCTCAGTCCTAGTATCAATCAGTTCTTCAACAAACCCTGATTCCCTTTATTTGAGAACAACATTAGAAACCAAGATCTGAGTTCTAGATATGTTTACTGTAATTAATGGGTCTTCGCTTCCCAGCCCTCCTCTCAGGTCAAGGAGATATATGGATGCATTCCTCTGTGTAAATATTTCTATATGTAACCATGTATATCTTTGTTGTTATTGTTCAGTCGCTCAGTTGTGTCTGACTCTTTGCGACTCCATGGATAGCAGCACGCCAGGCTTTCCTGTCCTTCACTATCTCCCAGAGTTTGCTCAAACTCCTATCCATTGAGTCTATGATGCCATCTAATGATCTCATCCTCTGTCACCCCCCTTCTCCTCCTGCCCTCAATCTTCCTCAGCATCATGGTCTTTTCCAGTGAGTCAACTCTTTGCATCTAATGGCCAAGGTATTGAAGCTTCAGCTTCAGCATCAGTCCTTCCAATACTGAGCCAAACATGGGTTCATACTGATGTCTCCAACTCGAATCTATTACCACATGGGGCATTCTAGCCTCGTTCCCTTGCTTATTCATAACCTCCCACTTCAACAGTGTGAAACCTGGCTTCTACCATCTACTTAATTGCCCAGCCCAAGTATACATGCATAGTGGTATCAGAATTGGTAACAAAACTATCAACTGGAACACAGTGCTTATGTAAATTTCATTTGCCTTTAGCCTTTCAAACTCTGCACATTTCCAAATTGAGTTAAGTCAACTCTTTAGTCCTCTAAATTCATTTTCTTTTTGGCTGCACTGTGCTGTATGCAGAATCTTAGTTCCCTGACCAGGGATCAAACTTGTGCCCTCTGCAGTGGAAGCACAGAGTCCTAACAACTGGACCACCAGGGAAAACCTCTCTAAGTCCATTCTTCATCCTGCACTGTGATGCTGGAGCTGGACCGTACTTTATCTTTCCCATCTGGCATAGTATTTAGCTTTGTTAAGGGCATTAGAGGGATTCTTGTGGGATGTGGATAGAGGAGGCACTTCTCTTCTTGGTTCTGTGTGGTCTTCCCTGCTTGGTCCTGTGACAGTGTAGCAGCCACCAACACATAGGACATCCAAGAACACTGACTTTTTGAGCAAGTTATGCCATCAGGGCTAGCTTCATGGGCATGTAATCAACGTAGTCACACAGGACTCCATTCTCCTAAAGGGCTGCATGCTTGGTTTAGTGCTCTGTGAACACCATCTTGAAGTTCCTAATGATTTTATCTTTTAACTTATGCCTATCAGGGAAGCCCAGTAGAACAGGACATGTGTGTGTGCAGGGGAAATAACCAGCTAGCAGTGCATATACTGTCAGATCCACAGGCAGAGCAGTCAGTGTTCAGCATGCATACCAAGCAATCAGCCTGGGTACCTGGTGCACCTAAGCATACCTGGGACTGATCAGGGCTCTGAAGATCACAGGGGTGGCCTGGACTGGAATGGCAGCCGCAGCAACAGAAACAGCCATGGTGGCAGCCACAGTCCTGGAAGAAAGGAGAGAAAGCTCTTGAGTTTAATGCTGGAACCTGTGGTGAGAAGCCGTCTTTCCCATTCATCCCTGGAGGCTGGAGCTGTGGCATCTGCACAAATATTAACTCTTCAGCCTGAGGGCTAAGAGAGGGACTATCTGTGCTCAGCCAGTAAACATTTCAGTAAGTTATTACAAAAATAGTGTGATACTGTGAGTTATAATAAATATATTATTGGTCTTCATCCCCATTTCAGGCACAGAGCTCCTCAAACCCTTGGTATTTCCTAAGGGCTCAGAGGTACTTTTGTTATGTTAATGAGATGACTTTTAGGAAGCATCTAAGGAGGTAGGTTGGGCTTCCCTGGTGGCTCAGACAGTATAGTGTCTGCCTGCAATCCCTGGGTTGGGAAAATCCCCTGGAGAAGGAAATGGCAACCTACTCCAATACTCTTGCCTGGTAAAAACCATGGACAGAGGAGCCTGGTAGGCTACAGTCCATGGGGTCACAAAGAGTCAGACGCAACTGAGCAACTTCTCTTTCACTTTCAAGGAGGTAGGTTAATTGCCAGGAGAACCAATCATATGATTAGAAGGTTGAAACTTTCAGTCTCCTCTTCTGACCTCCATGGAGGGAAGAGGGGCTGGAAGTTTAACCAATGGCCGATGGCCAATGATGCCTATGTAATGAAGCCTCCATAAAAACCCAACGGATGGGATTTAGAGAGCTTCTTGGTTAATGAAAGGCTTCCCTGGTGGCTCAGACGGTAAAGCGTCTGCCTACATGTGGGAGACCCGGGTTCTATCCCTGGGTCGGGAAGATACTCTGGAGAAGGAAATGGCAACCCACTCCAGTACTCTTGCCTGGAAAATCCCATGGACGGAGGAGCCTGGTAGGCTACAGTCTATGGGGTGGCAAAGAGTCAGCACAACTGAGCGACTTCACTTTCACTTTCACTTTGGTTAATGAACATCTGGAGATTTGGGTGTGGCTCTCAAAGACGGGACATGGAAGCTCTTTGCCCTTTCCCCATACCTAGACCTATGCATCTCTTCTATCTGACTGTTCCTGAGTTATATCCTTTTATAACAAACCAGTGATCTAGTAAGTAAAATTTTTCTCTGAGTTCTGTGAGCTGCTCTATCAAATTAGCCAAAACCAAAGAGTGGGTTGTTGGATCCTCTGATCAATGGGTCAAGTGATGATCTGGACTTGCAGTTGGCATCTGAAGTATGTGTGTGTGTGTGTGTGTGTGTGTGCGTGTGTGTGTAGGGGGACCGTCTTGTAGAACTGATCCCTTAACCTGTGGAATCTGATTCTATCTGCAGGTAGTGTCAGAAATGAGTTGAATTGTGGGACACCCAGCTGGTATCTGAGAATTGCTTGGATATGTGGGGGAACTGCCCCCTACTACCACAATACATATTTTTATTAGAACCAGAGCTCTTTAGAAAGCATAAACAAGAACATTGCAATAAAGCATATCAGGAATTACTAGAATTCTTCAAAGAATGTAGAATTTCTGGTTTTGAATTTGCTGCAAGATTGGAAAGCATAGGTCCATACACTAGAAATAGAAATTAAATTTTAAATTGTCCCATTTAATGGAAAGAGCTGTAGTTTTATATGAACTTTCCAATGAACCAGTTGCTAACAAGAAAGGCAATTTAAAAATCGATGTATTCTTGTCATAGAAGATGTAGCAATACTGTATAACAGGCCTTTTGAGTTATATACAAATCACAAAGTCACTTTAATTTCTTGTAAAATTTCATGAATTATAGGAAATGTCAGAGGAAGCATTAAAATGTCATTGTATAAATTTATGTTTAAAATTAAACTCAGACTTAAACAAAAATGATTTATATGAAGAGTTAAATCTTTTTAGAAAAGGATTTAGAATCATGGTCTAGATGTACTAAAGTCTTATTTTGAAATAATTTGTCTGGAATTTGTCCCAATGTTGTCACAGTCTGTAATATACTCCTAACAACTCCAGTAATGGTTTTATCAGCAGAAAGCACCTTCTTGAAATTAAAAATTATTTTCGATCTTAAATTTTCCAAGAGCAAACCAACATTGCTTTCGATTATATCATTGAAAATGAGGCTGCTAAGTTTTGATTAATTTGTAGAAAAATAAGCCAGAAAAATCATGATTCAATCAAGATATCACATTAATAAAATATTATTATTTATTGTGTTGCATAAAATGATATTCAAAATATTAATGAACTCCATGTAACTTTTCTTTACCACTTTCTCTCTAATACCGTTGGGTCTCTCAGGTCCTAAGGCCCTAATAGCTGTGTTGTTTGCACTTCACTGTGGACCTGCCACAAAGCCCTTTCCGGCTTTGGGTACTTGAAGCTGGCAGCCTTTTTGACGATTCAGTGTGGGAGACAGACCCTAGGGTGCTCCCTGTAGTGTGGGCAGGACCTGTGATATGCTTGTAACAGATAGATTATGGCAAATGTGATAAGGTGTCACTTCTTATCACCCATCCTTGATATTCTTTATGATCCAAACTGAGTAGTATTCTTGTTAGCCACCTAATGATTTTGCCCCATGTGCATGCTGTGTTCCATAGAAAGAGATGCAGCTTTGGGAACTGGGGCTCTCTCCAGATGCAGGAGACCCGAAAATAGGTTATCTGCTATTAAAGGCTATCTGCTAAAAGCACACCCAGCAGCTGGGGCAAAAATTCTTCATTAAAGGGGCACTTGGGCAATGTATCACAGAATCTGTGCATCACAGTAATTAAATTTTTCTTTTTCCTTTATATGTAAAAATCAGATACACTATGAAAAAAATATGTGCAGCTCTTACCTGACATCTTGAAAAATGTTGGGCATCTGGGAAGACAGGCCATTATCCCAAAAAGTGGTAGAACTAGGGTCGGCCTTGTTTAGAGGGAAACTCGGTAGTCTCATCTATGTTTTGAATGGCCCAGAGAAAATTTGTGCCTTAAAATGTTTATCCCAACTACAGTCCTAATTTCTTCCCATTGCCCACTCTTCTCACACTCCATGAAAAAAGACATTTGGGCAATATAACATTGTTAATCAGCTATACCCCAATACAAAATTGCTGTTCAGTGCTCAGTCGTGTTCAATTCTTTGTGACCCATGGACTGCAGCCCATAAGGCTTTCTTGTCCTTCACCATCTCCTGGTGCTTGCCAAAACTCATGTCAATCGAGTCAGTGACACCATCCAACCATCTCATCCTCTGTCATCCCCTTCTCTTCCTGCCTTCTTTCCCAGCATCAGGGTCTTTTCCAATAAGTCTCCTCTTCACATCAGGTGTCCAAAGTATTGGAGCTTTAGCTTCAGCATCAGTCCTTCCAATGGATATTCAGGGTTGATTTCCTTTAAGATTGACTGGTTTGATCTCCTTGCTGTCCAAGGGACTCTTAAGAGTCTTTACCAGCACCACAGTTCAAAAACATCAATTTTTTGGTGTTCAGCCTTCTTAATTGTCCAACTCTTACATCCATACATGACTACTGGAAAAGCCAAAGCTTTGACTATATGGACCTTTGTTGGCAAAGTGATGTCTCTGCTTTTTAATATACCGTCTAGGTTGGTCACTGGCTTCCCTGATAGATCAGTTGGTAAAGAATTGCAAAGCAGGAGACCCCAGTTCAATTCCTGGGTGGGGAAGATCTGCTGGAGAAGGGATAGGCTACCCACTCTGGTATTCTTGGGCTTCCTTCCCTTGTGGCTCAGCTGGTAAATAATCTACCTGCAATGCAGGAGACCTGGGGTCGATCCCTGGGTTGGGAAGATCCCCTGGAGAAGGGAAAGGCTACCCACTCAAGTATTCTGGCCTGGAGAATTCCATGGACTGTATAATCCTTGGAGTAGCGAAGAGTCAGACATGACTGAGCAGCTTTCACTTTCAGGTTGGACACAGCTTTTCTTCCAAGCCATCAGTATGAAAAAGAAATACAAAATAAAAAGTTTAAAGTGAAAAAAAAAAACTTAACACATGCAGTAATAAAATGTAAGAAGTTCCCATCCAAATCCATATGCTAACTGTGGTGCTGGAGGAGACTCTTGAGAGTCCCTTGGACTTCAAGGAGATCCAACCAGTCCATTCCAAAGGAGATCAGCCCTGGGATTTCTTTAGAAGGAATGATGCTGAACCTGAAACTCCAGTACTTTGGCCACCTCACGCGAAGGGTTGACCCATTGGAAAAGACTCTGATGCTGGGAAGGATTGGGGGCAGGAGGAGAAGGGGATGACAGAGGATGAGATGGTTGGATGGCATCACGGACTCGATGAACGTGAGTCTGAGTGAACTCCAGGAGATGGTGATGAACAGGGATGCCTGGCGTGCTGCGATTCACGGGGTCTCAAAGAGTCAGACACAACTGAGCGACTGAACTGAACTTAACTGAAGGGTCATTCAGGAAAGAAAACCTAAGATGAAAATTAATAGCTAAATTAAGATTCTTCAAATCTGTTTTAAAAGTATCCTCTAGAACAATCCAAAGGGATAAGACAATTAAGGTGGCCCCCAACCCCAGGTGGGGAGTTGGGATTTGCTCCCTGAGCCCAGTACAGCCAGATGATGCCACACAGACTGTAGACTCTGAGCTGCCCCTCTTGCATGCATGGGCACATCCACAATTACTGTGGCACCAGTCAATCACAGATCATTTCTTACCAAATAGTCTACAACTGAGGTTCTTTGAAGATGTGGGCACTGCATGTACATCTTCAGAGGAGATGGGGAGACATTGAGAAGGAAAGATTTTCTAGCTCACTTCTATAGTTAATCTTTGCCCCAGTTCCCATGAGCTCTTGGTTTTGTGTGTCTGTTCTAGTTTGAGGAAAATTTTTGGTTTTGATTAAAGAGTTAGATCTCAATAATGGGAAGTTGAAGGGGGGTGGATAGAGATTTAGGAGTCTGGCAGTATTTTGAATTCCAAGCTATCTGTCTAAAATGCTCTGATTCAGAGAAGTTACTCAGCCTCTGACTTTAGATAGAGAGGGAGTTCCCCCAGAAATTTGATTCCCCCTTTATCCCTTCCCCCAGAGTGGAGAGCTATAACAACCACCTGTCAAGATGAGGAGTCAGCCAGGACTGCAGGACAGATGGGTCAACACAAGCAGACTGAGGCAAGCACGGTGCATGAGGAAGCTTTTCCCATTTTCCATTTCTTCCTTTTATAACTTTTAACCTCTTAACATTTAAACTTTTCCCATGATTCTTATTCCTGTGGCTAGTTCTTTTCTTGTTATTATAGGTTACTCATAGATATGATAAATGAATATAGTAAATGACTGCTGAAGGTCGACCAGATGGCTTGATGACTTCATTTACTCTCTCTTTGGGAAAACAATTGAAAGAAATCCCCACTACTCGTTCTCCTGCAGGCAGGGGTATTCAGTGATTGCTTTTGAAAATGAAAAGATAAACACTCTTATTGTATGCCTGGAAGCTCAGGGGATCCTGGAGACACTCTCTGCTTCACCATTTTATTCGAGAACATAAAGAATTAATTGTACACCTTGCTGAGGGAAAAGGGCATATTGTATATTCCAAATATCAAGATCTTTCTTTTAGGATTAGAATACATAGTTGACACAGAGAAAATGCTTTCAAGATGTTGTGGGGGAAAAAAAAACAACACCTCAAGACTGGAGTTTTTATAACTCGATATTATTTGGCACCTGCATAGTTTCATATCTCTGTGGGATACGACTATTGTTTCTCAGAGATCGTAATCCAGACATCTATAATCAAACATGAATTCTCCCAAAAGATACAGAAAGAAAGCATGGGAGAAGATATAAGAACTCTTCTCAGGATTTTCTAAATATTTCCCGATATGAGAGCTTGAGAGACCAGTTCCTCCTCAGGGAGTTCCAGGTTTCTGAGTCTGGAGGGTAGGCACATGCTTTGCAGTTCATCCACACTGGATCTCAGGATGAACCACATACATGGATGGACTTTCTCTGCCTGTGTAGAGGATTTCAGACAACCAGCAGGGAAGGAGAAAACAGGGGAATGGACAGGACATTTATAGTCACATCAGGGCTCTGATCCCATCTCTTAGCTATGTGCTTTTGCTGTGCCTCAGTTTCTCCATTTGAAAAATGGAATTGGCAATATTTTACTTGCCAATCTATGTCTATGGCAATAATTAAATGAGAAAAATAGATAATAAACTCCTTGCACAAAAGAGACATTTAATAAATGCATGTGTGGTTAGTTCCATGAGGGAGGGACTCTTGATACCCAGCACTTTTCAGGGCCAGGTATGTAGCAGATGCTCAAGAATATTTGTGGAATAAATGAACCATATTAATAATTTTGAATTTTCCATCATTGTCACCTATCAATTAGACAAAATGTTTCACCACCTATGAAGGGAAGACCACACTGTTTTATCAGGAGAAACCATTGCAGGGCCTCTCTTTCTAGATTCATATACTCTAATATCCTGCTGGTAGGGATATAAATTAACACTTTAGAGAACAATCTGTCAAAGTAGTTTAATAAAGTTGTACATGCACACCTCTTGAGACCAGAGGTCACACATGTAGGTATGTACCCTAAGAACATATCTTTGCATACAAGGCTACATATGCCAAAATCTGGGTGTTCGTAACAGTAAACAATGGAAAACAACCTAAATGCTGAACAGCTGGAGAATCAGTACAAATATTCTGTATATTCTTAAGATGATATTTCATAACAAAAAAATTTTAAAAATAAAACAACAGATGCCAGCATATATGACTCTCATACATATAATTTTGAGCAGAAACTTTCATTTGCCAAAGAATACACATAGACTTGACTACATTTGCATACATCAAGTTTAAAAAATGCATAACAGTACCATATATTGCTGAGGGGCAAAAATGTATATAATTGAAGTATAAAGACTTGCAAAAAATAATAAATACTATATTCAGAATAGCATTCCCTCTGAGGTGGGAGAAGGGGATTGAAATCAGAGAATTTGATACAGAGGAATTACATAGAAAGAAGTATTGGTAATTTTTGGTGTTTCATAAAAGGAGGTAGGCACAAAGGTGTTAGATATATAATCTATTCATATATCCTAAAAAATTGAAAATTTATATTTAAAAGGATCTTATCATGTAAGAGCTGAAGAAGTCCTAGGGCGCTAGTCCTACATCTCCATTCTAAAGACAAGAAACCTCAAACCTTGGAAAGTGAAGTGATTTGCTTCAGGGTTCACAATCAGATGGTCGTAGGGCTCGGATGACAATCTAGATTTCCAGGTCCCAGGACAAAGGTTTTACACCATTCTATTTTTTTTTTAATTGAAGTATGCAAAGTGATTCAATTATACATATATATTATATATATATTCAATTATACATATATATTATATATGTGTGTATATATATGTGTGTGTATATATACACATATATATTATGTATTATTATATATTATGTATTATTATATATTATGTGTGTATACATATATGTGTGTGTGTATATATATACATATATATTATATATATATTCAATTATACATCTATATTATATATGTGTGTATATATATATATATGCTGAGCTGCACTTAGTCACTCAGTCATGTCTGACTCTTTGTGACCCCATGAACAGAAGCCCGCCAGGCTCCTCTGTGCATGAGGATTCTCCAGGCAAGAATCCTCGAGTGGGTTGCCATCCCTTCCTCCAGGGAATTTTCCCAACCCAGGGATTGAACCCAGGTCTCCCATATTGCAGGTGGATTCTTTACCATATGAGTCACCAGGGAAGCCCGAGAATACTGGAGTGGGTAGCCTATCTCTTCTCCAAGGGATCTTCCCAACCCAGGAATTGAACTGAGGTCTCCTGCATTGCAGGCAGATTCTTTACTAGCTGACCTACTAGGGAAGCCTGGTATATATTACTTTTCAGATTCTTTTCCCTTATAGGTTATGATAAAATACTGGGTATAGTTCCCTGTGCTGTGCAGTAGGTCCTTACCTGTTTTATATGTAGTAGTTGTATGTGCCAAGTTTCTTCAGTCGTGTCCAACTCTTTACAGCTCTATGGACTGTAGCCTGCCAGGCTCCTCTGCGGGATTCTCCAGGCAAGAATCCTGGAGTGGGTTGCCATGGTCTTCCTCAGGTTATAAAGTAGTTACACTGCTCTTTTAAACTACACTTGGTCTTATTTCTTTTTCCTTCCTGGAGGCAGGAAACCGAGCCTACGTGTGAGCAGGGCCGTCAGCAGAAACTTCAGATGGGTCACAGGTGAGCCACACGATGCAGGCACAGAGAAAGGGGCTTCTGAGTTCAGGCAGGCAAGACATTCTTGAAGAAAAATCACAGGGCATTCATAGGAAAGGACATCTGCGCTTGCTCACATTTTTACTCTGGTCCCCAGAAAACTAGGACCAGAGGTGGCAAATCGATAACTCACCATCAAGACAGCCAGACTCCTAGGAATTTCAAAGATTTGCATCCTTGGAACTCTCAAGGTAGGAGACCATAGTTAAAGATTTCAGAGCTCCGTGGAGATAACCAATAGTGGCAACAAGTTTATGAATGGACAAATGAAGCTTCTGTGGATATTACTTCATGTATTAAAAATAAGACAATATGGCCCAAGAAAGGATGCTCACATTAATGCCATGCTTCATATCGTGCATCAGTACCCTGCAATGAATTCCCACTCTTCACTTTTACATTCTCCTGCCCATTAAGATTCAAAACAGATCCAGAAAGTTCAGTTTGCTGTGTTATTGATAGTCAGTTCAAAGGGGTGTCAGGGTCTATTCTTCCTTCCTAAGTTCTAATGTCTTTCTAGTTTTTTAAACCAATGTTTTTAATGCACATCTTTCTGTCTCATGTGTACCCCAGAGAAACAGAGTAACCTGACTCCTTGATGGGGAAAGTTGAGGGTTTCCATACTGAACCAACCCTCCTCTGTACCTTGGGGACTTTCTCTACCTGTTCCCCTAATCCATGAGTGATGTACCTGTTGCTCTGGTATGGCCATAACCTGACACTGTACCTCAGAACAAGGCACCATCTCCTACCTGGATCCACTCTCCTACGTCCACCCCCAACCAGTGAACATTCAGCCCAAGGCCAAAGCTCAGTTGATCTCATCAGCTGACCTTACCTCTCCTCACACTCTTATTAACAAATCCCTGCATTATTTTGACCTGGTCTCCCTCTTCATCTCTTTTTCATTTCTTGGTCTATGGATATTCCCAAGTAGATTGATATTTATACTGGAGTTTCCTCAGAAAGCTTCTTTGGAAGAGATTGATTTCTATTAGAATTCTGCTCAAGAAACTGTCATGGGTAGAGTGCAGTTATTAGGTCTGCTTTTCGACCCACAAATATTCCTCCAAGCTGCAAAACGTCCCTATGCCTTCACCTTCAAGGACCACAAGGCCTGGATCTGATGAAGCTGTAGAGGGGCAGTGCTCAAGTTTGTTTTTAACCTTAGGTAAAATTCGTATCTCCCTATTCTCCTTACTTTTTTATTTAGGCCAGGAAGTAAAAGTGAAAAATGAAATTGGTAATTTCTCAGTCATGTCCGACTGTTTGCGAGTCCATGGACAATAGCCTGCCAGGCTCCCCTGCTTATGGAATTCTCTAGGTGAGAATACTGGAGTGGATAGGCATTCCCTTCTCCAGGGGATCTTCCCAACCTAGGGATCAAACCTGGGTCTCCTGCATTGCAGGCAGATTCTTTACCATCTGAGCCACCAGCGAAGCTTGTTTAGGCCAGGGGCCCATGCCAATTGTCCCATGTTTCTATGCCAGGGTAAGTTTATGTGTCTTGCTTTCCTTTACTGATTTGTATAGATCCTTCAGGAGAAGAGCCTGTGTGACATAAGGGAAAATGAGGTAGAATCTTTGAGCAGCTCAAAGGAGGCTCACTAGGCTCTACAGGGAGGAGGCCAGGATGGGGAAGGCAGGGTCTCTTGTAACATAGGCAGGACTTATGATCCAGCAATATCCAAACTGCTCCAAGAAGGAAAAGCTAGCTGAGTGACAAGCAGCTTTTCTTTGACCATGGCAGTTGCACGAAACTGACCCTCATGGCAGAGTAAGGCTGGGCTGCCTGAGAGCAAGGCTGAGATGGTGGACCAGAGGCCACTTGAACAGTGTTTCAAGTCTACTTGAAGTCTTACCTGAGGTATACCAAGAGTCCCAAAGAAGTCTAAAAAGGAATGAAAGGAGATGCTTGCTATACAACTCTGATCTTAGGTCTTATTCTCAGACTTCATTTCTTTTTTGTGTGTGATAAATTAATACTTTTGGTAAATTCTTAAAAGTTTTATGAAGAGCATAATTGCACCATCATCACATTAAGACTATTTCTTTTTTTTTTTTACTTTATTTTTTATTTTATTTTATTTTATTTATTTTATTTATTTTAATATGTTTTTTAATTTTAAAATCTTTAATTCTTACATATGTCTTTAGTAGAACAGGTAAACTAGACTTTTTTTTGTTGTTGTTTTTTTTTTTTTACCATGTATAGAGTCAGCTTTATTTTTTTTTCCTTTTTTTTTTCTTTTTTTAAATTTTAAAATCTTTAATTCTTACATGCATTCCCAAACATGAACCCCCCCACCTCCCTCCCCACACTTAAACTATCCCTCTAAAATGTATAGTTTATATGTGTTAAGTATACTTAAGTTTTATTGAAATGTATCTGTATTTTAAACATACGTCTTGGGAAGCGATGCTCTGGTTTGTTTCTCGCTGCAAAGGTCACTGAATGTGCAGAAGCAGAGGCAAAGGAAAGCTGATATTTTGGATTTTTCCTTTTAACTCTGAATTTTCTTCAGAGAGGTTGAAATACAGGACCACAAAGATGAGACAGTAGGATGATTCTTTGGTCTTCTGAGCATAATCACATTTACTTCACTTATTTTTCATTGAAAAAGAAGCTACCACATGAATCTCATAAGTTAGCCTGGGCCTTGCTGACAGAAGATATAGAGCCTGAGGGAAATGGTCTTCCACAAATAAGAAATAAGAAATAAGAACCAAAGGGCAACATTCGGAAAAAATTGGAGAGAAAAAAATCAAGATAGAAGAGATACCAGATTTCTTTTTTGAGTATTTGGAGCTTTGAACCTCACGTTTGGCATAGAGCTGGTGACAGATTCTTTTCTTGCTGTTACAAGTTGGTAACTGGAAATTCTACTCAGATGAAACCACAAATACATTCCCAGACAATACACTAAGCAGAGATTCCCCATGTCACCAAGGGACATACAGACATGTAGGCCAATGGGTGAAGTCCAAGAAAACAGGCCTTGATGAAGATTCCTTGATCACATTGGGCAGCAGTAGGTAGTGACAATTTCCGCCCAAACCCTGTGTTGTGTGGGCCCACCTGGGAGCACACTTCCTGTCACCTCCTCAGTGAAGCCTTCCTGACACTCAACTTGTCCTGGTGCAGGGTGATTGGCCCTCTTTTAAATTTCTTTTTTAAGAATTTACTTGCCTATTTATTTATTCATTTTGGCTGCACTGGGTCTTCTTTGCCACTCATGAGCTTTCTCTATTTGCAGCAAGTAAGGGCTACTCTCTACTTTTGGTGCACAGGCCTTAGAGTGCAGGCTCAGTAGCGGCACACGGGCTTATTGCCCTGTAGTATGTGAGATCCTCCCAGACCAGGTACTGAACCCGTGTCCCCTGCACAGGCAAGTGGATTTTTAACCACTCTGATGATGCTGCTGTGGCTGCTGCTGCTAAATCACTTCAGTCATGTCCGACTCTGTGTGACACCATAGACGGTAGCCCACCAGGCTCCCTCGTCCCTGGGATTCTCCAGGCAAGAACGCTGGAGTGGGTTGCCATTTCCTTCTCCAATGCATAAAGTGGAAAGTGAAAGGGAAGTCGCTCAGTCATGTCTGACTCCTAGAGACCCTATGGACTACAGCCTACCAGGCTCCTCCATCCATGGGATTTTCCAGGCAAGAATACTGGAGTGGTGTGCCACTCTACCACCAGGGAAATCCTGATTGGCTATTTGAGCAATTTTGTTTTCTGTTTTCAGAAGGGAGCCCAAGAATGAATCAGACTAATGATGAGACAAACAGTATTTTTTAGCTCAGTTGCCACCTCAAATTCCTGACAAATACTTCTGGAAAGTTCCCAGGACGGACCTCATGGATGCTCTGTGGACCAGCTAGCTCTTTTTGCTGCAGGTTAGCCTAGGTTTCCTGTCCCAAAGATGCACCAGAGGCTGCAATATCCACCTGCTGATGCCTGTGCCAAAGGTACTCATGTCTGAGTTGCTTTTCTGACCGCATTTCTGCTGATCGTCTCCAAGGGCCTGTTCTTGCCAACCTTTGCTCTCATAAGTCATCCCAACCCTGTGTGTTTACGATTTCAAAGCCACTGTCCCTGTTTCCTTTCATTACTGAAACTTCTGGTGTCAGTGTCAAGGGCTCCTGAAATATTAGAATCTTATTGAGATTCTGTTAAAATGACTCTCGAATTCTTGGCTTGCTTGTCACTGCCTGCTCCAGTTGGCCTGCAGAACACACGGAGTGATAGACTTTTGTTGTAATCACTCCACCTCTCTAGCCCATGCTGCGAAGTTGTATGCCTCAAAAGTCTTCCCAGAAGACTCCTCAGGGCCTCTTGCACGCTGACCCCAGAACATCCCTATCACCACCATCCACACTGCAGGGTGGGCCTCAGTGCCCACTGGGCATGAGGATCACCCTAAGTATGTTATCCTGAGGTGGGACCCAGGCCTTTGGAGTTTTCAGTTCCCCAGTGATTTTCACCCACCCGAGTTCTCAGTAGTTTTACACTTAAACATACAGACACATACAACTTTGAAGAAGATCCAGGCAGTTTAGTTTTTACTCTTAGAACATTTTTACACTTATCAAGATTTTTAAGGTAACAATGTTTATTGCAGCCATTCAAACATAAAAATGTGTGTAACAAGTGGCACAGTGGTAAAGAATACTATTGCCTGCAATGCAGGAGCCACAAGAGACACAGATTCAATCCCTGGGTGGGGAAGATCCCCTGAAGTAGGAAATAGCAGCCCACTCCAGTATTCTTGCCTGGGAAATCCCATGGACAGAGGAGCCTGGAGGGCTAAGTTCATGAGGTTGTTAAGAGTTGGACACAACTGAGCAAATGAGCTTGCATGCATGCAACAATAAGTTACAAGTAACACCTATGCTAAGCCCACTCCACTCCCCCACCCCAGGTACTAGTGTTCAAAAAGTAGTATTTTAAACTTTACTTTGTATTCATGAGAAGGATATGCCCACAGATATATCAGTTGTTGGCTAATTCACTTACAAACCTGTCTTTCTTTCTTGCATTGCCTTGAACATAACCCATCTCCTTTTCTGTTGGAGGCATACCTTCACCTTGGGGAGAATTATGTTTCTAGCGAGAGGAAGTAAAAGAGCTGGGTCAGTGTTCCTCTTCTGATACATGAAAATAAGATCTCTGACCCTGCAGAAAGACAATAGTCTGGCAAGAGAGGAAAGCTTTTCTAAATTTTTAAGCAAGGAATGCTGGACAGTCTCTTATCGACTTGGCATCACCACTTTACTCTTCTGAGTTTTTCTCTGAGCTACAGGGGGGACTCGGAGAGTACACTCTCCAGTGTCCTTTTTTATACGTGGTTCTGGGTCTGAGTTTGCAGGAAGAGGGAAATTTCTATGTGGGCCTCCAAGGTGAAGGGAGAGACTTAGACACCTACAGGCTGGCACAGGTCTGGGAGTAGGCAGGGAGGTCAGCAAGGTCAAGGCCTCAGTGGTAACTATGTAGTTCAGGGTCACAGAACAAGAGGAACCAATTACATTCATGTGTGTACTCTAGAAGTGATTCTTCTGCACCAACTGTGTGCCTGGCATGACTCTTCAAAGGTGCCAAGGAGGCAGCAATGAGCAGAACAGACCTAAATCCTGGTCCTTGTGGAGGTCCTTGGAAGCAGGGACTTCAGCAGAGAGGAAGCTTGTGTGTAGTAATAATTGGGACAGAGCTCCTCCCCCAGAGCACAGTGGAGAACAGCAGGTGGATGGGCTACCCTGGCCCCTTGTCCCATCATCAGCCACAATCCCTAGCAATAACTTCACCAGATGCCATCTTGGAAGGAGGATGGAGAGGAGGAGCGTTAGACTCTAGATACCCACAAAGATACCGTGCTGACCTGGGGCAGGGATGCTTTATACACAAGAAGGGAAGAGGGTGCTGACAATGCAATGATTGGCAAACTTAAATTTTCCACTCTCTAGACATTTAGAGATTCCAGAAGATTTAGTTACTACAGAAAATAAGTACACATACAGCCTAGAATAAATATCCTGCTTCCCAGGTGGCGCTTGTGGTAAAGAACTCGCCTGTCAATTGCAGGAGAGGTTAGAGATGTGGGTTCAATCCCTGGGGCAGGAAGATCCCCTGGAGGAGGAAATGGCAACCCACTCCACTGTTCTTGCCTGGAGAATCCCATGGACAGAGGAGCCTGGCGGGCCACAGCCCATGGGGTCCCAAAGAATCATTTCACATGCAGACTTATCTCTGGTTTTGCTTTTCAAAAATGGAATCCTACCTGTAAACTTCACTGTCTAAATTGTCATTCACTCATCTTCATGTCATCATAGAGAAACCGCCCAGCAAATGGTACATCTCACTTTCATCATTTGAGCAGGTGGGTGCAAAGCAAATCTGACATCACTTGTAGGAGGGGTTCAAGGACCCTTTAAAATGAACAAACAGGCTTCCAAAAGGAAGAACTCACTCAAAATTTTGGTAATTATTGAATGGGACCCTACAAATTAAGTGACTGTGCCGGGCAGTTGCATGGTGAGCTCGTTGAGTTTCTAGGTGGACACTATTCAGAATAGTGTCAGAAAGGCTGGTAAGAACTCATTGGCTTAAAGTTGGTTATATTGAAACAAATATGGGTTGATTATTAGGGAAGATGTCTCAGAGGGTCAATGCAAAAAAAGTAGTAAGAATCTGAATTATAGGGAAAGGAATGAAGTTTTGTTACATTCAAGTTGGGCAATTCACTGTGTGTCAGTCGCTCAGTTGTGTCCGACACTTTAAGACCCTGTAGTCTGTGCATGAAATTCTCTAGGTAAGACTACTGGATTGTGAAGCCATTCCCTTCTCCAGGGGATCTTCCCAACCTGGGGATTGAACCCTGGTCTCCTGCATTGCAGGCAGGTTCTTTACCATCTAAGCCACCAGGGAAGCCACAGGCAGGGAGTGGGTTGGTCTAAAGGCTGACCTTCTGACAGAAGTGGCCTCAGACGCTCACCTCTAGCTCCTGGGTTTTTAGGTGAGGCAATTCACTAAACATAAAATATCTACAAGAAGACTTGATGATACTGCTTGTAGAGATAGTGAGTGAATAAACACATCAGTGAGTGAGACTAAGGGTGAAGAAAATATACCACTCATGGTACAGAAATTAATGGGAGTTTTAAGGGCATAATACATTAAGAATATAAAATTGCATAGCAAAAATTTGTTGCATTTGCAAGTCTCTTCATATATTCTGATTCCCCAAAGGAGAAAGACTTAATGCAGGACTATGATTTGATCAACACTTTTTAACCCTTGCCAGTCTTCTTTAAAAACAGAGGGAAAATAAGTCATAGACTAGGAGCCTTTAGCAGGCCATATCTAGACAGAAGTTGATAATTTGTGCTATTTCCTTTGAATAATGTTCACTGAAAGATTCTATTTATGCACTGAATCTTGTTTGCCATCTATCTGATGAGATAAAGTGGTTTGAACATATACTTATTTGTGTAAAAATGAGAGATAAATTAGTAAATTGGGAATTGACATAAACACAATAATATATATATAAAACATATATATAATAGATAAACAATAAGGGTCTACTATATGGCACAGGGAACTATATCCACTATTTTGTAATAGCTTGTAATGGAAAAGGGTTGAAAAAGTATATATATATATATATATATATATATATATATATGTATGTATTGGAATTCTTTTTTGTACACCTGAAACTAACACCTTGTAACTATATTTCAATTAAAAATGTCTAAAATTGTAAAAATGAGAAAGTAAATATAAAGAAAAATATTAATGAAACTGTATATGTAGTTCAAGTTATGGCAATATTTGAGCATTTTATCTGAATAACAAATATTTGAGAAGAACTTATTAACATATGAATGATGCACATACCATGGTTCTTCAAACATTTGTTCTTTAAAACAGATTAGACACGTCCCGCGTTGGCACTACCAGTGGCTTAGCACATTTTTTCTTTATAGATCCCCTCTCCCCCACAAAAAATTGATCTCTGTTCTTCCCCAATACAAGGGCTTTACGGGACTTTCCTGATTACTTGAGTCAAATTAAATAAAGTTTTATAGTAAAATAAACCTAAGGTGGAGTATTAGTCCCCCAAAGAATAACATTGCCCCAGGAAATTAGGCAATTGTTTTATGACAAGCAAATTTAGATGAGGGGACTTGTTTGGAAAGCTTGTGGTATCCTTGAATATCTAGTGCAATTGATGGAGAATAAATATAATCATATTTACATGCCAATCCTCTAGTCAATTCTCTTTCACTCTGGCTTTTTCTGCCATTGTAAAATATGAATGGAAGGAGACAAAAAAAGCTGCAGGGATCTCTACTCAATACTCTCTAATGACATATATGGGAAAATAATCTAAGAAAGAATGGGTATATGAGTGTGTATAAGTGATTCACTTTGCTGTATAGCAGAAACTAACACAGCATTTTAAATCAGCTATATTCCAATAAATTTTTTAAAAAAACCTTAGAAGATAAAAAAATATGAGAAAGGAAAAAGAGTTATTAAATGTGACAGTGATATGAAGAGAGGTTGGAAAGTAAGTTGATGGGCTGAAACAAATGGAGAAGGGAAAAATTAAAATGGGTAGCATCTTGGTAGAGAAAGGATGTTACAGATAACCTATTCCAGCAGAATGCAAAATATATATCCTTTGGAAATTAATTGACAAATCTGAGTTCCACTGTTGGCCTCACAGCTTAGCAGCTGCAAGCCTGAATTTCCCCATGCATGTAATTCATCTGGAGAAAACACAGGAATAGGAAAGGTAGGGGACTATGATAGGGAGTGGCTCTAGATGATTGACTGAGATAGTATTCCCCTCTCTAAGAGAATTTGGAAGTCATAATTTTTGATAAAAGTAATTAGAGTCTATAGCAATTATTTTCATGGAGATCCATCAAATTATATCTGTTGTTCAGTTGCCAAGTCATGTCCGACTCTTTGCTACCCCATGGACTACAGCATGCCAGTCCTTCCTTGGGTCCCTGTCCTTCACTGTCTCCTGGAGTTTGCTCAAACTCATGTCCATTGAATCAGTGATCTCATCCTGAGTTGCCCCTTTCTCTTCCTGCCCTCAATCTTTCCCAGCATCAGTCTTTTCCAGTGAATCGGCCCTTCACATCAGGTGTCCAAAATATTGGTGCTTCAGCTTTAGCATCAGTCCTTCCAATGAATATTCAGGGTTGATTTCCTTTAGTATTGACTGGTCTTTTGTCAGACAAATATTTTCAGAGCACAGCTAGAGATTAACATAATCATTTTTTCATGAAAAAAAGCACAGGTGATATTTTTCAAGGGTCTATCGAATATTAAATTGAAGTTTAAAATCATGCCCATCTTTACCCATGAAGATTCAGGTTTCTCTTGAAGTTTAAAGAATGTAGGCCTCTTTCCATGCATCCTATTGACTTTAGAGTGGCAGGGTTCAGGCACTGCTCTCAGTCAGCTGCACTAAGAGGAGAAGATGTTGGCCAAATTGCCCATCCTAGAGCCATGAGTGGTATTTTCAATATAAAATATGTTCCCCTACAAGTGATTAGCTCTAATCACCCTAAATTTCTTTCAGATCCTGGACCTTTGGATCTAAGCTAATTTGCATGTCTGTCATAAGGGCTGGCTTTGTGCTGAAAATCTGGCCCCATCATGTTAGGAAATGCAATCTAAACAATGTCTTCTTTATTAAGTGAGGACAGTCCCCTAAGTCTGACAGCCAGTGATTAAGAGTATGTAGGAGGGGAGGAGAGCAGGGTATTGACAGGTCTTGGTGGAGTACAGCAGGGTTTGCTTGGGGTCAGTACACATGTGGCAAACAGCAGGTATGATGGAGGCAGTGTGGAGAAGTGAGCAGATGGAGTCCAGATTTGGCACAATGGGGATCCCACACTCATTCTTGACATGTAAGTAAGAGAGGGCTGGAGATTTAAGATGAAACCAGTGTGTCTAATGCGATAACTAATCAAAGAAATCAGACAGACTTCTCTGTCCAAAGCAGAAATTGGCTGAGTTAGCCTTTTCTGACTGCCTAAAGTGTAGGAGACAGGTCCTCAGTCATGGACAATCGTTTGGGATTTCCTTGAAACACCAAAAGCAACTCATCACAGTGTATTAAGGAAGCTTTTTCAGTTCAGTTCAGTCGCTCAGTCGTGTCCAACTCTTTGCGATCCCATGAATCGTAGCACGCCAGGCCTCCCTGTCCATCACCATCTCCTGGAGTTCACTCAGACACACCTCCATCGAGTCCGTGATGCCATCCAGCCATCTGATCCTTGGTCATCCCCTTCTCCTCCTGCCCCCAATCCCTCCCAGCATCAGAGTCTTTTCCAATGAGTCAACTCTTCACATGAGGTGGCCAAAGTACTGGAGCTTCAGCTTTAGCATCATTCCTTCCAAAGAAATCCCAGGGTTGATCTCCTTCAGAAGGGACTGGTTGGATCTCCTTGCAGTCCAAGGGACTCTCAAGAGTCTTCTCCAACACCACAGTTCAAAAGCATCAATTCTTCGGTGCTCAGCCTTCCTCACAGTCCAACTCTCACATCCATACATGACCACAGGAAAAACCATAGCCATGACTAGATGGACCTTAGTCAGCAAAGTAATATCTCTGCTTTTGAATATGCTATCTAGGTTGGTCATAACTTTTCTTCCAAGGAGTAAGAGTCTTTTAATTTCATGGCTGCAGTCACCATCTGCAGTGATTTTGGAGCCCCAAAAATAAAGTCTGACACTGTTTCCACTGTTTCTCCATCTATTTCCCATGGAGTGATGGGACCGGATGCCATGACCTTCATTTTCTGAATGTTGAGTTTTAAGCCAACTTTTTCACTCTCCTCTTTCACTTTCATCTAGAGGCTTTTTAGCTCCTCTTCACTTTCTGCCATAAGGGTGGTGTCATCTGCATATCTGAGGTTATTCAGATTTCTCCTGGCAATCTTGATTCCAGCTTGTGCTTCTTCCAGTCCAGCATTTCTCATGATGTACTCTGCATAGAAGTTAAATAAGCAGGGTGACAATATACAGCCTTGACGTACTCCTTTTCCTATTTGGAACCAGTCTGTTGTTCCATGTCCAGTTCTAACTGTTGATTTCTGACCTGCATACAGATTTCTCAAGAGGCAGGGTAGGTGGTCTGGTATTACCATCTCTTTCAGAATTTTCCACAGTTTATTGTGATCCACACAGTCAAAGGCTTTGGCATAGTCAATAAAGCAGAAATAGATGTTTTTCTGGAATTCTCTTGCTTTTTCCATAATCTAGCAGATGTTGGCAATTTGATCTCTGGTTCCTCTTTCTTTTCTAAAACCAGCTTGAACATCAGGGAGTTCACGATTCACGTATTGCTTAAGCCTGGCTTGGAGAATTTTGAGCATTACTTTACTAGCATGTGAGATGAGTGCAATTGTGCGGTAGTTTGAGCATTCTTTTTCATTGCCTTTCTTTGGAATTGGAATTAGGGAACCAGAAATTTCAGCTTTCGACATCAAGAATATCCTTAAGACCCTTAAAGCTTACAATATTCTTAGGTCACAAATTTCAGAGAGTCTTAGGATAGAATACATTTTCAGGTCACTAATTTAGTGAGAACAACAATAAGAAAGCATGCTGTAACTGGCAAATTCTGTGCAACTGAAGCACAGACTCATTACTGAATGACCCAGCCCTGGGTTGTTGAGTGGTGTTCCAAGCAGCCCAGCAAGGCATGCCTTGAGAAAGGAGCAGGGAAGTCAGGGGTCGACTCAGACGCTGAAGGCCAAATGTTTATGCCTGACTCAGCCAGAGCACCCTCGTTTTCTTTTTACCAATGTCCACACTGGGATTCTAAATCAGTTTTTCTTTTTAAATTAGGGGCATTTCTGAGGTTATATTCACCTTAGGAATCATTTACATGGCTGTCTCCCCATTTCCCTTGGAAGACTTGAACAAGCCTTTGTCTTGTTACTGTCTAATTTGAGTATATGCAGTGATCCAGAGACAATCCCAACTCTCTTGGAAGTTGCAATTTACTGGGGTGAAAGTATCTGAGTATTAGGTATAGCATTACCAGCGAATACAGTAGGAGGCACTCTAGATCAGTGTGGAGTGCTCCAATATGTCTAAAATTCCAGATTCTCCCAAAGTCTATAACTCTCTATTATTCCCCACAGGATCCCAGAGGTCCCCTTGGGTTCTCAGATGCTCTTACAGACAGTGGCCTCATTGCAGGTGACTTGGAATTGCCACTTGTATGAAGGCTTCCTGGTGGGCTTGCTAGACCACCTCCTAGCAGCAGATCCACTCACCAGAGGACTAATCTGGACCAGGCTCCTCACAGGAAGTACACACGAAGTCATCATAGGCAGAAACGTCTCTTTCTCATCACCATCTTGCTCCCACCTCAGTGTCGTAAGCTCTGCCTTTGGTGTCCTAATGTTTTAGCTCAAAACCCCTACGTGTCTTCCTGTAGCACCTCACTCATCAGGAGAAGCTGAAGTTCCTGTGAGACCTGTTCCCAAACCATTTTCTTTTTTAATTAATTAATTTTTAATTGGAGGATAATTGCTTTACAATAAATGCTGTGTTGGTTTCTGCCATACATCAACATGAATCAGTCATAGGTATACATATGGCCCCTCCCTTTTGACAGAAAGCATGTTTCCCCACTCTCAATGGTGCAATGCCCTTGGTCTTGAGAAAGAATTTTCTGGTGTCCACTTGGTGGAAAGAGTGTAGAGAAAGAGGTAGATTTTCACTCAGATCTAGAGTCATCCTTGCACAAACACACAGAAAGGGAAAGAGAAAAAAAAAAATATATATATATATACTTCCACATATCAATGACACATTGAATATTCAAACACGTAAGATACTGCTACAATTCCCTTTGTGGAAAATTGTTTGATAGAGAAACATGAAGTGAAGTGAGAAGTTGTAACAAGGTCTGACTCACCTAGGGGTCAGGAAGTCACCTCTGAGCTGCCAAGGAGAGAAGAGAGTGTTCTCAGCACGGGAAAGATCCTGAGGCAGTATGGGGGCCTGACATAGTCAAAAACTGGAGGAAGGCCAGTGCAGACAGAGATGATAGCATAAAGAGGAGAAGAATATGTGCAGAGATATCTTGGAGAGATAAGTGGGCACCTCGTAGGCTAAGGCACAGGTTGAGTTCTTTCTAAGGGAGCAGCAGTGAGCTGATGGACTGCAACTTGTTGTATTTACTGAAACTGAAGAAAGGTAACGATGGGAGTGGGCATATGAGTTATGGACTCTGTGGCAGTCATTCAGGGGAGAAATAATGTTGCGTCACATTAGCTACAGGCAATGGACATGGGATGTGTGGATGAATTCAAGGGATATTTTGGTGGTAGAATCAGTGAAACTTGGCTGGATTCCATCATAAGAGGAAGAGATTTTAAAATTGACTTCAAGATTTGTCATCTGAAAATATGACTTCAACTGAGATGGGGAAGATGAGAAAGAGTGCATCATGAGTTCAGCGTTGGACATCCTGAATTTGTGATTTTCCTGAGCCCCAGATCCAGAGCTGCTGTTACATACAGGTGATGTGCTTCGTTGATCCAGGGGGCTTCTGCCAAGAACACAGAGATCAGTATTACCTAAGCAGCCCTGGAAGGCAATCTCTAATCTCTGTACTCTACCTTTAGTTCAGTTCAGTTCAGTCGCTCAGTCGTGTCTGACTCTTTGCAACTCCATGATTCGCAGCACGCCAGGCCTCCCTGTCCATCACCAACTCCCGGAGTTCACTCAGACTTGCGTCCATTGAGTCAGTGATGCCATCCAGCCATCTCATCCTCTGTCGTCCCCTTCTTCTCCTGCCCCCAATCCCTCCCAGCATCAGAGTCTTTTCCAATGAGTCAACTCTTCACATGAGGTGGCCAAAGTACTGGAGTTTCAGCTTTAGCATCATTCCTTCCAAAGAAATCCCAGGGTTGATCTCCAGGTTACCAAAATTCTACAGCTATAACTGACCATTTTTGAAAAGTAATTTTCTCTAGAATTCCTTTGAGGAAGGTCATGCCTGTGACTTTGATGTCAGGTGTTAATGGTACCCAGACTGTGAAGGAGACATAAAAAGAAAAATAAAATCAAAGGGAAAGGGGGAAAGGTTTCTTTCCCCTTGGGACATCCTTAAGTTCTTATTTTAGGAAGAAAAGAGGGGTGTGTGTTGATGTTTCTCAATGTTCAATACATCTTTAAAATTCCATTGACAATTTAGCAACAAGGAGAGACTTTCTCACATTTTTCTAGCACTTTTCGGAAGGTGATGACCAACCAGGACTTCTCAGAAGTCAAGTGAGGCCTCTTTCATTCTTTGAAACTCTTGCTATATCAAAAGTAAATACCAAAACAGAAACACAAGGATTATGCCATAATTTAAATGTACTTTAGAGAAATTAATGCTTTTAATAAGCATATAATGCCATATAATTAAGCCATTCAGGAGGACAGTGAGATATTGATGAACAGTATCAACTCATAGTTCAGTATAGGCATTGTGGATTGGCAAAAAGCGTAAAAATACAATGTCCAAAACACTTAAAAGCAGTTTTGGACAGAAGAGAGTGAACATGTGCCAAAGTTTTCACAATATAGCATCTGAATCATGAATGGAGAGACAGAAGGATGGCAACACCAGTTCAAAAGGAGAGTATGAGGGCCTTCCCTAGTGATCCAGCGATGAAGACTCCATGTTCCCAACTCAGGGGGCCCAGATCTGATCCCTGATCAGGGAACTTAGATCCCACATGCCGCAACGAAGACCCTACACATCCGAATTTAAAAAAAAAAAGAAAAAGGAAACTTGAGATGTTTATGGTCAATGGGAAATCCAGAAATGTCAACATAAGATTAATAAATTAGATGCTCACTGGTGAGTAAGCCACAGAGCCAGGAAAGTATCATCTTTGTCTGTCTTGTCTCAGAATCAGGAAAGAAATTCAGCCCACCTTATCTGTTTCAGAGGATTGTAAATGTCTGGACCTTAATCAACTGTGCAAAACAAGTTACATTCCCCTAGAGAGTCAGGTCTCTTTGTAGCAGACTTGTTAGGCAGTGCTTCATCAGGGCACTAAAGGATTCATACTCATCCTTTTGCCTGTTTCTAAGCTGTGGATAATTTTTCTTGGCAGGATACAAATTTAAAACCTCACAATGGGCATTTTCTGCCTGCAGTCCCATCCCTGTGTCTCTGTGATCAGCTGTTGTTTGGGACCGAGAGCCCAGTGCAAATAGCCCATCTTATTCTCCCCAGAAGCATCCCAGTTTTAACATTCAAATCCACAAAGACCAGTCAGTTGCACTGGGATCCAAACTGAAAAAATATTCTTGAACAGTCAAGTTGTCTGATAGTGAACTGCAGATTTCTCAAGCAGATTTCTCATGCTTAAAAGTACTGCTGTGCTCTCCTGCTTGGAGGTGACAATTCATCAGAGAAAGCTGTTGAAGAGGTGAGAAGAGGCAGGCTAAAGTGAAGGAAAGCTTTTTAGACATGGAGCTTGAGGAGGGAAATTTAGTAAGGAGAAGCAAGGAGAGATTGAAATTTTTATATAATAAAAGAGATGGTCTCGTAATGTTATTTTTAGAAATGAAAATTTTATGGTTATGACCAAAACATACCCTTCTAGTCCTGCATGCTTCTCCATAGTGAATACTAATAGGGGATGAATTGGGAGTACACTTTTATGTTTGAAATCTACATATAATATTCATCATTTTTCTAGAGTTCTATTAAATCTAAAAAACTTATGCTAGCATGGTTTCAGTATACATCCATTACTTTTAAAACCAATTCTAAATTTGCTTTGAAAATAGATTACAGGAAAATTACAGGGAAAGTTACAAATACGACATTGAAAAATTCTAAATATTCACTCCAAATCAATTACTAGTCTTTCCCAATTCAGCATCAATCCTGAAAAATACCCAGACAATCCAGAAATCGATGTGTCCCCAGAGTCCTATGCAAATACTCTTCTGAGGTCTGGTTTACATTTTTAAAAAGTACTGAGAACAGAGCCATCACCTGAATTTTCTGAGGTGGACTGTGCTATGCTGTGCTCAGTTGCTTCAGTTGTTTCTGACTGTTTGCAACCGCAGACAGTCACCCACCAGGCTCCTCTGTCCAGGGGACTTTCCAGGCAAGAATACTGGAGTGGGTTGCTGTGCCCTCCTCCAAGGGATCTTCCCGATCCAGAGATTGAATCCATGTCTCTTGAGTCTCCTGCCGTGGCAGGTAAATTCTTTACTGTTCAGCCACAAGGGAAGCCCTCAGAGGTGCATTGCTAAAGGCAGTTTTAACTACCTTATCAACAGAACCCACCAACCTCACCTGGGAGGACTGGGGTTCACTTAACCCAAGTTTTATGTTTCAGTTAAATTCCTACTTGGTTGAACTTTAAGATAATCCTGGATTTTAACCGACTGTTTGTTGGATAATAATTATACGCATGCTTCTGAGCTTTAATTTTTCTCTAGATGGGTCCTTATTTCGCTTTATTTATCCTTATGTCTCTAACACATATCCAAGTGAATGTCACAAACATGTAAGATACTCAATAAATACCTGGGACTTGACTGGCTGTACACACTGGGTGCAGTTTCTGGTGTGGCGAACTATGGCAGATGGTAAACAAAAACTGGAAAATTCTTGAAGAGATGGGGATACCAGACCACCTTATCAGCCTCCTGAGAAACCTGTATGCAGATCAAGAAGCAACAGTTAGAACTGGACATAGAATAATGGACTGATTCCAAATTGGGAAAAGAGTATGTCAAGGCTGTGTATTGTCACCCTGCTTATTTAACTTTTATGCAGAATACGTCATGAGAAATGCTAGGCTGGATGAAGCACAAGCTGGAATCAAGATTGCCAGGAGAAATACCAGTAACCTCAGATATTCAGATGACACCACCTTTATGGCAGAAAGTAAAGAGGAACTAAAAAGCCGCTTGGTGAAAGTGAAAGATGAGAGTGAAAAAAGTTGGTTTAAAACTCAAAATTCAAGAAATCAATATCATGGCATCTGGTCCCATGCTGGATGGGATGGGATGGGACCATTACTTCATTGCAGATAGATGGGGAAACAATGGAAACAGTGACAGACTTTATTTTCTCAGGCTGCAAAATCACTGTGGATGGTGTCTGCAGTTATGAAATTAAAATATGCTTGCTTCTTGAAAGAAAAGCTTTGGCAAATCTAGATAGCATATTAAAAATCAGAGACATTACTTTTCCGACAAAGGTCCATCTAGTCAAAGCTATGGTTTTTCCAGTAGTCATGTATGGATGTGAGAGTTGAACCATAAAAAGGCTGAACACTGAAGAACTGATACTTTTGAACTGTGGAGTTGGAAAAGACTCTTGAGAGTCCCTTGGACTGCAAGGAGATCAAACCAGTCAATCCTAAAGGAAATCAATCTTGATTATTCATTAGAAGGACTGATGCTGAAGCTGAATCTCCACTACTTTGACCACCTGATACAAAGAGCCAACTCATTGAAAAAGACCCTGATACTGGGAAAGATCAAAGGCAGGAAGAGAGGGGATGACAGAGGATGAGATGGTTGGATGGCATCACTTACTCAATGGACATGAGTTTGAACAAGCTCCAGAAGATGGTGAAAGACATTGAAGCCTGGCTTGCTGCAGTCCATGGGGTCACAAAGAGTTGGACATGACTGAGTGCTGGAACAAGAACAAGACTGTGAACAGCACACACTGAGTGCAGAAGTCAGGAGAAGGGTTGTATGATGACTGGAACCGGCATCCAGTACTTTTTTCTGGAAAACCTCAGAAGATGCAAACCAATCAGAGTGACAGGAAACCCAGGAAAGCATGTGTCTATTTCCTTTAATGGCATAGGTGCTATGGACTGAAGGTTTGTGCCTGACCCATAAATTCATATGCTGAAGTGTGATGGTTTTGAGAGATGGGGCCTTTGGGAGGTGATTAAGTCATGAAAGAGCTGGCTCACAACTCAACACTCAGAAAACTAAGATCACGGCATCTGGTCCCATCACCTCATGGCAAATAGATGGGGAAACAGTGGAAACAGTGACAGACTTTATTTTGGGGGACTCCAACATCACTGCAGATGGTGACTGCAGCTGTGAAATTAAAAGACGCTTGCACCTTGAAAAAAAGTTATGACAAACCTAGACAGCATATTAAAAAGCAGAGACATTACTTTGCCAACAAAAGGCCATCTAGTCAAAGCTATGGTTTTTCCAGGAGTCATGTATGGATGTGAGAGTTGGACTATAAAAACAGCTGAGCACCAAATTGATGCTTTTGAACTGTGGTGTTGGGGAAGACTTTTGAGAGTCCCTTGGACTGCAAGGAGATCCAACCAGTCCATCCTAAAGGAGATCAGTCCTGGGTGTTCATTGGAAGTACTGATGGCTGAAGCTGAAACTTCAATACTTTGGCCAGTTGATGCAAAGAGCTGACTCATTTGAAAAGACAGTGATGCTGGGAAAGATTGAGGTCAGGAGGAGAAGGGGACAAAAGAGGATAAGATGGCTGGATGGCATCACCGATTCGATGGACATGGGTTTGGGTGGACTCCGGGAACTGGTGATGGACAGGGAGGCCTGGTGTGCTGTGGTTTGTGGGGTCGCAATGAGTCACACACAACTGAGTGACTGAACTGAACTGAACTGAACTGATGCTGAAGCTGAAATTTCAATACTTTGGCCACCTAATGGGAAGAGCTGACTCATTGGAAAACACCCTGATGCTAGGAATGATTGAAGGTGGGAGGAGAAGGGGACAACAGAGAATGAGATGGTTCTATGCCATCACTGTCTCAATGGACATGAGTTTCAGTAAGCTCCAGGAGTTGGTGATGGACAGGGAAGCCTGGCATGCTGTAGTCCATGGGGTCGCAAAGAATCAGATAGGACTGAGCAACTGAACTGAACGGAACTAGGTTGCAAAGATGGAGCCTTCATGAATGGGATTCATGCCCTTGTTAGAGACACCAGAGAGATGCTCTCTCTTCATCATGTGAGGACACAGTGAGAAGATGACCATCTGCAAACCAAAAAGTGGATCTTCACTGGTCACCAAATCTGCTGACATCTGGATCTTGGACTTCCTAGCCTCCAAACTGTAAGAAATAAATTTCTGTTGTTTAAGTCATCCAGTAAACGATATTCTTGTTATAACAACATGAGCAGACTAATACAAGAAGAGACCACACTTCCAGGGTTTGAAGAGTTCTCTATCATGACACAACTCCTTTAAGAAAGAAAAGCTGGAGGGAAATGGTGAATGAAGACCTTTACTGCATGCTCACCCAGGAGACTTGAGAGAGTAGGGTGCCTCCTGCTTAGTAGTTTTGGTTCCTTGGGTAGGATATAATATCCTTGTCAAGTTCTAATTCTAAGAATGAGGCTTTTATTTCACTTCTTTAGAAACTTTGGTGACTGGGGAGAAAGGGTAGTCATTTAACACCAACTTTCACCCAACCCACTCCAGTACTCTTTCCTGGAAAATCCCATGGATGGAGGAGCCTCATAGGCTTCAGTCCATGGGGTCGCAAAGAGTCAGACACAACTGAGTGACTTCACTTTCACTTTTCACTTTCATGCATTGGAGAAGGAAATGGCAACCCACTCCAGGGTTCTTGCCTGGAGAATCCCAGGGACAGCAGAGCCTGGTGGGTTGCCATCTATGGGGTCGCACAGAGTCGGACAGGACTGAAGTGACTTAGCAACAGCAGCAGCTTCACCCCAGTCCAAGGTCTGAAAAGCTAGTTGCAGACACTTTAAAAACTGAAAATTGAACACAACTAGTTGATTGTTCTTCTTGTATTTTTTTTTAATTGAAGTAAAGTTGATTTATAATGTTGCCTTAGTTTCAAGTGTACAGTAGGATGATTCACTTATCTGTCTATTTATCTATCTATTTATCTTCTTTTTCAGATTCTTTTCCTATATGAGTTCAGTTCAGTCGCTCAGTTGTGTCCGACTCTTTGCCACCCCATGAATCGCAGCACGCCAGGCCTCCCTGTCCATCACCAACTCCCAGAGTTCACTCAAACTCATGTCCATCGAGTCAGTGATGCCATCCAGCCATCTCATCCTCTGTTGTCCCCTTCTCCTCCTGCCCCCAATCCCTCCCAGCATCAGAGTCTTTTCCAATGAGTCAACTCTTCACATGAGGTTGTACTGGAGTTTCAGCTTTAGCATCATTCCTTCCAAAGATATCTCAGGGCTGATCTCCTTCAGAATGGACTGGTTGGATCTCCTTGCAGGCCAAGGGACTCTCAAAAGTCTTCTCCAACACCACAGTTCAAAAGCATCAATTCTTTGGCGCTCAGCCTTCCTCACAGTCCAACTCTCACATCCATACATGACTACTGGAAAAACCATAGGCTTGACTAGATGGGCCTTTGTTGGCAAAGTAATATCTCTGCTTTTCAATATGCTATCTAGGTCGCTCATAACTTTTCTTCCAAGGAGTAAGCGTCTTTTAATTTCATGGCTGCAATCACCATCTGCAGTGATTTTGGATCCCCCAAAAATAAAGTCTGCCACTGTTTTCACTGTTTCCCCATTCATTTGCCATGAAGTGATGAGACCAGAGGCCATGATCTTTATTTTCTGAATGTTGAGCTTTATGCCAACTTTTTCACTCTCCTCTTTCACTTTCATCTAGAGGCTTTTTAGTTTCTCTTCACTTTCTGCCATAAGGGTGGTGTCATCTGCATATCTGAGGTTATTGATATTTTCCCGGCAATCTTGATTCCAGCTTGTGCTTCTTCCAGCCCAGCGTTTCTCATGATGTACTCTGCATAGAAGTTAAATAAGCAGGGTGACAATATACAGCCTTGACGTACTCCTTTTCCTATTTGGAACCAGTCTGTTGTTCCATGTCCAGTTCTAACTGTTGCTTCCTGACCTGCATACAGATTTCTCAAGAGGCAGGTCAGGTGGTCTGGTATTCCCATCTCTTTCAGAATTTTCCACAGTTTATTGTGATCCACACAGTCAAAGGCTTTGGCATAGTCAATAAAGCAGAAATAGATGTTTTTCTGGAATTCTCTTGCTTTTTCCATGATCCAGCAGATGTTGGCAATTCAATTTAATCTCTGGTTCTTCTGCCTTTTCTGAAACCAGCTTGAACATCTTGAAGTTCATGGTTCATGTACTGCTGAAGCCTGGCTTGGAGAATTTTGAGCATTACTTTACTAGTGTGTGAGATGAGTGCAATTGTGCGGTAGTTTGAGCATTCTTTGGCACCTTTCCTATATAGGCTATTACAAAATATTGAGCATAGCTTCTGCTGGTTGCCATTATCTTATTTTTTTTTCTATCTGCTCATAATTAACAGTTAAAACAAGGAGGATTGGCAAGGAAAGGAAAAGAAACCTGCAGTGAACTCAAAACCTTTTCTTGAAGAAGAAGAACGCCAATCAGTAGGTATCATTTGTGCCCTCTGAGAAAAGCTAGCACAGAGGGGCTCTAATGGAGGGAGAAAACCATTAAGAAACTAAGCATAATTAACCATCAGAATTCATTAGTGAAACTATCAAGGTGCTTAACTAATTCTACAGATTTAAAATTAGGCTTAGTTTCCAGAAATAGACACACAGGGGAGGTTTCTTCTGGTAAAGCAGTTAGGGGCATCTGAGAAGCTCCTTTTGTCTACAGGATGATCTTCAGGTAGTGGTATGTTCTTTGTAAATCTTGCTCTCTCCACAGCTGAGAGAGACCCCGTCCTAGTCCTCATAACCAGTGCTCCTCTTTGGCAAAAGGAGCTTGGAAAGTAAGAGATTCTTCACATTCAGGGCTTGGTTCATTTATTTACTTATTCATTCATTTAACAAATACTGACTGAATACTTTAGATGTGCCAGGCCCTAATGTAGATACTGAAAATAGAGACAGAGACAAGACAGGAAAAACTCTGCTCTTGGGAACTCACATTCTCAAGCAGGGGTAGGTAATTTTTTTCTGTGAAAGGGCCAGATAGTAAATATTTTAGGCTATGGAGGCCATGTGATCACTGTTTCAACTCAACACTGCTGTTAGAGCATCAAAGCAGAAATAGACAAAATACACATATAAATGTTGTTGCTGTGTTTCAATATAACTTTATTTATAAAAATAAGTAGAGGTTGAGATTTGACCATGAGCCATAGTGTGCTGACCCCTTTTCCAGACATTCGTGATCATTGACCTTCCCTTTATATTTTCCCCATTTTCAGTTTTAGTAGCCTGTGATACTTGCCACTCATTTTCTCAGCCACTTTGTTTTCAGGGGCAACCATTTTGCACCTTGAAATAGAGCAGGGGTCTGCTCCCTGCTGTGAGATTTCCCTGATGCCCCCCAGGTTCCAACAATTGAAAACACCAGGCAGATCCACCCATGTTTGATTAGCTTCTGGGTTCATCATCATCTGCCTTTGCACACCTGCTAGACTTTGTATCACTATTTATATGTAGACTCCCCTTGTACCAGAGGAAGTATTAGACTATTCCTATTCTTTTTGCCTGTCCCTTCCAGTCTTTATTTTCTCCTAGGACCTCAAATTGTTAAGGGACCAGTAAATACTCTAAGTGTCTGCAGTTCTGATTTTTGGATCTAGTCTAGACCCTATGAACGAGGCACAACACAGCCATGTCTCAAAGGTTATCAACCCATTAAATTCACATAGCTTTCATATTGTTCGCTAACTTGCCTTATAATGGATAAAGAGAGGCAAAAGACAATGTATGTATGTGTAGATGGTTGTGTGCGGTGGTAGTCGAAGTGTGATGGGAAAAAGTGCAGTAATGGACTTGTAAAAATGTAATGTAAATACAGTGAGGTTAGAGAACACTTTGTGATCTCAACAGTTGGCATTCCATTAGGACACAAAACTGTCTTTGTTGGAAAAAGTCTAAAGTCTCTCCCTTTCTTGCTGGGTAACATTGCAGGGTAGGGTGTTTTCTTAACTGAGGGAAAAAATTTGCAAGTC